>NC_136072.1:68091945-68541945 GCF_964261635.1 Lissotriton helveticus
GTTCTTTCACTATAAGAAATTCTGTACTCCACGCCTATAGAAGTGCCTTCCCTGCGTGTTCTTGCGTTTGGAGTGACAGCCACTTATTGCAGTATTATTAGTACCTCTATTTGTATCCAATATGCTTATGTAACATGCACACTTGTCACTCGTTCCTCTTATAACGTATCGTTTGCTACCTCATCTTGTATCTTCTTTACTGTTGTTTCTTGCACAATTGTCACTTTTTCCTCATGTCACGTAACGTCTGCTCTTGTACTACGCACACTTGTAATTGTCTCCTCATGTCACGTTACTGTTCCTATTGTGAGGCGCCCTGACACCTTCGGGTAAAGTCCGCGCTATATAAAAAACGCATAAATAAATAAATAAATTCACTCCACTCTGCCCCACCCCCTTTCAGGACCGTGAATGTGTAACTCCTGGATGTTGATGTCACATCCTCCAACTTTCAAAGGGGAGGGACCCTTGGCGCAATCCTCCTCAGGTAATGGGGCTAGAATGCGTTACCTACTACCACCCTACTCTCTCATTCCTTATGGAATTTACTTATCTCAATAAAGCGCCCTGACACCTCTGGGTAAAGTACGCGCTATATAAAAAAAACCGCATACATAGATAAATCCATCGCACTGTCTGCCCCCTGCAGCGAAGGACAGCAATTCAGCCCCCAGCCCCCCCCCCCCCCCCCCCCCCCCCAGGGACTCACTCACCCCTCTCAACACCTTGCCCTCACTCACAGAGCCACAAGCAGGAATACAGCTCACACCTCTCTGGGGGGGGTCGCCTCTTCGGCCCTAGGGCATCCGGGGGTGGGGAGGGGCGAAGGTGGGTACAGAGGAGAGGGTGACACTTCTCCAGCACCCTGCCTTCCCCGGGGTATCACTACTTGACCCCCCACCCCCACCCCTTCGTGTCACCCGTCCAGCACACTACTCTCTCTCAAGGTAAATGGGTGGAACACCCCTGCATCCCCCCCTCCCCCCCCTCCCCCCCCCCCCGGGTGTGGGAGCCACCCCTGAAGCACCCATTTATATCTTTCAGGGAAATACACGAGTTAGAAGCCTGTCTTCTGCTAACCAGGAACTCGTCTCTCAAATAACCCCCTAAGACACTCCCTGCACCCCGGGAGGGCTGGGCGACGCCCCCCCCCTCCACCTGGTGTGTGTGGGGGGGTCACCCCTGCACCCCACATCCATAGCTAACTCCCGTTGGATGCCTGTCCTATCTAATCAGGGGCTCGTCTCTCCAATAACCCCCTAAGGCACCCCAGCACCCCAACAAGGCTGCACGACGCCCCCCCCCCCCCCGGGTGTTTTGGGTCACCCCTGCACCCCCAGCTATATCAAACTCCTGTTAGATGCCTGCCCCTTAATAACCAGGGACTCGTCTCTCCAATAACCCCCCTAGGCACCCCCATCACCCCAGCAGGGATGAACGACGCCCCCTCCCCCGTGCGGACCCCCACTGGTACTCACGTTGTTGCTCAGGTCTTGGAGGGCCACGTTCATCCTTGATCTGCAGTAGGAGGCTCGGGGGGCTGCCGCTGTCATGGCCCCCCTCGCACGCCCCCCCTCCTAGCCGAGCCCGGCCCCGGCGCCCCCGCTTCCCATGGCCCTCGCTGGGGGGGCCCCGGCCCCACCGGGCTTCTGCTCGGCCTCTGAGCGGAGGGAGCCGGTGCCTCCCGCGGCCTGGCCGAGGGATGGAGAGAGGTGGAGGGAGCCGGGTGGAGTGAGGGAGGAGAGGCGAGAAGCAGGGACGAAGGAAGAAGGGAAGAGGAGGCCAGAGAGAGAGAGACCGAGGTGCTTCCCTCAGCCGAAGCCGCTGTTACTATGACAAAAAATCCATCGTATCCATCAAGGAAGGCAGGATGCAGGCGGCGGCATTGGATGTGCAGACCGGAGAGCAAGTGCAGGGGGTGGGGGAGGAAGGGGTGGAGAGGGGGAGGGTGTGACGGAGGAGGGAGGGGGCGCAGGGGTGAAGACACACAAATCAGGTGAGAGAGGAAGAAAAGGGGAGAAGGCCGAGCAGCAAAGACGGGCAGGGGCGGTCGAGTGTGGAGAGATGGGGCGAGAATGGATGCAGGGTCAGCGGTGACGGAGGAGAGAAATAAAGGCTGAGAGGGAGGTCTGAGAGGGGGAAAGACACCAGACAAGGCGAGACAAGGGCAAGAGAGAAGATCTGTCTCTTCTCGTCTTGTGATAAAAGAAAAACGGCATGGGAAGTGAGAGAGAGAGGCAAAAAAGGAGATTGCAGAGGACGAGAAGACAGAAGGAAAGAAGCAAAAAAAGAAGGAAAGAGGAAGGGTGGATAAAGTGTCTACAAACAAGAGAGGAAAGAAGCCGGGGGGGGGGGTCATAGAGAACAAAAAGTAAGAATGGCATGAGAAGATACACAGAGTGGTGGAAAGTGAAGGACAGGAAGATACGATTTCTGATTCTAAATATGCACCACTAATATTAAAAGGCAGAGCCTCCTTGTTCTGCGAAATCCACCCTGCTCCTCACACAACCACAATTCACACAAACAACAGAAACATCAGATAACCCCCCTGCTCCCTCTCTCGCAACACAGCCCAAAAGCAATATAGTTAGCAAAGCAATGCTCCTGTAAACTATGAGCCAGTACTGACAAGAGTCATCATTCACAGAGACAACTTTAGTCCAATCGCATCCTCAGGTACTCCACCATGCACAACACACAATCACAGCAATACTGTTCAAAATATTATGCAGCCCAAAAGTACAGTACACTCCTCAGACCACCATCATTCACAGACAACATTAACTTTCTCCTGAACATTCACAATACATCACCAAACCTGTTGTACCTGGCACAGAGTTCCTCCTCAAGAGTACTGCACACTCCTCACAAATTTCCAATGATCACAGAGAAAACAGAAATATTAGGTAGTCCACCCATGCATAAAAAACAGAAAACCAAAGTTAGCAAAGCAATGCACTCCAACAGCACAGTACACTCCACATGAATCTATTAGGTCTTTGCTAAGACCATGGTTGAACACAATACATCAAGCATTGTGAGTACAAGCAAATCCACAGCAAATGGCTTAAGTATATGGCCTTTAATACCACAAGGGACCGCGCTTTGTGCCTTCTAATCACTTACAATGGCAGATTTTGTACTGGTGTCATGCCGTGATGTGTGCTGGACATTTCCGAGAGATAAAGACTTTTGCTCAGTTTGTAGATATTTTTAGTGTCACATATAGAGATCTGATGTATGTTGAGGGTTGTGGAAAATGTGCCCACATGAGGACATCCCAAGAAAAAAACATTAGGATTATTAGCACCCCTCAAGTCTCCTAATAGACCCTGTAAACAGATTTATACAGACGTTCCATCATTGGATAAATGTAGCACTATCTTATATCTTACTGAGTATTTCACCAAGTATGCTCACTTTATGCAACTTCTGAAGATTCCCACAACTTCCCAATTAGCGATGGTATTTTTAAAAGAACGTGTACATCTGCATGATTTGACTAACCTTATTTCTTGTGATAGATTTATATGTTTATAGATTGGGTCAGAATAATTTTAAGTCATCATCCTCAGAAGAATTGGCAAGGTGAGCGCTTGAATCAAAGTCATCATCCTCAGAAGAATTGGCTAGGTGAGCGCTTGAATCAAGCCTTGGAACACTGTTACATCCTGAATCATCAACATCAATGGACTAACTATGTGGCAACGAGGACTGGGAGGAAATGTAATCTCTTTTTGATTCTAACACAAAATTCCAGAAATTATGCCTCTATGCCACATCACATAATTCCGTGCTATTTGTGGTAAAAAAAAATTGTGAGCCCGCCATTTGTGGAAAAAAATTACTGCGAATGGCAGAACGCGAACAGCTGTTTTTTGTGTTGCTTTTGTTTTTTTGCTCTATTTTTAGTGCAAAATGATTCCTCACATCGAAAAGAGATGTAAGGACACATTTCACCCTAAAATCAGCACTAAATGACGGATTTGCATTTCACATAATTATGTCTAATTTTGCAGAAATTACGTAAAAGCAAATTATGTGAATTCCTCAAACCCCCGGTGGCTAATTGTTCTTGTGGTTTCCAACCTCAAATGTTTCTAGAAAAACTGAAATCTACATCTGTCTGCTCAATCTCAATTCTGTTGTTATATATTTCAGTAATACAAGGAAACACCAATTTACTTTTGGAGCAGTGCAAAGCTGAATATAACGTCATTGCTGATCTGGCATAACACCCATGTGTATAAAAAGGGACATAATGTTAGGCTGTCCACCTGTTTTCTGTCACTTCTGGGGTTTCACACCAAGTTAGTGCCTCGTTATGTGTATCTCTTTTTGTTACCGAGATTGATGGATCAGGGTCCGAACATTGGGTGTTACCTTCCAGGTGCACCCAGTGCTTCACATCTCTAGGATAAACCTGCGAAGTCCACACATTTGGTCTGATATTAGTAGAAGAGTCCTTAAGTTTGAGGTGGAGCATATAGAATATTCTATACAATTGAAGGGTGAACTACAGAATTTAGTGAGTCGGAAGGGGTTTTGGGCCAGCTGACAGATCTTGGGAACTACCATCTTTTGTTAATTATTATTATTATTAATTAGGTTTTGTAGAGCGCGTAGTAACCCGTGAGTATCCCAGCGTTGAAACCACGACACTCGAACAGGGGAGAGCCCGGAGGAGAGGGGGAGTAATTACGGGAAAAGGTGTGATTTCAGCATTTTCCTAAAGCGGAGGTGATCAGGTTCCGTCCTTAGTTTACGGGGAAGGGAGTTCCAAAGGCTGGCCGTGTTCACGGAGAAACGGCGGCCGCCTGTGCGGGCCTTTTTCACTCTGTGGACTGTGATGTGGTGTTCGTGATCTGAACGGAGGGATCTCGTGGCTTTGTAGGGCGTGATGAAGTTTTTGAGAATGGGGGGGGCTTTGTCCTGTAGGAGTTTATGAGCTAGGCAAAGAGCTTTGAACTTGACTCTTTCTCTAACTGGGAGCCAGTGAAGGAGCTTCAGAGCTGGTTTAGCTGAGGATTTGGCCGGGGTGTTGGTGAGAAGCCGGGCTGCGGAGTTCTGAATGCTTTGGAGTTTGTTAAAGGTGGATTCGGGGGCTCCAAGGTAGATGGCGTTGCTGTAATCCAGCCTAGATAGAATGAGTCCTTGGATAAGCAATTTGCGCGAAAGAGTGGGGAGCAGGGGAAGGATTTTTCTTACTGATCTGAGTAGACCGAAGCAGATGCCCGCAGTTTTTTTTGCCTGGGTTTTAAAGGACAGGTCTCCCTCCAACCAGATTCCCAAGCTCTTGATCTCGGTCTTGGGGGCCGGGGGTTCACCCAGGCAGGGAGGCCAGACATTGGGAGGAAGGGAGAGCCTTTTTTGACCCAGGAGCAGGATTTCGGTCTTAGACCCGTTGAGTTTTAGTGCTGAGTTGTTCATCCAGCCCTGAGTTTTGGAGAGACAGTCGTGGAGGTTGGATGGTTCTTGATTGGGATGTGATAAGGACACCACCAGCTGGGTGTCGTCAGCATAGCTGATGATTTTCACTCCGAATGGGGTGACTACCTCCTCCAGTGGGGCCATGTAGACATTAAATAATGTCGGGCTGAGTGACGAGCCCTGCGGCACTCCGCACTGGAGGGGGACTACTGGGGAGGAAGTATCTGTTTCCCAGACTTGGAAGGAGCGATGGTTTAAGAAGGATGAAAACCAGGCTAGGGCCGTGCCCTCGACCCCAATGTCTCTGAGTCGCTGGATAAGCACCCGGTGGTTGACCGTGTCGAATGCCGCGCTGAGGTCCAGGAGGATCACTGCCACTGATCCTCCTTCGTCCAGAATGCATCTGGTCTCTTCTACTGCGGCCAGAAGGGCGGTGTCTGTGCCTGACCCGGGCGAAACCCCGTCTGCGAACTCCTGAGCAAGTTGTTAGTCTCCAGATACTGGGAAAGCTTTTTATTCACCATCTTTTCCGTGATTTTGCTGATGTCAGGGAGGAGGGATATTGGCCTGTAATTAGCCAGGTCCTGTGGGTATAGAGAGGGTTTTTTGAGAAGTGCCTTAACGACGGCCATCTTCCAGCTGGGGGGGACTTTTCCCTGCAATAATGAGGAGTTAATGAGGTCTGTGAGGGGGGGCGATGGTGGGAGCGATTTTTTTCAGGATGCGCATGGGCACCGGGTCACTAGGCGAGCCACTTTTAATTGTGGCGAGCGTGGTCAGGACTTCTTCAGTGGACACCGGACCGAGAGTGTCAAGCTTGGTGGAGGGGAGGGCCGGGTGAGGGCTGGGGGTGTGGTCAATAGGGGGTAGAGAGGCGAGAATTTTCTGTATTTTTCCGTCAAAATAGTCAGACAATTTGTTGCATTTCTCCTCGGAGGATTTGCGGTCAGAGGGACAGTTTTGCTGAGGGTCCGGGATTTTAAGAAGTTCTTTTAAAATGACAAAAGTTTCTTTGGCTGAGCAGGAAGAGTTTTTTATTCTTTCGTCGATGAATTGGATTTTGGAGTTACGTATGGCGAGTTTGTAGGTTTTTATGGCGACACGAAAAGCTTCTTTATTGGCTATGGATTTGTTCTTTCTCCAAATACGCTCTGTCCTTTTGCCCTCTTTTCGTAATACGTTGAGCTCGGCGGTGTACCAGGGGGCCGGGGTCACTCGTTTGGCTCGTTTCACGGTGCTAGTTTTGGGGAGTATGCAGTCCAGTGAATGGGTGAGCCAGGCATTGAACTGAGTATCGGCAGTAGCCGGGTCTAAGGCCGGGGTGGGAGGGGTTTCCGCGAGCCTAGAAGCCCATTCTTCAAGCGAGAGTTTGTGCCAGCGTCTCTCTATGACTCTGGTGGAGGGCAGTTGGGGTGGAGGGGCCTGACGGTGCCAGTCGATGCGGATCAGGCAATGATCTGTCCACGGGAGCTGGTGGGGGTACGGGTCTTGAGATCGGGGATGTTGGTGAAGACGGGGTCCAGGAGGTGCCCTTTGACATGGGTCGCCTCTGAGTTCGTCAAACGGAGGTCAGATGAGGAAAGATCGGTGAGGAGATCGGAGGCCGTACGGTCATTGGGATCAAGAAAATGGAGATTGAGGTCACCCAAGATAACAAAGTTGTAGCACGTAGATGCCAACAAGGTGGCGATCTCGGCGAGGGAGCTGGGGAACTTGGAAGGGGCTCCAGGGGGTCGATAGATCAATAGGCCTGAGAGGGAGGTGGCGGGTGAGATCTGTATGGCGAACTGGCAACTTTCGCTATCCTCAATATTGCCGTTGTTAGTTCTGCAGGCGAAGTGCTCTCGGTAGATGATTGCCAGGCCACCTCCTCTACCGAGGGGTCTGTTTTGGGAATGGATATGGTAGCCGGAGGGGAGGGCTTTGACGATGTCGGAGTCAGTACAGGGAGTGAGCCACGTTTCCGTGAGGAACAGAATGTCTAAGGCTAGATCCTGAATGAGAAGGTGTATCTCTAAAGAGTGTTTGGGGAGAGACCTACAATTGAGGAGGCCGAGATGTAGTCCGTGACGTACTGCCTCAGTATGAGTCGGATTGCAGAGGACGCAGTTTGAGAAGGGTTTATCCCCTGTATAGGTATAAGTACAGTCGGTGTTTATTGGTGGTTTCAATGCGAGGAGCTCACCTTGGGTGTAGATCAGTCGGCTCCCCGGGGAATTGGGCATGGTGTCAGGGCCTAGGGCCGGCCGGGCCCAGACGGGCTTGCCTTAGGCGCGCCTTTGGCGCGCAAACGGCGCGCAAACGGCGCGCCCGCTGCGCCCGTCCGCTGCGCTTCCGTTGAGAGCACATAGTTGTATAGGGGGATTGGGGGCGTGGCCTACTGAGAGGGGGCGTGCCCTGAGGTTAGGCGTGGTAATGGCGCCGAGTTGTAAATTCCCTGTCCCGCGGCAGCGATGATGTCGGCGATGATGTCGGCTGCGCGGGGGTCCCAAGATGAGGAAGTGCCCAGGAGACCACGAGGCAAGGTAGGAAGGGTGTGCTTTTTTTAAAAGTCAAACAGGAGTAAAGTAAATCTTACAACAGTTTTTAAAAACACAGAAAACAACAGAGCTCCCGGCTGTGCCTCAGGAGTCAAAGCGGTTCTGTATTTTAACAATACTCTTTCACTGTCAATATATAGACAAGTCAGATCCTCATGTGATGGGGGCGGGGAGTTCAAGAAGAGGGTTCTGTCAGGAAAGGTAGTTATCTAGCTGCCAGCTTTCAGAATCAATTACAGGGTAGGTTGCCTTCTGATGCTGGATTACTGGACAGTGGCAGCTGGGGTGTCAAATTGGATGTCAGACTGTATAGCTTAGGTTTTGTGGGAGAGACTTCTTGGTCACTTTAGGCTGCCGTGAACTTAAGAGGCAGACTAAGGGAGGGGTCTTTAAACTGTGGGGCGCGACCCCGGGGGGCCTTGGAGTGATAGCAATGGGGTCGGGTATTCCCGGTCACACATTATTATTATTATTATTATATTTTTTATAGCTACCTGGAGGTTTCCTGGCGCCTACGGACCCGCACAAGAAAGAAGAGGGCAGGACTGTAGTGGTTAAATAGCCATGTTTTTAAGTCTTTGCGATATTTGTGATAGATAGTCTCGTGACGTAGGTGAGAATGGAGTGAATTCCAGACAGATGGAGCCAAGTAGGCAAAGGACCGTCCGCCCATACGTGCTCTTTTGATCCTGGGGACTTGAAATTTTGACTGATTAGAGATTCGCAGGAGACGTGGGGGGAGGTAAGGATGTACCAAGGTTCTAAGATAATGAGGTGCTGAACCCATTTTGACGTTACAACGCATACTTTTACAACGCCTACCTTTACATCGCATTTTTTACAACGCATACCATTACAACGCATAATGCTTTTGGGCGCTGGGTAGTGAATAGTTTAATTTACTATTCCAACTCCAGTCCCCGTGGATAGTAGGGAAGGTGTTGGATAGTACATTAAACCCATTCCCTAACCTAGAGCGCCCCCAAGCGCTAAGCGTTGTAATAGTTTGCGTTGTAAAAGTGGCGTCGTAATGGTAGTGCGTTGTAAAAGTTTCGTTGTAAAGGCTGTTCACCATTTTGATCCTATGAATGTAGCAGAGGGCTTTGAATTTGGAACGATTTTCCATTCTAAGCCAGTGAAGGTCACAGATTGGACCTGTAATGGAGGCAATTCTGGGTAGCTGACATAGAAGTCTGGCCGCAGAATTCTGGACCACTTGCAACTTCCGAATCACCTCCTTACTTGCGCCCAGATGCAAGACATTACCGTAGTCCAATCTGGACACGATCAAAGCCTGGATGACAGTTTTTTGCGTGGACGGTGGAAGCACACATAGAATTTTTATGAGCCATTTTAAAATTGTAAAACAGGTTGAGGCAACCTTAACCACTTGCTGTTTCATAGACAGCTGGTCGTCAATGATTATACCAAGGTTGCGAAAAGATTGTGAGGGATTGGGGAGATCACCCATCTGCAGTGGCCAATGCTGGAGACCCCAAAGAGTTCTGCCTATTATTACTATTTACATTTGTAGTGCGCTTCCATTACCATGAATGTGTCCTGGGGCTAATAACCATATAATAACCATCTGCTGTCTGATGGCAGATGAGAAACACCCAGAAGGGGAAGGAGAACCAGCCAAATAGGGTAATCTACAGAGGGTAGAGCCAGGTTTTAATATTTTCCTAAAAGATAATAGATTCTTGTTGGAGCGAAACAAAGGAGGGTGCAAGTTTCATAACTTGCAGCCTGCACCTAAACAGCGAGACCTGTGCCTTCCTGAATTAGGGAACAATAAGCAGATTGTCATGGGCCGAGAGGAGCATACGGGTCGGTTTATATTATGAACTGACCCGTGTGCAGGTGAGGAGAGATGAGAGGGTGAGAGGAGACGGGGTGAGAGAGGACAGCAAGGAAGTGAGAGAATTCAATTTAAGAGCTCAGGAATGAGGAGAAATGTGAAGTGCCAAAGTGAAGTGCGGAAACACAAGAGGAGAGGTGAATGTGAGCGAAAGCGGAGGTCACAGAGGAGGGCTACAGTTAAACTGTGAGAGAAGATAGCTGAGAGATGAACTGTGACCTAAAAAGAGAATTTGATGTGACATGGATGAGGGACATCAGCGATAGGGGAAGGGAGGGAGTACTGGGGTGGGTGCTGAGCAGTGCTTAATATGTAATAAAACATGTGTCATGGCCCTCGCCAGTCGGTCCCTACAACATTAACCACCCACCCATTGCCTTGCCAGCACAGCCAATGACAATACCTATGCAACTACCAACCATAACATTCGTACAAGTGTGACTATCCAGATTATTTCAAGCCTCCAAAGCTGTAAGAAAGGCATTGGTGGCCGGAGTTTATCGCTTTTAATGTATATTGAATTAATAAAGAGCTGTTGTTCTGTTCATCTCTAAATTATACAGACAGAGCCACCATACGGTAGACTGTCACAGTGCCAGTGTGCACTATTAGGTGTCAGTGCGGAGCACCGGAAACCACCTGCTCAAATTAAGCACTGGTGCTGAGGTAACAGGGGAGAGGGACATTGGTTCACGAAGGTGTGGAAGAATAAAGGGGAAATGTGAAAGATGAATGGGGGACTGGAGAGGTGTAAGATACAAATAGACAGAAATATGAAGGGAGAGACTTGAGGTGAAAGAGAAGTGCTGAGTGGCCAGGAAGGTGACGGGGCCAGAGAAGCCATGAGATAAGTGCTGGAGTCAGTTAGAGATGAGGGCAGTGAAAAGACAGAATGGCAAGAGGTGATTAACGCTGAAGTGAGAGGTTGAATGAGGAGAGTTCAGAAGTTGAAAAAAAGGGTGAAAGAAAATTGCCTGCAAAGTGAGAGAGGGATCCTGGGTTGGGAGAGGAGAGAGGGGTGGAAGGGAGGGGTGAGAGGAAAGCAGCATGGGTAAACTTCTTAACTCTGCACAAGACCGCCAGGGTTTTAAGCGACCCCTGCTGCTCCCGGCCAGGGCCAGGTGAGCTTCTAATGTGGCAACATGTATTCCTGCGGAGTGGAAGGCCCTTCACAAAGGTTGACTAGACATCTTTGTTGTTTATTGCTTTATTTTGGTTACAAACTGGTACTGATGAGGGGAAATCTTTCCTCAGTGTTACTGTGTGTAATACATGTCAACATAATGAAGCAATGCTATTCCAAAATATGGGGCATCACATAGCATTATTTACATTTTCTTATCACACTATTCAGTCCGGCCTGCTGCATAATTCCAGTAGCCCTGCATATAGGTTTAGACATGTTTGTCAGGAGGGGGTCCTTACACCTGAAAATGTTGACAGGGGGGTCTCGGCATCCAAAAGTTTGAAGACCTCTGCTCTAAGGGTATACACCTGGCAAATTAGCGCATTACAGGGTTTTCTACTAGTGTGATTGTGGGATTGCCTGTTCAGTACCTTTGTTATCTTAGCCCACCTGTTTCCCTCAGTTTTTAAGCACTTTGCATTGTATACCGTGTTGGTATTTCTCCTTACATTTTCCTCCCTTTCCTTAAGCTAAACAGGTAAGAGACGCCATTGTCTGTATGTATGTATGTTAAAGAGCAGAGAGGTTGTTGTCGGAATGTTTATTTGTACTAACAAATGTATACTAATAAATGTATGTATACTAATAATTTACAACTCATGTCCTTCAGCATTCACTATTGCCTCATAGAAAAGCGCTAATCTATGGTCCCTACAAGAGCTATCATCTCCATTTGCACTAGTTCCTTTTCTGGAGAAGGAGAGAGAATTTTCCTGTGGATCCTGCTGTTGTTGTTTTTTTTCCTATGCGACCCTTCCCCTTACCCTGAAAACTGCCCCTTACCCCCTGACCTGAGCCCTAAAACTCTGTCCCCTACCTTAAAACCTACTTCGACCCCCTGACACTAAAATCTGCCCCCCTGCCATGAAAACTGCCCCTTATACCCTGCTCTGAGCCCTAAAACCAGCGCCCTGCCTTAAAATCTAACCTCTCGGCCCCCTCCTCCCTGAGTCCTAAAACCTTCACCCTACCTTAAAACCTACCCTTCTAGCCCCAGCCCAACTTACCTCGCTGCAGCTCCGTCCTTTGTGCAGGTTCCCCCTCCGGTTCCTCTCCCCGCTTGCTTAGAAAGCTAGAACGACGACTTCCTTAACCACGCATATGCATGGTTTAGGCAAGCGAGATTTAGCTTGTGGTGAAACGGAACGCGTGCTTAAAGTCGCGTTGTAAAGGCCGTTTCCCACCTGGGGGTTACATACCTGCTGCTGTGGCAGCAATGCTTACATGCAAAAGCAGCAATGCTTAAACATGGCACACCTTACTTCCCTTGTTTAGTAGAGGAATATACCCATCACATTGGAAGCTGGCGGGTCCAGCTGCCACAGCATAAATGAGTCCACTTGACTCTTCGAAACCCTAACGCCTCCGTGTGCTTCACCTGGAAGCGAGCCTTTATTTTTGGCTTTTGAGTTATTTTTGAAACCGTTTCCCTAGCAGCTAGGGCAACAAAAATACTGCGCATCTGAATCCACCCCAACATAGAGAATGGGTGCACAACATGAGGAGAATGTCCGTCCGCCCGCCATCATAATAGGCCTCTTTGTCTCACAAAAACACAGAAAGGTTCAGTTACTAGCAGAGTTTCAAAAAGTCGGCTTAAAGTACAAAGGCTATTTTCAGCATGGATCTCTCCAGTCGTGGCTGCTGTGGGGCAAAGTGGCGGGCGGAGGGAGGAGGGGAACAAAAAAAAACGTACCTGAATCCGGCTGCATCGCTGCTCTTCTGGCTCCACTGCAGGCACAGACTCCTAAACTGTCCCGTGGCCAATCCAGACGCTTCTCTCACAGCATGAGAGCAGTGTCAGGATTGGCCTGAGCGCTCTGAATTTGCACTCCGAGTAAGACTCGGAGCCTGTGACTGCTGTCTCCAGCCAGGCTATACAGCTCGGATTGGAGAGAGCTTCAGTACGCAGGAAGGTTTGGCCGGCCTGCGACAGCTGTCCAAACCGTCATGCGCAGTGATAACAGTGCTCACCACTCCCCCTCAGTGCCTGTCATCCCCCGGCCCCACGTCCAAGATGCCATGATAGGAGAAAAATAAAAAAAGATAATATTCATGATTTATTATTGTTTAATTTTCAAGTTTTGCAGCTGCTGCTACTGGCGGAAGGAGGCAACGCTCCTCCGCCATTGCAGAGGAGTCGCCACTGGATCGCTCTAGGTTAATAAGATGTCATCACGAGGCAGGCAGGGTTCAAACATCAGCTGATCAGCACTGAGAAAACAACAAGCAGAAAAGTACCAAGCCTTCTCAAACATTTTGGAACTTTTTTCAAAAGGCTGCTTTATTTAATTCTAATTGATACACTGGTTGCTAGCTTACACATTGAACTCAAGTTGCAATTTTCTCCAAGTCACACTGTTAATGGGTGGATAAGTGGTTTCATGTGTTTATTGCTGTAGAGGAAAAGTATTTAAACCAAGGTCTAAACTGGAGAAAAGTCTGCGTCGCAAGCTATTTTTAATGATACACTGCAACTTCAATTTAATTAAGAGTGGAAAGTACAACCTGATGGTCCGCAATGGCGCTCATCTATAAATGAGAAGAATTGGAACATTAATATTACCTATTTGTGCAGCAAGTGTTTTATCTTAAGTGAGAATTTATTGTTTGAATACAGAGACAAATGAACTCAAAGGTATTGAAGAAACAACAAAAAGTGTGGCTGATAGAAGATAAAAGGACATTGATTCAGTACTTTGACAGAACTGTGTATCTAGTAGTATTCAGCGTAATAGGATAGCAAATAGAATATTTTATAGCAACAATTATTTATGAAACAGATTATTTTCATTTATTAATATGAATGGCCGGAATATGAATACATATTTATGTATTTGCTTTAAATACTATGCTCATTTGCACATGCATGCAAGTATATTTTGAAAAGTTTTTTAAATTATTTGAGTGACAGGAAATTTTTCATCACTAGCATTATTTCATACCGTTACATGAGTATGGATGGAATAACAAGCTAGAGATATTTCACACATGTTAAAATACAGTTCTTACACAAAAGGTTATTTTTAACATACCCGAAATAACATATCAAAAAGCATTGACATACCAATAGGTCTCGCCTTTGGGAACTTATAAGTATTTAGTTATGCAGCACAATATCCTTGGTGCAACAACATCAACTGTTGCATGGCTAAACACTTATAAGGTCCCAAAGGCGAGACCTATTGGCTATGCCAATGCTTGTTGCTTCTGTTACAGTCTATTACCTGATGACACCCAAGCCTTGACCTTCTTGCGTTCCTTCATGCGTCACCTGTATGAAAGCACATTCTATCTCACAACCATCTGTAACTTTCATTGTCTACTGCAAAATCCTACAAACACATGGTCTTCCCCTCATTCACTGGACCAACACCATTACCTATGATTTAACCCTTTCTGGTTATCCAGGTCTCCTTTGTCCTCAGCCATGAATATGAGAATGCACTTTAAAACCTAAGTGTGAGTGGTCTTTATTGCTGGTTGTGCGCCTAAGATGTACTATTGTCACCCTTGCCAGCCGAGACTAATTAACACACTAGATTGGAGTACCGATGATAACAGTAACAGATGGCAACACAACTTTACTATCTACAGTTATGAACTTAGTCACAGTTATCAACCTTACCCAGTCACCTCCCATTAACAGTAACAAGCAGGCTGGCTTTAGCACAAACCAGAACATATTGAAGTTTCTCTGTCTCGTCTTTAATAGAATTCATCACTATACTTTGCAATCAATCATGAGCATCATCCCACAGGAGCCTCTTTTAAATAAATCAACTTCAATAATGATTGTTGTTTTGCTTTTAAATTAAAAATGAAAAAGGTTTGTAAAAATGCATCCAGTTTAGGCTGGAGACGAAGAATAACAAACAGAAGCACGTCACACAAAGCACCATGAGCAAAGTATGCCCGGGATCGAAACAAAGAAACGCTGCACTTGACCCACACATTCTTTAAAAGCTTGGAGAGTGGTAACATTTACTTGCCTGGGGGAATCAAGGGGAAGAGAAAACGACGTGCTGCCAGCACCCTCACCTCTAACTCCACGGTCTGGCAGCCCCTCTGTATCCATGTCTAAGCAGGGGAGAGACGTTGGGCAACGGTGGACGGACGCATAGTGCCCTGCTCTTAAACTTAACCACTGCGAGGAAGAGCCGGCCGAAAGCCTGTGGTGCAGCATTCCCGTACAGCCTCGAACGGGACCGGAGCAGCTCGACCATAGCAAAAGAGAATCTATCACAGTCGGGGAAGCAGGAGAGCGTGCCATTCCGGGTCCGATGAAAAGCCACCGTACACATTAAATACATTTAAAAAAAAAAATTGTCATGGAAACGGGAAAGCGTGTCATCCCACGTCCGGTTGAAAGCCACCGCACACACAAAATAAAAATAAATTAAAAAAATTACGGTTGGGGAAGCGGGAGAGTGTGTCTCAACGGGTCTCATGAAAATCCACTGCACACACAAAATAAATAAAACAAGCGGCCTTCACGTTTCAAGCACCCGCACTTGTGCTTGTGGCGCATCCACCTTGCGGGAGAGAGCAGCGGCGTGCGGGGTACATCTATTTGGAATTAATGTGGCTGCGCCTCTGCTTGCTCCTGAGAGGTGGATGCCGCCACAAGCACGAGTGCTTGAAAAGTGAAGACCGGTTGCTAAAGGCCCTCTCCTAGAGCAGGGCATGCGCACTGCCTAGGCGAGACCTAAACACTATTAAAAGATCAATTTTATATTTATTACTAAATTGAAGGCCTGATTTAGACCTTGGCCGACAGGTTACTCCGCACAACGGTGACAGATATCCTGTCTGCCAAAATATAAATCCCACTATGGGATTTATATTCTGGCAGACAAGATATCCGTCACTGCTGCGACAGAGTAACCCGTCCGCCAAGATGGTTGGCGAAGCAGCGCAGGCACTGCGTGACGACACCTGAGCTGAGATCCCCCCAGACTGGGGAGCTTTTGCCGGACGAGCAGGTTGGGAATCGTTTTCGGGACTTTTATGCACCACTGTACGCCTCCAGGGGGGGCGGCCCCGGAAGAACGTATACTTGTGTTTGCACTCTCCTAGAGCAGGGCATGCGCACTGCCTAGGCGAGACCTAAACACTATTAAAAGATCAATTTTATATTTATTACTAAATTGAAGGCCTGATTTAGACCTTGGCCGACAGGTTACTCCGCACAACGGTGACAGATATCCTGTCTGCCAAAATATAAATCCCACTATGGGATTTATATTCTGGCAGACAAGATATCCGTCACTGCTGCGACAGAGTAAACCGTCCGCCAAGATGGTTGGCGAAGCAGCGCAGGCACTGCGTGACGACACCTGAGCTGAGATCCCCCCAGACTGGGGAGCTTTTGCCGGACAAGCAGGTTGGGAATCGTTTTCGGGACTTTTATGCACCACTGTACGCCTCCAGGGGGGGCGGCCCCGGAAGAACGTATACTTGATTATCTAACGCATATCCAGTTACCATGGCTGACCAACACGCACCGCGAGTTCTTGGTTCGACCGTTTGAACGGGATGAAGTTGTTTGGGCACTATCGCCAATGAGGGCTGGGAGTGCGCCGGGCTGTGACGGCTTAACGGTATCATTCTACAAAACGTACTCTGACTTGCTGATTCCTAGATTATTGACACTTGTTGAGCAGATGGCGGAGACAGGTGAAATGCCCCCCACGATGCGGGAAGCGATTATACTTGCTATTCTTAAGCCCGGGAAGCCCCCAGAGGACTGCACGTCATACCGCCCGCTCTCGTTGCTCAATGTCTATGCGAAGATTTTTGCGAAAATCATCGCTAATCGTCTCAGCCCGTTGGTCACCAAGCTTGTTGCCCCTGAGCAGGCGGGCTTTGTCTCTAATTGCAACCTCACTTACAACTTGAGAACTGTGTTTGCGGCATTTCAGCACACACGCCAGGATGTCTCTGCTGTATCGGTTTTCCTTGATATGGAAAAGGCCTTTGATTCTGTCGAGTGGCCTTTCCTTAGGCAGGTGCTGAGCCGCATGGGGGTTGGAGACCTCTTCCTCCAACTGTTAAATAAGCTCTACACCTCCCCCTCTGCCCGGGTCCGCATAGGCTCGCTTACGACTGAGCCTTTCAACATAGGCCGTGGCACCAGGCAGGGCTGCCCCCTTTCACCCATCCTTTACGCCCTAGTTGCTGAGCCCCTGGCTTGCGCTTTGCGCGAATATCATGGACATCGTGGTATACGTTTCCCCACGTACAATTTGATAGTGTCCACATATGCAGACGACACACTTTTATACGTGCGAAACCCAGAAGATAACCTTCCGACGGTGCTGCGTGTGGTTGTACTATTTAGCTCGCTATCGGGGATACACGTGAACTGAGCAAGACACTAATGTTTCCGCCCACGCCTGCCACTAGGAGATTTGAAACGGAATATCCTATCCAGTGGACCGCAGACTCTGTGCGCTATTTAGGAATTCGGCTACACACGGATTCGGAGGTGGTCCTCAGGGAGAACTACGGGGTGGCAGTATCTAAGCTGGAGGATGATGTGAATAAATGGATACATCTTCCCTTATAATTGATAGGCCGCATATCCTTACTGAAAATGATTGTTCTTCCTCGGTTCTTATTCTTATTTAGTAATATACCCATGGTTTTATCGGGGGCATTCTTCCGGCAGCTCCACTCACTGGTACTGCGGCTGACATGGGCTGGAAAGCAGCCTAGAGTGGCGTGGGAATTACTAATTCGTCCCTTTGAGGAGGGAGGACTGAATGCTCTGGACTTGGAGCTGTACTATCGTGCTGCACAGAGCGCACACGCGTATGGGTGGATCCATGGTCCTGTGGACACGCCGCACCTGCGCATAGAATCGATTGTAGCTGACCGGACCCCTCTCCCGGCGCTGATGTCCCGCCCCAGGGACCGCCGGACGGGCATTCTCGACTCTCTGAATGTCGTGACGCATGCTTGGCACCATCTGATGGACGCGCAGGCCTGCTCGCTGCTTTATGCTCCAGGGGCCCAGCTGGCCTGGTGTTCGTGGCTTGGCCCCTGCAGAGATAAGGGTGTGTTGTCCGCACTAGCCAAAATGGATATCACCCACATGGTCGACCTATTCGCGGACGGTAGGGCCTGCGCCTGGGAGGAGATAGACCCGGAGGGCGCTCCCGGTACTCTTCTCCCACGCTTCCAGTTCCATAGAGTCCGACATGCTTTGAAGGAGCTGCTAGGTGAGGATATGGCAGAGCCTCAGGTGGTATTAGCACATGATTTTATTGTTAGCGCTAAGACGCCAGCTAAATTAATAACAAACCTGTACCGCATAACACTCTCTGAGCGGACAACGGACTATACCAAGCCTCGCTTGGCATGGCAGACTGATCTGGCCGTAGACCTACCTGAGGATAAGTGGCGATATTGCTGCGCCAATGTCAAGAGGGTGTCGCTTAACGGTCGACATCGTTTGCTGCATTTTAAATTCTTGAATAGGGTGTATTACACCCCCGAGCGGCTGTTTCGTTATGGGCTGAGGGAGAGCCCCGGATGTGAAAGGTGCAGAGACCAGACTGCCGACTTTCTACATTTAGCTTGGCTGTGCCCGAGAATCTCAGATTTTTGGTGCGCGGTCTACGGAGAAGTAAATAGGGTTACTGGCCTGTCGCTTGCCCCAACTCCTCTGCTGGCCCTACTGGGGTTCTCTAAAGATATTCCGTCTGAATATAGAAGGATTGTTGACATGGCCTTTTTGGTCGCCAAGAGATGTGTTGCGCTTACCTGAATGCAGGGCCCGACCCCGACACTTGCTAAGTGGTCTAGTGACATGCTATACTGCTGCACACAAACGGAACTGTATAGCGAGTTACTGCCACCCCGTAATAGACCCAAGAACTACTGGGCGCTGTACCTGGAGAAGAGATCTGTACAGGAGGCTCCTAATCTGAGCGAGACAGACATAGCTCGAGCGACAGTGGGGTTGCGGGAGGATACACCACAGCCCACTGACGTGGAGACGCTTACTTAGGGGGACACCAGCTGGGATTTATGATTCCATGTGTAAGTCCGGTGCTGAGAATGCGGCGGGGGTCCGAGGAGGAATGTGCACTTATTGCCTGTCAGCATTGATGATTGTGGTGGGGACAAAGTCTTATTATTTGATTGTTTTGTACATGCTGAAATGTTGCTGTGTCGCTATTCTACTATGCCTGCCCGCCTTTTGTCCTTTGATTGTATGTTTTTGAAATGCCAATAAACACATTAAAAAAAAAAAAAAACGTCCGCCAAGATCTAAATCAGGCCCTAAGTACTCAAACATTGTTTTTAGCAACTGCACACATTTTCCAACGACAAGTGCAATTTAATAATAATTTAAAGAGAATAACAAGTTAAGGGCCTCATTTACAGTTCTTAATCTGCTCTGTCTCAAGACTTGACATAAATAAAACTTTCTTCTCTTTATTGCAAAAAAAGACAAAAGGGGCTATAGATTATCTTTGCAACAAAATTGCACTAATATAATTAGCTCCCTATCTTCCAGAGAGCTACTTAATTTATCAATCAATCAGTCAATCAACTTGGATTTGTAGAGCGTGGCTAATCATCCATGAGGGTATCGAGGCGGTGGGTTCTTGTTGGGATCAGTCAAAGAATAGAAGGGAAAAATATAAGTAGAAAGCAATGAAATTGAGGGAAAAGCAAGGAGAAAGCACTCAAAAAACATGGGAAATGCAAGGAGAAAGCAGTGAAAATGAGGAAAAAGCAAGGAGAAGGCACACAAAAATGGGGAAAAAGCAGGGAGAATGCAGTGAAAACAAGGTAAAAGCAAGGAGAAGGCACTCAAAAAACGAGGGAAAAAAGCAGTGAAAATGACTAAAAAGCAATGAGAAAACAGTGAAAAAGATGGAAAAGCAAAGAGAAAGCACTCAAAAACAGAAAATAAGAAAGGAAAAGACAGGAGCAAGAGCAATACAGCAGCACGGGGCGAGATGTCCTTTTTTACTGTCTAGCCTAATCTCATTCTTACCACTGCAAAGAAGGACTAAAAACAAATCCTAGATATTATTCTAGATCACAATAAGATTTGGCACGCTCCGCATTGAAGATGAAACTTCATACGTGATACCATCATTAGACGACCCTAGACGTGTGTGTGATGATTATTCTGCACAATCCACTTTGCACTTTATGTTGTTTTGTAACTTTGATTCTGGTTTTAGGAAATGTATTTTAGTGCTGCTTGTAAAGGACTTTATTGTCAGACATCACAAGCAAGCGTTCATTATTTACTATCTCTTCCATCTCTGAGCGTTTGCCTGATAGTAGTGAATTATATACAATGTGCAATTAAGCATATGAAATATGGCCTTCAGAGAAATGTGCCAGACTGACGGCAAGTTTCACTTTACACTTTATACTTTTAGATGCCTTTAAATTTGTTTTTTTACCTTGCGCATGCCTGACTGAAATGAATTAGATATAATGTATAATTAAGAATAGGAAATATGGCTTTCATGGAAATACCTCTGTCTGATTGTTTTGATGCACTTTAATTTAGAAACTTTCTAAATTCATCTAAGGCTGATTTTTATCTTGGAATATGTATTTATTTATTACTTTTCTTTGTTTGACAAATAGTATTTGTCTTTATAGGCCTTTGGGCATCTAAAGTTTTCTTGATGATGAGGTGACACCATCTTTAAAGTTAACTGTTAATCCTTGTTCCTTAATCTTGAATTAACTCATTATAAATTGATCATTATACATCTCAATTTGTCAACATATGCTAAACGTATTAAAAGTCAATTTAGCATGTACAGCATCCTTTGAGTCCAAAATGTCAGGCTGGACAGTAGTTTCTCCATACAATATCTTAAAATTGATTCAACACATGTCTGACTCAATTTAGAGAAAAACAATTTCCAGTGAATTCACGCTAAGCTCCACCTGACTGCTTGTTGTTGCCAAATTTATGCCCAGATTTTTTAGAAAGTACTAGAACTTATTGAAGTTTGTGCTGCTTACAGAGGAGAAAATGTTCATGGATGTGATTCTGTTCAATGAATCACTGTTCGCTATGCTATGTTCAGAGAGGGGCCTTCTGCGTATCATTGTCGCTTCAATGCCTCTAATACCATGGTAGCCCACAGCAGAGTTCCTTGTGGGTAGTGGAAGGTGCGGAATATGGGATGTAGTGACAGGTTTTCAGGTTACTACATGCCATGCAGAATGCAAACCATGGGCTTCTTCTTTGTGGTATCACAGACACAACACCATGCCTTCCTGGTGGAAGGTGGAACTTGACTATGTAAAGCATCCAGTCCAAGATAATTGTCTCTATTGGGACTCAAATGAACTTCTCAATCCAGGATGTTTCACTGTCTCTTCCTCTGATGTCAGTTCCTATTTTTGCCATATAAAAGCCAGTGCTTGGAAATAGTAGATGGGTCATAATGCATTTCTTTCCCTGATTTTGCATCACTCACAAAATTGCCTTGCTATACATTTTTTACCCTGAATTTTCTCAGCAGATGTTCGATCATTCCCTGTGAATTTTCCATTCTGTGTTCCTTGGGGTAGCTTCTTTTATTTTTGTTATTATTTTGATCTTAGAAGTTTTTGGATCAACGTTGTAGTGCATCATCTGACTCTGGACCGATTATCCTGCTTGGTTGGTTATTTTCTCCCTCCAGTCGTCATGGGGAGTGTAGTACCTTGCTGATTTCCAGCGCAATCTACATCTTCAATCAAGAACTTCACGAATTGCTAAAATTGACTTTTCCTTGTGCCCCATGGCTACAGGGAGGAGGCATCCTTTCCTTGACCAATCTCAAAGGGCACTCAACAGACCTACATGACATCCAGTCCTTGACAGCTGTTATGGTTCCATGTGAGAGACCTAAGGGTGACATCCAATGTTCTCGCTCACATTTTAAATAATCATACAGGGCATGCAAGGTAGTAAGTACAAAATCATGTAGCTGAATAAGCCTCACTTTTCGGTTAAAGGGTTTTAGTAGAGGATGAAGAGGGAATGGCTCCTGTGTCTGATGTTCACATTCAAGGGGGACTGCATTGCCCTTAAAACACTGCTCTTGAGTGACTTGTGATAGAAAGGCCCACAATAACCCTTCTTTAAAAATTACACCTAGATACAAGAGATATTTATAATTTGCATAAGACTGTTGTTTTGCATGCTCTTATGCTCTGCACCAAAATGACCCGCATTACAATTATTCCGAGGTGGAAAGAGCTCACGTAGAATTAAACTAAGACTACCAGACAGAGTAGGGCCCCGGCTCCTATTAAAACGTACCCACCATGCCAAATACATAGTAAAGCGGAAAGTCGTAGGTGGTAATGTGAAGTGGGTTGCTGCCTTTCACTGAGCTCTGGGACACAAGCGGAGACCTAACTAAGCATATATCTGCTTCTGACCCATTCGTAACCTTCTCATGTCTGGAATTTTATCTTTACACTCAAGCATCGTGTTGAGGAGCATCAAAGATGCCCATCCGAGACCCTTGAGACTTTGTAAGACCCTGCCTTTGAAAGGTAGAGCCCTTGGTTAGACTGCAACATCTTGGCGTGAAGATTGTCCGGATGGCCCAACAGATCCCACATGTCTGTAAGATCTGCTCTTGTACCACCCACATCCCAGCCACTTGGGTGAGATAGTGAAAGATTTCCTACTCCATGTATTTAATGCACTCCTAGAATAAGTCTTTACTTTGGGGCTCTAATCTTTAAACCCTTTTGAATTGACACCCTGATTTATTTAGTTTTTATTAGGTGTCATTTCTTATTTTCCTTTGGTATTTTCCTGTCATATGTGGAGTTTTCTCTATCTAGACATTATGATGGTTCTCTCCTCTCTGGTGTGAATTGTATGGTTGTGTCCTGAATGACATCATCTCCTTCAGCATTCCAAGTTGAATTTGACAAAGCCACCAACTGCTAAACATGTGAACATCTACATGAATCGAC
Source organism: Lissotriton helveticus (assembly GCF_964261635.1). Classification (NCBI taxonomy): domain Eukaryota; kingdom Metazoa; phylum Chordata; class Amphibia; order Caudata; family Salamandridae; genus Lissotriton; species Lissotriton helveticus. Next base: position 68,114,942 of record NC_136072.1, read on the forward strand.
TCTTGAAGCAAATATTCTGTGTTGCAATACGCCTTTTTCTCGGTTCCAGTCCTACCAGGCGGGGAGCTTCCTCACACCTGGAGAGTAATACATTGCTTTGAATTTAAATGATTTGCTTGTGGCACACCATACAAAAGCAAGGGCTCAGATGATGGGCACATGCATGCTGCTTGGTAGAACATTTGTGTTGCACCTTTTTAAGAAAAGCTCAAGTAATTGAGGAATAGGGGTGCATTAGTGGGAGGCGCAGGAAGGTAGTAATCTTGCTCACATGCATGTTTGTGAGTGTGCACATAAATATATGTGTGCATGTGTGTTTATGTACATTTTATTTAGTCCCTCTCTGGCTATGTTACATTGACTTTTTACAAACCAGTAGAAAAATCAATTCATAAAAACTCATTCAGGAGAACTCAAATAATCTAAAATCCATTTAGTGAAAAAATAAACTATGAGACTAATCGTTATAAGAAATAGTACACTTTTACTGAAAAATATTTAGGAAAACATGTGGTACCCACAGCAATATTGGGTATGGAAGATAGTTTTAATGTTAAAGCAGACAAAAAGTAGTACGGAGATATAGGCAAAGGGAAGCAGGGTGTGTTGTTAAAAGAAGGATCGCAGGTTCGGAAAAGAGACCATAAAAATATAGAAATAAGGACAAAGATGGGGAGCCGACGGGAGAAAACTAGAAGGGGTTAGAAGGGTGCCCGCAAAGCAAAAACACAATTAATGACTGAGGAAGGAAGAAGATGGAAAGAGAAGGAAATATGGAGGGAAAGATTGAAAAGTGGGGGGAATTAAAGGGGTGAGAAAACTACCTGGAACATCAGCTTTTTAAAGGAAAATTAAACATCATCCATCGACATGATCTGGGAAGTGAACGAAGGAGGAGCCAAAGAAACCTTGCAAAAAACAATATAAAACTAATTTTCAAGATTATATTTCATGTATATCTTTTTAAAAAAGTACTTAGAAGGGAATTTCTGAACAGGAGGCAGTCTATGCTTTGTTTTCAACAATATAGTAAATATCATTCACCTTTAAAATGTAGTATCAAATAGTTTAAGAGAAGGGTTTCTCGGAACTATCATTCATAAATTAAACGTCTAAGACATAAAAAGGGTGTAGAATGAATGAATACGCACTTGTATAGCGCATGGCTACCCGAGGGCATCCCAGCGCTACCTGTGACACCTTATCATTCACCACTGATCACGGAAAGAGAAATGTCTTCAACTGCTTCCTGAACCTAAGATAGTCAGATTCAAGACGAATGTAGTCTGGAAGCTGGTTCCAGGACTTGGCTGCGTTGTATGAGAACCCCCGACCTCCAGTCGGTGACCGTTTGATCCTAGGAACTGCGAACATAAGGACAGAAAAATTCTACAGCTACACAATCTCCACCAGAAATACTGTAGATAGAATTATGATGTAATATGCTATATGTAAGATATGCCATGCACTTGGGGCCCGATGTAGGTAATCCCAGATTACGATTCTTAAATACCGAATCATACTGATTTGGTATTTAAGAACTGGCATCAGGATTTAGGTAATTTTACCGAATTCATTACAGAATCGGTAAAATTCGGTAATTACCGAATCGGTATTTACCGATTCGGTAATTGCCATTCATTCCTATGGGCCTGTAGGCCCGTAGGAATGAATGTCAATTACCGAATCGGTAAATACCGATTCGGTAATTGGGGGAAACATTGAAGGGTGGCAGGGTGTCACTTTGACACCCTGTTGCACCCCTCAATTGTGCATGGGTGCACATGCTGCAGACATACATGCCCTTAGGGCATGTATGTCTGCAACATGGCACCGTTTTAAAAGCAAAAAAAATGCTTTTGAAAGGGTTTTCATTATTTACCACCAACTTCTAGTTGGTGGTAAATAACGACTTCTTAAACCCCTGTAGCACTGATTTAAGTGCTACCTACATGTCAAAATACAGAATCGGTAATTTTACCGATTCGGTATTTTACAGAATCGGTAAAATTACCGATTCTGTATTTTAACATGCCCCTACATCTCCATCTTCATATACCGGTTACCGACCGGTATTTGGCTACCTACATTGGGCCATTAGTTATTACATATAGACCTAAGTCTTGCTGCTTCATAGCACTGACAATGAGTGTTCTCGATTAGCTGCTTCATGGCACTAGAAAAAGCGAAATTAAGAAGCACAGATTAATAAAATCTAATCTCAACCACTAAAAACAATGCAATTTCTATTTTAAAATTTCATTTCTTGACACATAAATATACACTGATATTTATTTGTATTTCTCAAGCAAACTCTGTTGTGGAATGTCCTGGCCCAGAACATGTGGAACCTAGGACTCATCTGGATAAAGGACCACAGACACATTTTTATATCTGCTCTTGATTTTCTGAGTGATGAGGAGTCGAAAGCTGCTGTTAGTGACAGCAGGGGGGATCTCATTTCAATCTCCACCCACAGCCCCTGATCCTATTAAGATAAGCCCTCTTTTCATCATTAATCCTTATCCAGCCATTCAACGTCCAGCAATCCAGCCGCAGTGCCACAGGCCTCTGGTACCCACTGCCTTCATGCCTTAGAGGCAGAAATATTTTGGACCAATATTGAAGGTGCCTTTAGCACACTTTTCTAACAGGAGTTGATATAACACTTTCCCTTCCGCTTTACTGTGTTTGTGTCCACACAGCACACACCTGCAATCAAGAGGCCACACTTAACTCCATCCAAGGGTGTTTAAACTTCATTGTTCACATTGTGTAGACTTTACACTCATGCAAAAAGTGAGTCAACTAATTAACTTAAATAATAGGGAATGTACAAACACGTTTTGCTCCAAAACATTGGTTAGACTATATTACAGAACATTTTGCACCATATTACAACATGGAGAAACTCGGTCCCAAACTATTTCTGTGCTTTTAGAAAAAAATGGATAGTGTAAGTATTTTTTTGTTACATTTTTCAATACTTTTAAAATGTAAAAGGCAACGTTTGGCACAAAATCACTAGCAGCAAAATATTGATCACATATTTCCTAGGTTTCGTAATATTTTTTTTAGTTTCCTCCCCGGTGCAACAATCTTTATAACATACGGACTTGAGCAAAATCTATTTGTTTCACGGTAAATTTATTCCAGCAGCAAAAATGGTGAAAATGGATTTTCTCTGTTATATCCAGTGCAAACATTAAGTAATATGACCCTGTGAGACCGTCTAATTCCTTTAAATGCTGTAGGGTTCAGCTATACATTTCTTTCACTGGCTTCTATGAGTCTTATTTCTTGATCTATACTTTTTTGAGCTTTAATATTAGAATTGTACAATTTTGCAAAGACTTGTTTTGGTAATAGGCTGCTTGGGTTTGGTGCAATCATGTCAATGCGATGTCACGCTTTTGAATAGAGAACTGAAACTTTAATTTGCCATTCTAAACAGTGATCTTTTACTAATATAAATGCTCTTTTGTGGCAGTGCTTAATGTGTAAAAAAATAAATAAGTGCCAGGGCTCTCGTCAGGAAAACACTAGAGCTTGCACCACGCATGGCCCCTGCCATGCTGCCAATCACAGTACCAACACAGCTACTAACCATCACACAGTCCTACAAGTGTGACAATTCAGACTTTTTCACGTCCCCAAACTTATAAGAACTACTTGGGCGGCAGGTAATAGTCATTTTAATGTATACTGAATTAATAAGTAACTGTTGTTGTGGTCATCTCTAAATTAGCCAGATAGCTCCACCTTGTGGCAGCTCTCACAAGCACCGGTGTTGGCAATTAAGCGCCTGTGCCAAGCACCGGAAACCACCAGCTCAAATTAAGCACTGTTTAGTAACCATGCCAGCGTAGAACAGGCACACTACTGAGAAAACAAATGTGAGGAATCTAATGACTGAATCCATCCTAGCCTCTGGCAATTATACTGGGCCCCACTCCAACCCATCAGGGTTTGATCACATTGCCACTGACGGCAGGGGCAAACTTATGCAAATCTGAAGGAGTTGTCCAGCCCCCACTGCCAGGCCAGATTGCCTCTGGAAAAGAAAACAAACAAGAGTAACCACAAACTGGTTTCTGCAGCTCTAGGGCAAACTTCATTCAAACACAAACCTAGAGTGTAGGAAACGGTAGTGCAAGTTTCTTGACACACAGAACAGATACAGCTTGACCAACAGTAGTGCAATCTTCCCTCAAACACACAAGCACAGTGTAAAACAACGCAAGCTAACCTCACACAAAATACGACCATCATGGGCTCAGCGATGTGGAAGTTTCACCCAAAATCCAAACCACCTCCAGCTGGTGCAGGACTTCCACTCCCGAGAACTTGATCCCAGAGCTGATGATATTCAGCATGTGTCGAAGAACATCCCAGAACAGCCAAACTGTTTGCAGTCCTGCACACAGAGTAACAGGAGAGGTAGTTTGGGTGGTTGGGTGTGGCCCCTTTTTATACTCCAAAAAATTCCCAATTTTTCAAGAAGTTCTGCAAGATTCACAATGTTCCACAAATTCTTGGATTTGAAGAATTTACACAAATTCCCAAATCACACATACCTAACTCAATACAGAAACACTACTCAATATCAACACCAACAATATTGAGATAGAAGAATATCGAGGAGAGAATATCGAGGGACAAAAAAAGTGCATCTCGGAAGGCATAGATCTACTATTCCTCTATCCACATCCCCATACCTTGAAGATACACGTACCACATAGATACTTATATACAAAGGATAGAGAAGCTAGACTTGCCTTTCGATATTTTATTTTCGATATTCTGTCCTCAACGTTACATCCCATCGATATTGTTCTTTCGATATTCAGGCTGCACAGGATCATGAAGCAATTAGTGCCTGCTTTTTGTTTTCTAAATGTAAGTGACCATGAAGAGTTTATGCCTCACGCACCTCATCGGGAGGTTGTGTATGATACAAATTCATATTCAAATTGTGACGTCAAAGGGAGGTGGGGACAGGGCCGGACAGGGAACCAAAACTGGCCCTGGCAAAGTGCGCGGCCGGCCCCGGGGGGAGGGGGGGTTTGGGGGTGTGACCGAGCTCTTTGCTAGGGCCAGTTTCCGGCCGATTTTGTTACAGGACCGATTTTGCAGCCATGCTGCAAAAACGGCTCCAGGGGCCCAAAACAGGCCCCCACCCATGCGGCCCACTGGCGGATTGCCCGGTGCCCGCAACGGCCAGTCCGGGCCTGCTACTAGGCATCCGGCCTTTCCCCAGCGGGCCCTCTGGGATGATTCGTGTGCCTAACAAATCTAAACATCTAATGTAAAATCAGGAGGCTGGAAAGGTGGGGGGGGCGGCTTTGTTACTGGGAGGGCCCGTTTTGCAGCAGTTATAAAAGCAGCAGGCCAGCATAATCCACTCCGCATTCACTTCCGTTTCCAGCCTCCCTGTGTTTGGAAATATGTTATGGTTTTAAAAGCTCAGAGTTCCTTGTATGGGCATTATCTTTCAGCAACAATAAAAGTGTCAACATATTGCTGCATGCAAACTGTATGGATACTAACAGGATATAAACTTTTGTTTTTCCCAGTCTTTCATTATCCTAATGCTACTTTATAAGGGTTTGTTTGGGTAGAAATACATTCTTATTAGTACAGTCAACCCTCACCACTGTGTTAGGTTTTGAATCCTGAGTTTGTGCTTCTCCAAATCAAGCACTCTTAGAACTGCCTACACCCAATAGTCCCCTGTGTCTCATGTAACATTTTTTCTATGTGTGTGTCATGTGAAGTGCTCCGACACCCTACACAGGTATGAGAGGCGCTATTTCCTGGTGCACTCCAAGGTCATTATTTGCTATGCTTTAAAAAAACAACGCAACCTCAGCCACGTGTGCTCAAACAACGCATATGCGTGGTTAAGGCATATGCGCGGGCTAGATATCCAGAATGCGCGGGACCAGGAAGAGGACTGATCGGGGGCGAAAGCGGTGAGGTAAGTGGGGCTAGGGACGGGTATTGGGGGGGTGGGGGTAGTTTTTAAGGGTTGGGGTAGTTTTCAGGTCTGGAGGGGTCAGGGGACGTTTTTAGGGCTAGGGAAGTTTTAATGCCCAGGGGGGCGGGTCATTTGTAGGGCTATGGGGGTTTGGCAAGGTTCAGGAGGGAAGGGTTTATGTTTTAGGCCTCAGGGCGGGGAGGAAGGGGTCGTTTTTTGGCCAGGAGGCCATTTTTGGGTACAGGACGAGGGCCAGGGATCAGGTTTGTTTTTTGGGCTTGGGGAGTCATTTTAGGGCTCAGGGCGGGGGCTGGGGTAGTTTTTTGCCCAGGGGGCGTTTTAGGGCCACTGGTCGGGAGAGAGGGGAGACTGGGGTCGGGTAAATTTTTGCCCTGGGCGCGTTTTAGGGCTCAGGGCAGGGGGTCACTGCACACCATCATATAGGAATTAGTGCTTGCATGTTATTTTGTGTATGTTAGTAACAACAAAGAGCTCACACCTCACGCATCCCGTGGTGAGGTTGTGTATGATACAAATTCATATCCAAATTTGATGTCAAAAGGAAGCGGGGTCAGGGATGGACTGGCCATACCGGGCATCCGGCCTTTCCCCAGGAGGTTGGAAAGGTGGAGTGTCCAGCTTTGTTAGGGGGGGGGGGGGCATTTTGCAGCAGTCACTAAATCAGCAGGCCAGCCGAGTCCCCTCAGCATTCACTTCCGTTTCCAACCTCCCTGTGTTTTGAAATATGTTATGGTTTTAAAAGCGTTCCTTGTATATGCATTAGCTTTCAGCAACAATAAAAGTGTCAAGATATCTCTGGTGATTAATGTCCCTGCTGGAGAAAGATGGGAGCTTTGCCTAGTGGCAGTGTGGACTCACCTAAGGTAGCGTAGAGGGTTAGCATGCCTGCTGCAAACCACCAGAATCACACGGATCACAGAACTGCATTCTATGTGCATAGCTCAGTGGGTTAATGCTTTTGTCACATAAATCCTTTTGTTACTATGCAGTGCATAAATTGCAATCGTAATCTATCACAGCGAACTATGAACTACCATGAATGAGCTGCATGCAAACTGCATGGTACAGGTCATTAGAAACGTACGTTTTTTTCCAGTCTTTCATTATCCTAATGTTGATTTAAAAGGGTTTGTTTGGGAAGAAATACATTCTTATTAGTAAAGCCAACCCTTGCCACTGTGTTATGTTTTGAATCTGTAGAGATGCGTCAGTTTCCCTGCACCAGCCTGGGATCCGCTTGCGCCACCATGGATGCGCCGTATTTACAATACCAAACGACAAACCAGATGCCATCACTGATCAACAATTTAAATCACTTGAAAAAAAGGCGCAAGAACCATAAAACAATGCAACCATAATCTCATTAGTAGCTTTTATTTCAATAGCACATATTGTTTTGGTATTTTTATATCTCAAGGGGAACACTCTAAAACGTGTGATAGACCTAAATGAATTGTGAGTAGTAAAAAACCAAGAAAAATCACTCCGCTTACATTCAATCACTTACATACAATCCCATTTAATCTCCACAGACAACACACATACAAATCGTCCTTGGGGCAAAGTGTGATACACTTACACCACCTATAACACACCCCAAATGCCAAACAAAACTGTGGTTGACCTCCAAATTCCTTGTGCACACTATACGATATTCACAATAATTTACATTAAATGAAATGCTTTCATTAGATGAGCCCAATACAACCAAGACTAATATACAAGACAAACGTTTGGCTTAATTAACTCCAAAAATGATGAACAGTGGATTCACGAACGCTCGTAAATCTAGTGTTATGAGTCTTTGGAGAAGGGAACGCCGCCCGAGAAACGTGGTTGCGGAGCAGTTTGGTCATACGGCAGCAGGCTTAAACCGTAAAGCCTAACGGAGCCGGTATACAAAAAGCGCTGGGTGGCGCAAGAGGACGCCGCTGGCATCCGGTTCATCATTTTTGGAGTTAATTAAGCACCGTTTGATTTGAGATGTACCAAAGTTACTTCTTACAGCCCAGCTTCTTTGAAAAGTTGACCTTTTGGCTACTTCAGAATAGTTGTGTTTGGTCCTGATGAGAACCCCATGAACAAGGGGGTTTGAAACGCGTAGACCCTGGTTGTTGTGCTGTTGCCAAACATTTGTCTTGTATATTAGGGGAAACATCCTTTACAACGCAACTTTTACCACGCAGTGCTTTTACATCTCAACTTTTACAACGCAAACCATTACAACGCATTGCGCTGGGGGGCGCTCTAGGATAGGGAAAAGATTTAACTTACTATCCAACACCTTCCCTACTATCCACGGGGACTGGAGTTGGAATAGTAAATTAAACTATTCACTATCCAGCACCCCAAAGCGCTATGCGTTGTAATGGTATGCGTTGTAAAAACTGCGATGTAAAAGCATGCGTGGTAAAAGCATGCGTTGTAATGTCATACATCCGTATATTAGTCTTGGTTGTATTGGGCTCATCTAATGAAAGCATTTCATTTAATGTAAATTATTGTGAATATTTTATAGTGTGCACAAGAAATTTGGAGGTCAACCACAGTTTTGTTTGGCATTTGGGGTGTGTTATAGGTGGTGTAAGTGTATCACACTTTGCCCCAAGGACGATTAGTATGTGTGTTGTCTGTGGAGATTGAATGGGATTGTATGTAAGTGTTTGAATGTAAGCGGAGTGATTATTCTTGGTTTTTTACTACTCACAATTCATTTAGGTCTATCACACGTTTTAGAGTGTTCCCCTTGAGATATAAAAATACCAAAACAATGTGTGCTATTGAAATAAAAGCTACTAATGAGCTTATGGTTGCATTGTTTTATGGTTCTTGTGCCTTTTTTTCAAGTGATTTAAATTGTTGATCAGTATTGGCATCTGGTTTGTTTTCTGGTTTAAAGTGCTCAGCCTTACTGATAGTGAGCCATACCCTTTATTGTTACATCGTATTTACAATACGGCGCCCCTGTTGACCCAAAAGTCACGCATTGCTGAAGTTGTGTCGCAAGCACGGCGCAACTCCAGCAATCCATTTTGAGGCCTATTCTTACTACACTGCGTCACTCCTTGCGCCTGCTTCAAGCAGGCGTAAGGTTTTGACGCAGTGGCGTCCTAGAAGTGACGCAGTGAAATCTTGTAGATTTCACTGCGTCACTTTTACAAGGCTTTCCTGCAGGGGAATGCCCACCCTGCATACATTATACCCGACACAGGTATAATGTGACGCAGGGCTTTACAACGTGATGCATCTCTCTAGATGCGTCATGTTGTAAATTGGCCTGATTTTTCACGCCGCAGCTGCGTCACAAAAGTGACACAACGGCGGCGCAAAAGTGTTGCAAGGGGCTTGTAAATCTGCCCCTGAGATTGTGCTTCTCCACATCGAGCACTCTTAAAAGTGCCTACGCCTCGTAGCCCCCTGTGTCTCATGTAACATTTTCTCTATGTGTGTGTGATGTAAAGTGCTCCTACACTTGTATCAGAGGCGCTATAAAACAAATGCAATACGTTTGAGAGAGGGGCGATGCAGAGATGAGAGGCATTGTTGGAGGGTGATAGTGAGGGAATCATTGAAGGGCCCCAACAAAGATTGCCTGATAAGTGCACTCCAAGGTCAATATTTGCTGTGCTTGAAAAGCTAATACAACTGAATGTATTATGGAAAATGTGTTGCAGAAGGGAAATGGTTAGAACAACGCGGCCACAGCCACGCGTGCCCGAACCGCGCTTGCCTTAACCCATATGTGCGGTCTAGATGTCAGGAATGCGTCGGTCCAGGAAGAGGAAGGATCGGGAGAGGACATGGGGGCATATTATCAAGGCAGGCGAAATGAAATTATCGCCGCTTTTGCGGCCGTTTTCGGCTGCAAAGCGGCGATAATTTCCTCGCCCTATTAGCAAGCTGTCGCTAACATCAGTTAGCGACAGCTTTTAGGTGATAGCGAGCGGTTTGGGGCCTGCTTTGCATGTCAGCGATATTTATCACTAATGACGTGCAAAGTGGGCGTACCCAACCAGTTAGCGACTGAAAGCAGTCACTAACGTCACTATCGCCTATTAGCAAGGGAGGTGTAGCGATTTAAAAAAATTGCACTAAGCGCAAATATCGCTAAAAACTAACGCCTGCTCAGACCAGTTCTTAGGCATTATATCCAATGGGAGGTGGATATTTTGGCTAAGACTCTATTGGCGATGATACGTGTATATCGCTAGTTTTTCAGCGATATTCACGCATTTCGCCGCAATCGCCAGTTATTTTATCGCATTGGAGATAAACGTTGCTAATAGCACGTTATCGCTGCGATAAAATCCGGCGATGCTTAACGATAAAAAAAATTTGCTAAGCTTCTTTAGCGATAAATATCGCTAGTTGTTGATAATATGCCCCATGGTGCGGTAAGTGTGGCTGGGACCGGGTATTGGTGGCGTGGGGGGTAGTTTTTTAGGGCTGGTGTGGTTTTCAAGGCTGGAAGGGGGTCAGGGGAAGTTTTCAGAGCTCGGCGGGTCGGGAAGTTTTTTGGGCTCGGGTGGGGTCGTTTTTAGGGTTTTAGGGGGGTCGGGAAGTTTCAGGAGGGAAGGGGTAGTTTTAGGTCTCATAGTGGGGAGGAAGGGGTCATTTTTTGGCCAGGGGTCCATTTTAGGGCTCACAGAGGGGGCCAGGGATCGGGTTAGTTTTAAGGGCTTGTGGGGTGCTTTAGGGCTCAGGGCGGGGGACTGGGGTCGGGGTCGATTTTTGCCATGGGGGTGTTTTATGGCCCAGGGTAGAGGACAAGGGTGAGGCAGAGGGTGGGGGGACTGGGGTCAGAGCAGATTTTTGCCCAGAGGGCGTTTTAGGGCTCAGGGCGGAGGGACAGGGGTCTGGGTGTAAAGGTAGGTTTAATCACTCACATATCTTTGTCATACATGCCTCAACGACACATATTTCGTTGAAAAGCATGCGTGGTAAAGGAATATGTGTGGTTAAGACTTGTGTGGAATGCACCATTTTTGTCTCCATATTTTTTTTTGGGGGGGGCAGACAAACCCCCCTTATAGTAGTCAGGCTCACTCACTCCGTTCCCTCGAACCCTACATATGGAGGCTGGTCGGACAAAATTTGCCAGGGCTGCTCTGGGCTCCCAGTCCGGGTGGGTGGGGCGAATGAGGAATAACAGGCCAGTCTGCGATGTTCTGGGCAGAACGTCCTCTTTCATGCTCGACAATAATCGAATCCAAGTTCAATTATGGCCTCTGCTTCATAGAATTTCATTTGCTCAGAACCACAATAAATTCTTGCTGCACGGAAATGAACTTAGGGGACGGAAGCTCAGAGTGGAAACTCAATCTGCAGGCAGACCGCAGGATGACGAGGGGGAGAGGAGAGGACGCAGGCAGAGAAATCATTTCTGTAAACAAGAACTGACAGCCCAAAGTAATGCTCCCGTTACAGCACGCAGGACTGACCGCTCAAACCCCCAGTCCTGAAAAAATGAAAATGATTTTTTCCATTTCGAATCACTGCAAACTGTGGTTGGGAGGAGAAGTCTTCTGCATGGCTCTGGAGTGCATTTACCCTGCCCGTGGAGTCCCAGTTTATGCAGTTGCTGTGCCTTTTCAAAGTTCCCGCAGTGCTTAATTTGAGCCGGTGGCACTTAGGGCCATATGTAGGTAATCTCTATTTTCCGATTCTTAAATACCAAATTTTACCGATTCGGTATTTAAGAATCGGTAAATAGTATGTAGGTAAAAATTCGATAAATGTTACCGATTCGGTAATATTCGGTATTACCGAAACGGTATTTACCGATTCGGTAATTCCCATTCATTCCTATGGGCCTGGAGGCCCATAGGGATGAATGGGAAGCCCCCTATTACCGATTCCGTAAATACCGAATCGGTAATAGGGGGAACATATTCAAGGGGGGCAGGGTGTCACATTGACACCCTGTTGCACCCCTGAATCGTGCATGTGTGCACATGTGGCGCACATACATGCCCTAAGGGCATTTATGTCTGCCACATGGCACTGAGAAAAAAGCAAAAAATTGCTTTTTCAAAGGTATTCGGTATTTACCACCAACTTATAGTTGGTGGTAAATAAAGAATCCTTAAGGCTAAAATGCACTCACTTGAGTGCTACCTACATAGGCTTTAAGGAATCGGTAATTTACCGATTCCTTAAACTAAGGAATCAGTATTTTACCGATTCCTTAAAATAACGAATCGGTAAATTACCGATTCCTTATTTGCAGCCTCCTACATCTCAAATCCCTAAATACCGGTCGGTAACGGTGAAATTTACCAAATTTCACCGTTACCATAAGATAAGGACTTAACGGTGAAACGGTGAAATTTACCAAATTTCACCGTTACCGACCGGTATTACCCCACCTTCATATGGCCCTTAATCATCAACACCAGGGCTTGAGCCCCAGTTAAGGACACATTCATTTTTGGTGGCCACAAGGAGAATAACCCAGAATCACAGGATTTTGAGCCATTGCCAACACCAGGGCTCTAAGTGGGCCGGGTCTCACCGGTGCTGAGCACCGCAGTTTTTTAAAGGGGGGGTTCGAAACGAGTCTCTATCGGGCTCTCTTTTGTGCCCTGGCACAGACGGTCCATGGTTTTTTTCCGGACTGCAGTGACAGCAGGCACATTGATGTGCGCTGCTCACACTGCTCACTTCTCACTAGTGGAGAAGTTACAGCATTACGTCATGCCAGGTGAGCGTTGTAGGGGAAGGGAAATCCTTTAAATAGAGTCATTTTACCTCTGGATTTCCCTTCTGTTTTTGAAACTCAGGAGCTGCAACATTGTCGTGGAGTCACCAGGGCTTTAAGTGGAACTGTTCTTCAATATTATATACAAGCCATAGTTGCTCCTTATTTATCTTATAACAACCATTGACAAAGCCAATAGTCCTGACTTCTTGTATGTATGATGTTACTTGTGTTATATTTCTGGATGCAATGACAGAAACAGCAAAATACAAGTCGGGCGGCACACTATGCTAGTAACAGATTTTTAGCTTACGTGTTTTAAGCCACACCCTTAATTACATTGGTCACGCCCCTTTGAGAGACCCCCCCCCCCCCCCGTTTTTTCATCCCACTTAAAGCCCTGGCCGAGACTGAAACCTGGTTACCCAGTTCCGAAGTCGGCGGCTCAGGCCCTTACGCCACACCCTGTCCCCACTTGTAGGGTTTGTTGGTCCTGTGTTATGCAGCGCTAACAGGAGAAATGGGCAGGTCAAAGCTGCCTCCTGACAAGAGCCCGAGCACTTCATTGTTTACAAATTAACCACTGGTTCCCTAGTAAGCACGGCCATTAAGTGTGCTCTCTTTGAGACCTCCCTGTAGTATGGACTGAGACACCAGAGCAGTGCTCTGAGGTCGAGGGGGGCACCCTGTTGGAGAGAATGCCTGCTGCCATCTCTACCCCGGCTTGTGAGCCTGGTGGTGGTGACTGTTAAAGTGTTTACATTTCTGGCATCACCCCTTTTTCCATAAATGGAAGATGCCAACCAGCCTCCTTGTCTAAAAGGTTCTGCCAGAGTCCCTTAACTGGGCTCGTCCACTTCCCACTGTATGAGGTGAGAGTGAAAGGTGTGTATACACTGTGGGTGATTAACCTTTGTACATGTCTGAATGAGTGCCATCCGTGGTCTGCATGGTAACCAAAGATGGTGGAGGGCTTGTGAGAGGTTGCCAAGGTTACTCAGGTCTCTCCTCACCCAGGAGTAGGGTTGCCAACTTCCCCAGAGAAAAATACCAGCTATTAGTTCAAATTTTACGATTCTGCAATGGCCAGGTCATGATACTTACATAGAACTTTATGAAACTCGTCTGTATCCATTTTTGACGTAGCCTGTCTGCATTTTTGTTACTTTAATTATCAGTCAGGGGTCATTGTGGCAGCTGTAGAACACATTTTAAAGTGTTGTCTTCATATATTTACAGTTTAGATTATACATTTATAAGTGGAAAAAATAGCAGCTTCAAGTGATTTTCCTATTTTTTGTACCAGCCGGGACATTACAATATTGATCATTCTGGTAAAAAAAATAAAAAACCAGGTGACAAACCCACCTGGGAGCCCGGGTCTCAACCCTACCTGGGAGCTGAGGTCTCAACCCCACCTGGGAGCCGAGGTCGCAAACCCACCTGGGAAAGCAGGTCTCAACCCCACCTGGGAACCCAGGTCTCAAACCGCACCTGGAAACCCAGGTCTCAACCCCACGTGAAACCTCAGGTCCCAAACCCCACTTGGGAGCCCAGGTCTCAACCCCACCTGGGAGACCAGGTCTCAACCCCACCTGGGAGACCAGGTCTGAACCCCACCTGGGAGCCCAGGTCTGAACCCCACTTGGGAGCCCAGGTCTTGACCCTACCTGGGAGACCAGGCCTCAAACCCCAACTGAGAGCACATGTCTCGACCCCACCTGGAAGACCAGATCTCAGGGCTCAACTCCACCTGGGGGCCCAGGTCTCAAACCCCACCTGGAAACCCAGGTCTCAACCCTACCTGGGAGCCCAGGTCTCAACCCCACCTGGAAGCCCAGGTCTCAACCCCACCTGGGAGCCCAGGTCTGAACCCCACCTGGGAGCCCATGTCTCTACCCCACCTGGAAACCCAGGTCTCAACACACCTGGGAGCCCAGGTCTCAACCCCACGTGGGACCTCAGGTCTCAACCCCACCTGGAAACCCAGGTCTCAACACACCTGGGAGCCCAGGTCTCAACCCCACGTGGGACCTCAGGTCTCAACCCCACCTGGAAACCCAAGTCTCAACCCCACCTGGGAGCCCAGGTCTCAACCCCACCTGGAAACCCAGGTCTCAACACACCTGGGAGCCCAGGTCTCAACCCCACGTGGGACCTCAGGTCTCAAACCCCACTTGGGAGCCTATGTCTCAACCCCACCTGGGAGACCAGGTCTGAACCCCACCTGGGAGCCCAGGTCTGAACCCCACCTGGGAGCCCATGTCTTGACCCTACCTGGGAGACCAGGCCTCAAACCCCAACTGAGAGCACATGTCTCGACCCCACCTGGAAGACCAGATCTCAGGGCTCAACTCCACCTGGCCCAGGTCTCGACCCCCTCTGGGATCCTAGGTCTCAACCCCACGTGGGGCCCCAGGTCTCAAACCCCACCTGGAAACCCAGGTCTCAACCCTACCTGGGAGCCCAGGTCTCAACCCCACCTGGAAGCCCAGGTCTCAACCCCACCTGGGAGCCCAGGTCTGAACCCCACCTGGAAACCCAGGTCTCAACACACCTGGGAGCCCAGGTCTCAACCCCACGTGGGACCTCAGGTCTCAACCCCACCTGGAAACCCAGGTCTCAACACACCTGGGAGCCCAGGTCTCAACCCCACGTGGGACCTCAGGTCTCAACCCCACCTGGAAACCCAGGTCTCAACCCCACCTGGGAGCCCAGGTCTCAACCCCACCTGGAAACCCAGGTCTCAACACACCTGGGAGCCCAGGTCTCAACCCCACGTGGGACCTCAGGTCTCAAACCCCACTTGGGAGCCTATGTCTCAACCCCACCTGGGAGACCAGGTCTGAACCCCACCTGGGAGCCCAGGTCTGAACCCCACCTGGGAGCCCATGTCTTGACCCTACCTGGGAGACCAGGCCTCAAACCCCAACTGAGAGCACATGTCTCAACCCCACCTGGAGACCAGATCTCAGGGCTCAACTCCACCTGGGGGCCCAGGTCTCGACCCCCTCTGGGATCCTAGGTCTCAACCCCACGTGGGGCCCCAGGTCTCAAACCCCACCTGGAAACCCAGGTCTCAACCCTACCTGGGAGCCCAGGTCTCAACCCCACCTGGAAGCCCAGGTCTCAACCCCACCTGGGAGCCCAGGTCTGAACCCCACCTGGGAGCCCATGTCTCTACCCCACCTGGAAACCCAGGTCTCAACACACCTGGGAGCCCAGGTCTCAACCCCACGTGGGACCTCAGGTCTCAACCCCACCTGGAAACCCAGGTCTCAACACACCTGGGAGCCCAGGTCTCAACCCCACCTGGGAGCCCAGGTCTCAACCCCACCTGGAAACCCAGGTCTCAACACACCTGGGAGCCCAGGTCTCAACCCCACGTGGGACCTCAGGTCTCAAACCCCACTTGGGAGCCTATGTCTCAACCCCACCTGGGAGACCAGGTCTGAACCCCACCTGGGAGCCCAGGTCTGAACCCCACCTGGGAGCCCATGTCTTGACCCTACCTGGGAGACCAGGCCTCAAACCCCAACTGAGAGCACATGTCTCGACCCCACCTGGAAGACCAGATCTCAGGGCTCAACTCCACCTGGGGGCCCAGGTCTCAAACCCCACCTGGAAACCCAGGTCTCAACCCTACCTGGGAGCCCAGATCTCAACCCCACCTGGAAGCCGAGGTCTCAACCCCACCTGGGAGCCCAGGTCTCAACCCCACCTGGGGGCCCAGGTCTCGACCCCCTCTGGGATCCTAGGTCTCAACCCCACGTGGGGCCCCAGGTCTCAAACCCCACCTGGAAACCCAGGTCTCAACCCCACCTGGGAGCCCAGGTCTCAAACCCCACGTGGGAGCCCAGGTCTCAATCCCAACTGGGAGCCCAGGTCTCAACCCCACGTGAAACCTAAGGTCCCAAACCCCACTTGGGAGCCCAGGTCTCAACCGCACGTGGGACCTTAGGTCTCAAACCCCACCAGGGAGCCCAGGTCTCGACCCCACCTGGGAACTTAGGTCTCAACCCCACCTGGAAACCCAGGTCTCAACGCACCTGGGAGCCCAGGTCTCAACCCCACGTGGGACCTCAGGTCTCAAACCCCACTTGGGAGACCAGGTCTCAACCCCACCTGGGAACCCTGTTCTCAACCCCACCTGGGACCCCAGGTCTCAACCCTACCTGAGAGCCCATGTCTCGACCCAACGTGGGAGACTAGGTCTCTACCCCACCTGGAAACCCAGGTCTCAACCCCACCTGGGAGCCCAGGTCTCAACCCCACCTGGAAACCCAGGTCTCAACACACCTGGGAGCCCAGGTCTGAACCCCACCTGGGAGCCCATGTCTCTACCCCACCTGGAAACCCAGGTCTCAACCCCACCTGGGAGCCCAGGTCTCAACCCCACCTGGAAACCCAGGTCTCAACACACCTGGGAGCCCAGGTCTCAACCCCACGTGGGACCTCAGGTCTCAACCCCACGTGAAACCTCAGGTCCCAAACCCCACTTGGGAGCCCAGGTCTCAACCCCACCTGGGAGACCAGGTCTGAACCCCACCTGGGAGCCCAGGTCTGAACCCCACTTGGGAGCCCAGGTCTTGACCCTACCTGGGAGACCAGGCCTCAAACCCCAACTGAGAGCACATGTCTCGACTCCACCTGGGGGCCCAGGTCTCAAACCCCACCTGGAAACCCAGGTCTCAACCCTACCTGGGAGCCCAGGTCTCAACCCCACCTGGAAGCCCAGGTCTCAACCCCACCTGGGAGCCCAGGTCTCAACCCCACCTGGGAGCCCATGTCTCTACCCCACCTGGAAACCCAGGTCTCAACACACCTGGGAGCCCAGGTCTCAACCCCACGTGGGACCTCAGGTCTCAACCCCACCTGGAAACCCAGGTCTCAACACACCTGGGAGCCCAGGTCTCAACCCCACGTGGGACCTCAGGTCTCAACCCCACCTGGAAACCCAAGTCTCAACCCCACCTGGGAGCCCAGGTCTCAACCCCACCTGGAAACCCAGGTCTCAACACACCTGGGAGCCCAGGTCTCAACCCCACGTGGGACCTCAGGTCTCAAACCCCACTTGGGAGCCTATGTCTCAACCCCACCTGGGAGACCAGGTCTGAACCCCACCTGGGAGCCCAGGTCTGAACCCCACCTGGGAGCCCATGTCTTGACCCTACCTGGGAGACCAGGCCTCAAACCCCAACTGAGAGCACATGTCTCGACCCCACCTGGAAGACCAGATCTCAGGGCTCAACTCCACCTGGCCCAGGTCTCGACCCCCTCTGGGATCCTAGGTCTCAACCCCACGTGGGGCCCCAGGTCTCAAACCCCACCTGGAAACCCAGGTCTCAACCCTACCTGGGAGCCCAGGTCTCAACCCCACCTGGGAGCCCAGGTCTGAACCCCACTTGGGAGCCCAGGTCTTGACCCTACCTGGGAGACCAGGCCTCAAACCCCAACTGAGAGCACATGTCTCGACCCCACCTGGAAGACCAGATCTCAGGGCTCAACTCCACCTGGGGGCCCAGGTCTCAAACCCCACCTGGAAACCCAGGTCTCAACCCTACCTGGGAGCCCAGGTCTCAACCCCACCTGGAAGCCCAGGTCTCAACCCAACCTGGGAGCCCAGGTCTGAACCCCACCTGGGAGCCCATGTCTCTACCCCACCTGGAAACCCAGGTCTCAACACACCTGGGAGCCCAGGTCTCAACCCCACGTGGGACCTCAGGTCTCAACCCCACCTGGAAACCCAGGTCTCAACACACCTGGGAGCCCAGGTCTCAACCCCACGTGGGACCTCAGGTCTCAACCCCACCTGGAAACCCAAGTCTCAACCCCACCTGGGAGCCCAGGTCTCAACCCCACCTGGAAACCCAGGTCTCAACACACCTGGGAGCCCAGGTCTCAACCCCACGTGGGACCTCAGGTCTCAAACCCCACTTGGGAGCCTATGTCTCAACCCCACCTGGGAGACCAGGTCTGAACCCCACCTGGGAGCCCAGGTCTGAACCCCACCTGGGAGCCCATGTCTTGACCCTACCTGGGAGACCAGGCCTCAAACCCCAACTGAGAGCACATGTCTCGACCCCACCTGGAAGACCAGATCTCAGGGCTCAACTCCACCTGGCCCAGGTCTCGACCCCCGCTGGGATCCTAGGTCTCAACCCCACGTGGGGCCCCAGGTCTCAAACCCCACCTGGAAACCCAGGTCTCAACCCTACCTGGGAGCCCAGGTCTCAACCCCACCTGGAAGCCCAGGTCTCAACCCCACCTGGGAGCCCAGGTCTGAACCCCACCTGGAAACCCAGGTCTCAACACACCTGGGAGCCCAGGTCTCAACCCCACGTGGGACCTCAGGTCTCAACCCCACCTGGAAACCCAGGTCTCAACACACCTGGGAGCCCAGGTCTCAACCCCACGTGGGACCTCAGGTCTCAACCCCACCTGGAAACCCAGGTCTCAACCCCACCTGGGAGCCCAGGTCTCAACCCCACCTGGAAACCCAGGTCTCAACACACCTGGGAGCCCAGGTCTCAACCCCACGTGGGACCTCAGGTCTCAAACCCCACTTGGGAGCCTATGTCTCAACCCCACCTGGGAGACCAGGTCTGAACCCCACCTGGGAGCCCAGGTCTGAACCCCACCTGGGAGCCCATGTCTTGACCCTACCTGGGAGACCAGGCCTCAAACCCCAACTGAGAGCACATGTCTCAACCCCACCTGGAGACCAGATCTCAGGGCTCAACTCCACCTGGGGGCCCAGGTCTCGACCCCCTCTGGGATCCTAGGTCTCAACCCCACGTGGGGCCCCAGGTCTCAAACCCCACCTGGAAACCCAGGTCTCAACCCTACCTGGGAGCCCAGGTCTCAACCCCACCTGGAAGCCCAGGTCTCAACCCCACCTGGGAGCCCAGGTCTGAACCCCACCTGGGAGCCCATGTCTCTACCCCACCTGGAAACCCAGGTCTCAACACACCTGGGAGCCCAGGTCTCAACCCCACGTGGGACCTCAGGTCTCAACCCCACCTGGAAACCCAGGTCTCAACACACCTGGGAGCCCAGGTCTCAACCCCACGTGGGACCTCAGGTCTCAACCCCACCTGGAAACCCAGGTCTCAACCCCACCTGGGAGCCCAGGTCTCAACCCCACCTGGAAACCCAGGTCTCAACACACCTGGGAGCCCAGGTCTCAACCCCACGTGGGACCTCAGGTCTCAAACCCCACTTGGGAGCCTATGTCTCAACCCCACCTGGGAGACCAGGTCTGAACCCCACCTGGGAGCCCAGGTCTGAACCCCACCTGGGAGCCCATGTCTTGACCCTACCTGGGAGACCAGGCCTCAAACCCCAACTGAGAGCACATGTCTCGACCCCACCTGGAAGACCAGATCTCAGGGCTCAACTCCACCTGGGGGCCCAGGTCTCAAACCCCACCTGGAAACCCAGGTCTCAACCCTACCTGGGAGCCCAGGTCTCAACCCCACCTGGAAGCCGAGGTCTCAACCCCACCTGGGAGCCCAGGTCTCAACCCCACCTGGGGGCCCAGGTCTCGACCCCCTCTGGGATCCTAGGTCTCAACCCCACGTGGGGCCCCAGGTCTCAAACCCCACCTGGAAACCCAGGTCTCAACCCCACCTGGGAGCCCAGGTCTCAAACCCCACGTGGGAGCCCAGGTCTCAATCCCAACTGGGAGCCCAGGTCTCAACCCCACGTGAAACCTAAGGTCCCAAACCCCACTTGGGAGCCCAGGTCTCAACCGCACGTGGGACCTTAGGTCTCAAACCCCACCAGGGAGCCCAGGTCTCGACCCCACCTGGGAACCCAGGTCTCAACCCCACCTGGAAACCCAGGTCTCAACGCACCTGGGAGCCCAGGTCTCAACCCCACGTGGGACCTCAGGTCTCAAACCCCACTTGGGAGACCAGGTCTCAACCCCACCTGGGAACCCTGTTCTCAACCCCACCTGGGACCCCAGGTCTCAACCCTACCTGAGAGCCCATGTCTCGACCCAACGTGGGAGACTAGGTCTCTACCCCACCTGGAAACCCAGGTCTCAACCCCACCTGGGAGCCCAGGTCTCAACCCCACCTGGAAACCCAGGTCTCAACACACCTGGGAGCCCAGGTCTGAACCCCACCTGGGAGCCCATGTCTCTACCCCACCTGGAAACCCAGGTCTCAACCCCACCTGGGAGCCCAGGTCTCAACCCCACCTGGAAACCCAGGTCTCAACACACCTGGGAGCCCAGGTCTCAACCCCACGTGGGACCTCAGGTCTCAACCCCACGTGAAACCTCAGGTCCCAAACCCCACTTGGGAGCCCAGGTCTCAACCCCACCTGGGAGACCAGGTCTGAACCCCACCTGGGAGCCCAGGTCTGAACCCCACTTGGGAGCCCAGGTCTTGACCCTACCTGGGAGACCAGGCCTCAAACCCCAACTGAGAGCACATGTCTCGACCCCACCTGGAAGACCAGATCTCAGGGCTCAACTCCACCTGGGGGCCCAGGTCTCAAACCCCACCTGGAAACCCAGGTCTCAACCCTACCTGGGAGCCCAGGTCTCAACCCCACCTGGAAGCCCAGGTCTCAACCCCACCTGGGAGCCCAGGTCTGAACCCCACCTGGGAGCCCATGTCTCTACCCCACCTGGAAACCCAGGTCTCAACACACCTGGGAGCCCAGGTCTCAACCCCACGTGGGACCTCAGGTCTCAACCCCACCTGGAAACCCAGGTCTCAACACACCTGGGAGCCCAGGTCTCAACCCCACGTGGGACCTCAGGTCTCAACCCCACCTGGAAACCCAAGTCTCAACCCCACCTGGGAGCCCAGGTCTCAACCCCACCTGGAAACCCAGGTCTCAACACACCTGGGAGCCCAGGTCTCAACCCCACGTGGGACCTCAGGTCTCAAACCCCACTTGGGAGCCTATGTCTCAACCCCACCTGGGAGACCAGGTCTGAACCCCACCTGGGAGCCCAGGTCTGAACCCCACCTGGGAGCCCATGTCTTGACCCTACCTGGGAGACCAGGCCTCAAACCCCAACTGAGAGCACATGTCTCGACCCCACCTGGAAGACCAGATCTCAGGGCTCAACTCCACCTGGCCCAGGTCTCGACCCCCTCTGGGATCCTAGGTCTCAACCCCACGTGGGGCCCCAGGTCTCAAACCCCACCTGGAAACCCAGGTCTCAACCCTACCTGGGAGCCCAGGTCTCAACCCCACCTGGAAGCCCAGGTCTCAACCCCACCTGGGAGCCCAGGTCTGAACCCCACCTGGAAACCCAGGTCTCAACACACCTGGGAGCCCAGGTCTCAACCCCACGTGGGACCTCAGGTCTCAACCCCACCTGGAAACCCAGGTCTCAACACACCTGGGAGCCCAGGTCTCAACCCCACGTGGGACCTCAGGTCTCAACCCCACCTGGAAACCCAGGTCTCAACCCCACCTGGGAGCCCAGGTCTCAACCCCACCTGGAAACCCAGGTCTCAACACACCTGGGAGCCCAGGTCTCAACCCCACGTGGGACCTCAGGTCTCAAACCCCACTTGGGAGCCTATGTCTCAACCCCACCTGGGAGACCAGGTCTGAACCCCACCTGGGAGCCCAGGTCTGAACCCCACCTGGGAGCCCATGTCTTGACCCTACCTGGGAGACCAGGCCTCAAACCCCAACTGAGAGCACATGTCTCAACCCCACCTGGAGACCAGATCTCAGGGCTCAACTCCACCTGGGGGCCCAGGTCTCGACCCCCTCTGGGATCCTAGGTCTCAACCCCACGTGGGGCCCCAGGTCTCAAACCCCACCTGGAAACCCAGGTCTCAACCCTACCTGGGAGCCCAGGTCTCAACCCCACCTGGAAGCCCAGGTCTCAACCCCACCTGGGAGCCCAGGTCTGAACCCCACCTGGGAGCCCATGTCTCTACCCCACCTGGAAACCCAGGTCTCAACACACCTGGGAGCCCAGGTCTCAACCCCACGTGGGACCTCAGGTCTCAACCCCACCTGGAAACCCAGGTCTCAACACACCTGGGAGCCCAGGTCTCAACCCCACGTGGGACCTCAGGTCTCAACCCCACCTGGAAACCCAGGTCTCAACCCCACCTGGAAGCCCAGGTCTCAACCCCACCTGGGAGCCCAGGTCTGAACCCCACCTGGAAACCCAGGTCTCAACACACCTGGGAGCCCAGGTCTCAACCCCACGTGGGACCTCAGGTCTCAACCCCACCTGGAAACCCAGGTCTCAACACACCTGGGAGCCCAGGTCTCAACCCCACGTGGGACCTCAGGTCTCAACCCCACCTGGAAACCCAGGTCTCAACCCCACCTGGGAGCCCAGGTCTCAACCCCACCTGGAAACCCAGGTCTCAACACACCTGGGAGCCCAGGTCTCAACCCCACGTGGGACCTCAGGTCTCAAACCCCACTTGGGAGCCTATGTCTCAACCCCACCTGGGAGACCAGGTCTGAACCCCACCTGGGAGCCCAGGTCTGAACCCCACCTGGGAGCCCATGTCTTGACCCTACCTGGGAGACCAGGCCTCAAACCCCAACTGAGAGCACATGTCTCAACCCCACCTGGAGACCAGATCTCAGGGCTCAACTCCACCTGGGGGCCCAGGTCTCGACCCCCTCTGGGATCCTAGGTCTCAACCCCACGTGGGGCCCCAGGTCTCAAACCCCACCTGGAAACCCAGGTCTCAACCCTACCTGGGAGCCCAGGTCTCAACCCCACCTGGAAGCCCAGGTCTCAACCCCACCTGGGAGCCCAGGTCTGAACCCCACCTGGGAGCCCATGTCTCTACCCCACCTGGAAACCCAGGTCTCAACACACCTGGGAGCCCAGGTCTCAACCCCACGTGGGACCTCAGGTCTCAACCCCACCTGGAAACCCAGGTCTCAACACACCTGGGAGCCCAGGTCTCAACCCCACGTGGGACCTCAGGTCTCAAACCCCACTTGGGAGCCTATGTCTCAACCCCACCTGGGAGACCAGGTCTGAACCCCACCTGGGAGCCCAGGTCTGAACCCCACCTGGGAGCCCATGTCTTGACCCTACCTGGGAGACCAGGCCTCAAACCCCAACTGAGAGCACATGTCTCGACCCCACCTGGAAGACCAGATCTCAGGGCTCAACTCCACCTGGGGGCCCAGGTCTCAAACCCTACCTGGAAACCCAGGTCTCAACCCTACCTGGGAGCCCAGGTCTCAACCCCACCTGGAAGCCGAGGTCTCAACCCCACCTGGGAGCCCAGGTCTCAACCCCACCTGGAAACCCAGGTCTCAACCCTACCTGGGAGCCCAGGTCTCAACCCCACCTGGAAGCCCAGGTCTCAACCCCACCTGGGAGCCCAGGTCTGAACCCCACCTGGAAACCCAGGTCTCAACACACCTGGGAGCCCAGGTCTCAACCCCACGTGGGACCTCAGGTCTCAACCCCACCTGGAAACCCAGGTCTCAACACACCTGGGAGCCCAGGTCTCAACCCCACGTGGGACCTCAGGTCTCAACCCCACCTGGAAACCCAGGTCTCAACCCCACCTGGGAGCCCAGGTCTCAACCCCACCTGGAAACCCAGGTCTCAACACACCTGGGAGCCCAGGTCTCAACCCCACGTGGGACCTCAGGTCTCAAACCCCACTTGGGAGCCTATGTCTCAACCCCACCTGGGAGACCAGGTCTGAACCCCACCTGGGAGCCCAGGTCTGAACCCCACCTGGGAGCCCATGTCTTGACCCTACCTGGGAGACCAGGCCTCAAACCCCAACTGAGAGCACATGTCTCAACCCCACCTGGAGACCAGATCTCAGGGCTCAACTCCACCTGGGGGCCCAGGTCTCGACCCCCTCTGGGATCCTAGGTCTCAACCCCACGTGGGGCCCCAGGTCTCAAACCCCACCTGGAAACCCAGGTCTCAACCCTACCTGGGAGCCCAGGTCTCAACCCCACCTGGAAGCCCAGGTCTCAACCCCACCTGGGAGCCCAGGTCTGAACCCCACCTGGGAGCCCATGTCTCTACCCCACCTGGAAACCCAGGTCTCAACACACCTGGGAGCCCAGGTCTCAACCCCACGTGGGACCTCAGGTCTCAACCCCACCTGGAAACCCAGGTCTCAACACACCTGGGAGCCCAGGTCTCAACCCCACGTGGGACCTCAGGTCTCAACCCCACCTGGAAACCCAGGTCTCAACCCCACCTGGGAGCCCAGGTCTCAACCCCACCTGGAAACCCAGGTCTCAACACACCTGGGAGCCCAGGTCTCAACCCCACGTGGGACCTCAGGTCTCAAACCCCACTTGGGAGCCTATGTCTCAACCCCACCTGGGAGACCAGGTCTGAACCCCACCTGGGAGCCCAGGTCTGAACCCCACCTGGGAGCCCATGTCTTGACCCTACCTGGGAGACCAGGCCTCAAACCCCAACTGAGAGCACATGTCTCGACCCCACCTGGAAGACCAGATCTCAGGGCTCAACTCCACCTGGGGGCCCAGGTCTCAAACCCTACCTGGAAACCCAGGTCTCAACCCTACCTGGGAGCCCAGGTCTCAACCCCACCTGGAAGCCGAGGTCTCAACCCCACCTGGGAGCCCAGGTCTCAACCCCACCTGGGGGCCCAGGTCTCGACCCCCTCTGGGATCCTAGGTCTCAACCCCACGTGGGGCCCCAGGTCTCAAACCCCACCTGGAAACCCAGGTCTCAACCCCACCTGGGAGCCCAGGTCTCAAACCCCACGTGGGAGCCCAGGTCTCAATCCCAACTGGGAGCCCAGGTCTCAACCCCACGTGAAACCTAAGGTCCCAAACCCCACTTGGGAGCCCAGGTCTCAACCGCACGTGGGACCTTAGGTCTCAAACCCCACCAGGGAGCCCAGGTCTCGACCCCACCTGGGACCCCAGGTCTCAAACCCCACGTGGGAGCCCATGTCTCAACCCCACCTGGGAACCCAGGTCTCAACCCCACCTGGAAACCCAGGTCTCAACGCACCTGGGAGCCCAGGTCTCAACCCCACGTGGGACCTCAGGTCTCAAACCCCACTTGGGAGCCTATGTCTCAACCCCACCTGGGAGACCAGGTCTCAACCCCACGTGGGAACCCTGTTCTCAACCCCACCTGGGACCCCAGGTCTCAACCCTACCTGAGAGCCCATGTCTCGACCCAACGTGGGAGACTAGGTCTCTACCCCACCTGGAAACCCAGGTCTCAACCCCACCTGGGAGCCCAGGTCTCAACCCCACCTGGAAACCCAGGTCTCAACACACCTGGGAGCCCAGGTCTGAACCCCACCTGGGAGCCCATGTCTCTACCCCACCTGGAAACCCAGGTCTCAACCCCACCTGGGAGCCCAGGTCTCAACCCCACCTGGAAACCCAGGTCTCAACACACCTGGGAGCCCAGGTCTGAACCCCACCTGGGAGGCCATGTCTCTACCCTACCTGGGAGCTGAGGTCTCTACCCCACTTGGTAACCCAGGTCTCAACCCCACCTGGGAGCCCAGGTCTCAACCCCACCTGGAAACCCAGGTCTCAACCCCACCTGGGAGCCCAGGTCTCAACCCCACCTGGAAACCCAGGTCTCAACCCCACCTGGGAGCCCAGGTCTCAACCCCACGTGGGACCTCAGGTCTCAAACCCCACTTGGGAGCCTATGTCTCAACCCCACCTGGGAGACCAGGTCTGAACCCCACCTGGAAACACAGGTCTCAACCCCACCTGGGAGCCCAGGTCTCAACCCCACGTGGAAACCCAGGTCTCAACCCCACCTGGGAGCCCAGGTCTCAACCCCACCTGGGAGCCCAGGTCTCAAACCCCACCTGGAAACCCAGGTCTCAACCCCACCTGGGAGCCCATGTCTCGACCCCACCTGGGGGCCCAGGTCTCAACCCCACCTGGGAGCCCAGGTCTCAACCCCACCTGGAAACCCAGGTCTCAACCCCACCTGGGAGCCCAGGTCTCAACCCCACCTGGAAACCCAGGTCTCAACCCCACCTGGGAGCCCAGGTCTCAACCCCACCTGGAAACCCAGGTCTCAACCCCACCTGGGAGCCCAGGTCTCAACCCCACCTGGAAACCCAGGTCTCAACCCCACCTGGGAGCCCAGGTCTCAACCCCACGTGGGAGCCTATGTCTCAACCCCACCTGGGACCCCAGGTCTCAAACCCCACCTGGGAGCCCAGGTCTGAACCCCACCTGGGAGCCCAGGTCTAAACCCCACCTGGGAGCCCAGGTCTCAACCCCACCTGGGAGCCCATGTCTCGACCCCACCTGGGGGCCCAGGGACTCCACCTGGGAGCCCAGGTCTCGACCCCACCTGGGGGCCCAGGTCTCGACCCCACGTGGGAGCCTAGGTCTCAACCCAACGTGGGGCCCCAGGTCTCAAACCCCACCTGGGAGCCCAGGTCTCAATCCCAACTGGGAGCCGAGGTTGCAACCCCACCTGGGACTTCAGGTCTCAAACCCCACTTGGGAGCCCATGTCTCAACCCCACCTGGGAGCCCAGGTCTCAACCCCACCTGGGAGCCCAGATCTCAACCCCACCTGGGAGCCCAGGTCTCAACCCCACCTGGAAACCCAGGTCTCAACCCTACCTGGGAGCCCAGGTCTCAACCCCACCTGGGAGCCCAGGTCTCAACCCCACCTGGAAACCCAGGTCTCAACCCCACCTGGGAGCCCTGTTCTCAACCCCACGTGGGACCTCAGGTCTCAAACCTCACTTGGGAGCCCAGGTCTCAACCCCACCTGGGAGCCCAGGTCTCAACCCCACCTGGGAGCCCAGGTCTCAACCGCACGTGGGAGCCCAGGTCTCAACCCCACCTGGGAGCCCAGGTCTCAACCCCACCTGGGAGCCCAGGTCTCTACCCCACCTGGAAACCCAGGTCTCAACCCTACCTGGGAGCCCATGTCTCAACCCCACCTGGGAGCCCAGGTCTCAACCCCACCTGGGAGCCCAGGTCTCAACCCCACCTGGGAGCCCAGGTCTCAACCCCACCTGGAAACCCAGGTCTCAACCCCACCTGGGAGCCCTGTTCTCAACCCCACGTGGGACCTCAGGTCTCAAACCTCACTTGGGAGCCCAGGTCTCAACCCCACCTGGGAGCCCAGGTCTCAACCCCACCTGGGAGCCCAGGTCTCAACCGCACGTGGGAGCCCAGGTCTCAACCCCACCTGGGAGCCCAGGTCTCAACCCCACCTGGGAGCCCAGGTCTCTACCCCACCTGGAAACCCAGGTCTCAACCCTACCTGGGAGCCCAGGTCTCAACCCCACCTGGGAGCCCAGGTCTCAACCCCACCTGGGAGCCCAGGTCTCAACCCCACCAGGGAGCCCAGGTCTCCACCCCACCTGGAAACCCAGGTCTCAACCCTACCTGGGAGCCCATGTCTCAACCCCACCTGGGAGCCCAGGTCTCAACCCTACCTGGGAGCCCATGTCTCAACCCCACCTGGGAGCCCAGGTCTCAACCCCACCTGGGAGCCCAGGTCTGAACCCCACCTGGGAGCCCATGTCTCTACCCCACCTGGAAACCCAGGTCTCAACCCCACCTGGGAGCCCAGGTCTCAACCCCACCTGGGAGCCCAGGTCTCTCCTGCCATAGGAGCCAGCACCATTGTCCTGCTGTGGTGGATTAGAATGGCCTCTCCATGTGTAATTAGCTGGCCGTGCCCGCCAGAGAGCTCTCGCCTCCGCCCCTTCTTCCTGCTTTACCTGCGTTCACAAACAAAATGACCTGCTGTTTGACCTTATCCCCATCTGTACCTAATCTGGTTGGAAGCAGATGGTGACGGCCTCCCCTTGTCCGCGACCCTGCCAGGAGCTGATCATGGTGGCCGTGCAGAACGTGGCGATAGGAGCCTCCTATAATTTGAAATACCCTAAAGTTCTATTTATTTAGCTCTGGGTATACACACTGTCCTGTTTG
This sequence comes from Lissotriton helveticus, assembly GCF_964261635.1. Classification (NCBI taxonomy): domain Eukaryota; kingdom Metazoa; phylum Chordata; class Amphibia; order Caudata; family Salamandridae; genus Lissotriton; species Lissotriton helveticus. Next base: position 68,143,554 of record NC_136072.1, read on the forward strand.
ACCAATAGTTTGTTCCAGGATCCCTCTCGGTCGGGGAAGAAGCCGCATACAAGTAGAGTTGAAGAAAAGTTCAATTCCAGGGCCACCGTCTGCTTGACTGTGGTCTCTCCTTCCAAGACTTGGACTAAGTCTGGGTTCATGGTCCGACTCGAAATGAGGCTGGAATGTCTTACGAGGAAATATGCCCAACCTGAGATCTTTTGCGAGGTCTGCGTTGCCCTATTATAATGGGTCGTCCAACTGCTCTGTTTGAGGTTCAACCACCAACAACTGTCTAGTGCTCAAGGCCCAGCGGAAGGGTTGTCACAGGTGTCTTTTTTGGTAAACGCACTCCGCCCCTGAACCCACCACCATCTTGGGGAAACCTATGTGCCCCTGGGTGTCTTGCATGTGGGAGTATGTGTTCCTGGCTCTGTGGGCACACCTGGCACCCGACAAACCCAACCACACTCAGTTGTTTTGAATATTTAGCACTTTTCCTTAAATCATCAAAGATATTGGGATTTCTACAGGTAGGTTCTGGAATCAACTTGAGTCCTCTAACATCAAATCTTGAGGTGAACGGTGCCGGCACCAGGAACTATTTGCTGTCAACTTTATCCACCGCCCCCTTTGTTATTTGATAATCAGCAACCAGCATGGGGGGCACCTCTGGCCATTTTGGGAGGGGGAACAGTTTCAGGCCTGAGCAACTTCTGAAAGAAAAAAGTGTAAAAAGTATACTATAAAATCCCTTATTAAAAAATTAAGTACAGGTGTCATTGGGGTGTTGCTCCCTCCAGGGTAAAAAACCTTTAATAGTGCAATATCATGTCACTGGAATGGAAATTCCAACAGGTGAGCGGTCAAAGGTGGTAACGTGGTACAAAGACTACAGTTTACCTGGACTACAACAACCTTTTACAACTATTGAATTACCTCAAATTTCCATTCTTACCATATGTGAATCTTAACTTAGAATTACCACACTGACTGTGACTTTTTTCACATTTTTGGCATCTGTTGACATTGTGTAAACCAATAATTTGTTTGTCCGAATTGTGCTGTTTTATACTTTTTCCACCATGTATGAGACTCCTCAGTATTGCAGCACAACTCTATTAACATTTATGTGTAGCACTTTCTCTTGTTTATGCCTAAAGCTTTCTGAGATTACAATAGAGCTAATATCCTGTTTCCTATTGAATTAGGTTTCGCCGATATATTCTCTGTAGATTTAAAGTGATTTTAAAATTTCGTTATGTTGATGTCCTTCACAACTATGTCTGTAGATTTTCTCTAGAATCCTATTCCATGTTTTGATAGTTTCCTTAAAATGTATGGCTCCCTTAAAGCATTTGATGGAGCAGGATTTTGCGTAAGAAACCTGCTCAATTGAACACCCATATAATACGTACTAACAGGGATGTATGTCGTTACAACGCAGGTTTTACAACGCAAGTCGTTACAACGACTTGCGTTGGGGGGCGCTGGATAGTGGAAGTGTTTAATTTACTATTCCAACTCCAGTCCCCGTGGATAGTAGGGAAGGTGTTGGATAGTAAATTAAACTATTCCCTATCCTACAGCGCCACTCCAGCGCAAGTCATTGTAACGACTTTCGTTGTAAAACCTGCGTGGTAACGGTACCGTGGTGTAAAAGATTCGTGGTAAAGGATGCTCCCCACTAACAGTAAGTAGTGTTAGAATGATTAATGTGCACAATTATGCTACACATGGGAAGTTTGCTTTGCAAAATGCATGAACTAACCAGAATTAATACGTAAATAACCGGAAATGTAATAATCTTGTGTTTAGAACGAATTAACAAGGTTTGCATGGCAAGGCCGCATGTGTATTTAGTAAAAAGCATGACATGTGTTGCTTTATTCTAATAATTAAGTAGAGTTAAGATGGATGGTAAACAGTGAAAATGCATTATCACATAATTACTAAATGTTATGTTTTTCCGTTCTTTTAGTAATGGACCAGTCCTCCATCATTTTAAGTTATCTAAAGCGAGGGCGGGTGGAATTAGGAGCAAGCAGGAACCATGTGACCACGTGACTGAACTGCTGTGCAAAGCTGAAAAAGCGTGACCTGGCGAAGGACAGAACATTGACAAGCAGCCAACGCCAGATTCATTGTGGGAACGGAACCTGAAGTTGTTGACTTTATTAAAATGTACAATAAATTGTTACATGTGTACTCATGAGAGAGAAGAGGTATTGATGAGTATGTAAAACATTGTTTAGAACAATGGTGTCGTCAAAAGTAGATGATTTCACAGTGTGGTGACATCACTACCCTAGAACTCAACCAATCCCTTAGCTAGAAAATGTGAACTTAGCAACTATTGTGGGACGGACATGTATTTTTAGGGTATAAAAATAGGTGCTTTAGGGGTGTGGTTTATGTCATTTAGGCTGAAGGTGTCCGAGTGAGGGGTACGTTGCTGTTCCTTAGTTTCCTGAGAGGCCTAGCTGTCCCTGTCCTGGTTCTTGACTCTTTGATCCCGGACTCTTGGTTGGCGGGTCCCCCACGGCTGCTTAGGCCTGGGTGGTAGTTTTCCCTTACAGATCTTTTTGGTTTGTATTTGATCTAACTTAACATTGCAGAAATGATTTTGCAGTTGTATTCTTGTCACTGAACCTTTTGTCTCTTCATCTATCCCCTCCGAATTGTAGGTTTAAATTGATATATTTTTACTTGCATCTAATATCTCCTCATCTGTCCCCTATTTGGAACATATATTTGAAATTATAGTTCTATTATTGTTATGATTAGATTGTTGTTTTCTCTCTCATTAGGTTTCCGGTATTTGAATTTATGAAAGTGATCGCTATGAGCATTTATTATTACTAGATAAAATTATTAAACCTCACCAAGCGCCAGTTTTATGATGACATTTTTTTTTTTAGAATTTCCATTGCCATCAACTCTTCAACTAATTGGTCCATTGACTAAGTAGCTGAAAATTCGATTATTATTCGTTCAAATACGCAGAAATACAGGATATTTAAATTTTGTGCCTGAGTAACAAGAGTAAATTGAGGCAAAGTTAACAAACTTGACCCCACCGCATCAGGGATTTGGGTGAATGTGTATGGGCCAATGTATGAGATGTTATTGAATATTTATCCCTGATCAATTTATTGAGTTCGCGCTGGATCTCATCCAAAGGACCCCTATTACTCTGCTAAGCTGTAGTCAGGTCCTCAGAGTTATTAGAGATGCCCCATCTTTCTCTCGCTGGCACATCTAGCATATCCAGGCGCCTCTGGGCCATCCTGAGTGTAGAGTCAGACTAATCAATACTTCAACTGATAGAATTTGCATTATTTCTGCCATATCGTATAGCAATATCCCCGTACTGTGGAAACTGTTGAGTACATGTATGTCTTAATCAGTGTAGGGCAGCAGTTGCAATTTTACTTACTCCTGTTTCCTAAACATAATTGTTTATGTCCTGATGATGATCCCTACATCTATTTAGGGGATCGAAACGTAATTGACTAGAGTACCATGTTTCAGATTGTTAGTATGTAATTGTTCATATGAGCATAGCTTCTTGTGGATATATGTGACATGAATATGTTGTGTTCATTGTAGTCACACAAAGGAATGTCTGAGCTTAAAAGTTTTTTACCTTCTGTTTTGTTTGGTTTTGAATAAACAAATATTGGATTCCATTTGGGCACATAACATAGACCTCACTGTATCTCTATGTAACATCTTCTGTGCTATCTAGTAACTAAGGGACCCTTGTCCTTTAAAAAACAATTTGAAGGCACATGCTTGGAATTTGCTCATTGTTCACTGATGATAACCAAATATATGTTTTTTATGATGCAATAGCTTTTTCCATCTATTCCAGTTTCAAGCAGTTTGTAGTAAACACCAAGATACCAAGGGTAGTGACTGTACCATTTTGCACAGGAAATTAGGCAAAATTCAATGTCTCTAACCGCACAGCATAAGTAGGACATTCCCTTGGCTGACAGTCAGTTCCTGGGTTGTACACCCGCTGAAATCCTCTGCCCTCATGACTTACATATGCTTTTAAAAAGGAAATAATTTGCTTCCTGTTCTAGGCATTTAGGGAGAAGCAGAGAAAGGGAAGAGATAGAAAAAAACACCAGAGAGGAGCTCACTCTCATACCTTTTCCAAAATTGATCTATTTGGAGCACATGATCTGGTCAGTGTATGTGAGAGAGGGTGAGTACTTCCATTAACCGTAGATGTTTCCTCAGGGTATAGGAGTTTGCTTCAAAACTCTAGTCTTGAGTGACCTGTATGGTTCTAGAACTAGAAAAGGCATTTAATTCCCCGGAATGGGACTACTTATTTGAAGCCTTAGAGAGGTATGGACTAGGTGGACATAAAAAAGTTTCTATACGCAAAACCAGTGGCACGAGCTGGGACAGGAAAGCTAATTTCTGACCTAATCCTAGTTTCACAGAGCACCCGGCAGGGATGCCCACTTTCCCTCCACCTTTTTGCCGTTGGCGGCTAGGCTGTGCCATGATGGATAGGTCTGGTTCATCTATCTGGGAGATGGAAAACATCTGACGGAATAGGAGGTTTAGGAGATCTGAATTTTGAACATTACGCATCCCAGCTGCAGTGAATATGCCAATCGTTGCCCACCAGACAGCTAGACGTCACAGCTCCTATACGGACGCCTTCGCCAATGGTAGATATACTGCACTTTTTTCTGGCCAACTTGAGAATGTCTTCCCCACATCCTCGATTGGTGCGTGTAGCATGTCATTACCTCTAGAGAAGCTTGTGGATAACAACACGTTCCATTCCAGATGCTCAAGAGGTTCCCTTGCTAGTCCAGAAATAAGTATGTTCAGAGGTCCTAGGACTTAAATCATTGATGTGCTTCTGGCACCCAGGCACTAGCAGATCAGTTTCATGAGGGTCGTCTTATTTCAAAGACCGGGATCTCTCTTCCTCTACAACTCAGGAAATCACCTTCACTACCTCAATTCAGGAAGGACCTCAATACCTGGCTCTCCGACTAAACTGGCTCTTCGTCTGAACTGCAGCACCCACCCCCCAGCGACTTGAGACCCTAACAGGTGATTAGCCATGCTCTGTAAGAACGCTGACTGATTGATTTCTTTCAATGAGTTAACCCGTTGGGTGCTCATGACGAGCTCAGCTCAGCTCAGCTCGTCATGAGGCACGGTTGCGCTGCACTCATGACCGTTGGAACGTTCACACGCGGGGATAATTTCCCCGCTGTGCTGAATGTTACAAAACGGGTGTGGTTGTGACGACCTGAGCTCGTCATGAGTGCAGCTCCACTGTGCCTCATGACGAGCTGAGCTCGTCACAAGCACAGCGGCGCAGCGCGTGGCTACCTCCCCCCCGCACAGCAGGGTGAAAACATCCCGCAGCGAAGGGGTTAATGGAAAAATATGGTATACATAATGGACAATTTCTGACGTTTAGAGTGCAGATGCTTTCCCTTCACACATAATCTTAGCCACAAACACAAACTGTTACAATACCTCCATACTTTGGGAACCGCCCGCCAGCTTGTTAGCTGGTTGACTGAAGCTCTGGGAGAACATACACTCGTCACTTTTGTAACCCTTTGGAACAGATGGGAAACCGAGGTAGGCAGAAGGGATGTATGACATTACAACGCATGCTTTTACATCGCAGGCTTTTACAACGCGGTTTTTACAACGCATACCATTACAACGCATAGTGCTTTGGGGCGCTGGTTAGTGAATTGTTTAATTTACTATTCCAACTCCAGTCCCCGTGGATAGTAGGGAAGGTGTTGGATAGTACATTAAACCTATTCCCTATCCTAGAGCGCCCCCCAGCGCAATGCGTTGTAATTGTTTGCGTTGTAAAAGTTGCGTCGTAAAGCCACTGCGTGGTAAAAGTTGCGTTGTAAAGCTTGTTTACCAGGCAGAAGATTCCATGATAGGGAATGGGAAAGCATATTAGCCTACACTTCAACAGTGTCCAGAAATGCTAGGTTCACACAATTTAATATTCTTCATAGGGGCCTACTTCTCCCCAGCTAAAATCAACAATTTAGTTTTTTCTGGTAGCTAATGACTGCTTCCTGTGATGTGTCTGCTAATACAGACATGAAAGAGATGCTGTGGTCCTGTCTACCCCTCTCCCATTGGTCATCAGTTATGTCCCTACTCACACAGACCACAGGATGTGCTTCGCTAATTTTTACACTGCTGTGAACGGACGCATGTTCATCAAAGGGAGTTAAGGAGTATCAGATTTTTCAAGCCCCCTGAAAATTGACAAATAAGAAATCACACAAATACAGGATGTCTTTGGATTAACCTGTTACCACGATTAAGTCCCTTTCTAACTTTGGAGCCTGAGGGCCCCTATATCTATCTTCTCACCGCCAGCAACGGTGACCCAAGGGTGCCCCCACTTGGTCCTGATGAAGACCCTAGCGTATGGACCCTATTTGCCTACATACACTCCCTGGGTCGAAACCTCGACAGCTTTATTTTGTATTTATCTTCTTGGACAATAGTGATATATTCACTGTGTCCCCTCCCTATTATGGTTTTGTAAATAGGTTAGCCTTGGATAAGGCTGGATTGGCTTATGACGATTTGGATGTATATATTGTTCACTGCCCTTCCTTTCTCACTTACTTATCCACTTGCACATTGCAGCACTTTTCCCTCCCCTCTGGGGCACCACTTTATGATTGTGTCTAACAAATGTGATGTTTTTGAACATGAGAATCCAATGTTCAAATATGAATAAATATGCTTAGAATGAACATTATCTTTTGGAATTGATTGAACAGGTGTTGTTGTTGTGTATACGTAATTTCCAAGTTTGTGTCCACTGGGGCCATTTTTACTTGTCCCGCGCTAATTACTTGGGAGGCTTGTGCATTGGGCGTATGTCCCCGCACACAGATAAACAAATCGACAGCAAGATTTCTAGACTTTGTCCTACTGCTTGCGAAAAGGGTCATTACTGGGCATAGGAAGGCCAACGCGCCCCGTATTTACCTGAATGGAGGAGAGATGTGTTGACATGTGGCGAAGCTGAGAGCGGGGCGCTTAGAAGGGAGGAAGCCCAAGGGCTCTGTGAGCACATATTATCCCAGGGATGGCACACAATTCTGGTTCTGTATAAAACCCCAAATCAGGCTGGCACCCTTCAACCCTAGATGAACCCCTGGAAGGGAGCTAGACATGTGCTAGGCAGATAACTGGCAAAACACTAACCCTGTCTTTAAAGACATGTTCTATGAGTTATCAATGTTGCTTGTGTTAATGGCACGGGCCATCTTACCCTTCGCTGAGAGGCATCATGCTTATCACCTACTTAACATACTCTATTTTAAGATCTGATGTACCACTACGTCTGAGATAATAACGCTCGCTACACAGTTCATTTACACTGTATAACTTCCAATATCATGTTACATTCATTGTTCATTTTTATTTATTTATTTATTTATTGCGATTTTTATATAGCGCGAACATTACCCGAAAGTGTCAGAGCGCTTTACAAAAGAACCAGTTGCGTTACATAAGGACTTTGGATTACATGAGTTGCATGAGAGATGCAAACAGAAAAAAATTGCAAATGTACAAGGTGTAAAGTCACTCAAGGTAGAGATAAAAACAGGAAAAAATTGCACATGTACAAGTTGTAGAGTCACTCAACGAAGAGATACAAACAGAAAAACTCTAAAGTCACATAGGAATGGTAGTAAGTACAAAGGTCTAATACATATACTAGTGGTTAGAATTCTATATATACAAATAGTAAATTTGCATAGGATTACATTTTAACAACAATTAGGCTTGGACAATTATATACAAGTACAATACCATCTTATTTACTGATCATGCCATATCAATGACTCCTCTCGCGGATGAACAGCACTCCCTGAATACATGTATGGGATACAAAAGAAGGTAAGTGATGAGGCATTCTGTCCATTATGTAATTGTCTAAACAAAGCATTCTACTGTGAACTGTTAATGATAAAATCAATAAAAACATTAAAAAAAGAATAGTCAATGATTTCTGGGGTTCTCAAACTTTTATTGGCATTTCATACAAAATGTCTCATCTTTGCTGGCGCCCAACCACTATTTGACTGAGAGGTCCGCCATTCACCTGGGGCGAAGAACAGAAGCAGGCTTTTCAAACACTTCAAGCAGCTTTCAGCTCAGCACCAATTTTAAGACACCCTGATGTTCAGCTACCTAGTTATTCTACAAATAAATTCCTTTTAATACCCCACAGGAGCAGTACTTTTCCAAAGACATCTGGAGACAGAAGCATTACATCCTGTGGCTTTATATGAAAGAACTTTTGAGTAGTACTCAAAAAAACTTTACAATATACCAAAAAGAAATTATTGCCATTAAGGAGGTATTTTTGGTTTGGAGGCATTATTCTGAGGGAGCGGTTCATAAAATAATAGATTGGACCGATCATAAAAATCTGCTATACCTCACATCCGTGAAATGTCCACAGCCCGACATGGGATGGGAGATGTTCTTTTTTTACATTACAAGATCACTTACAGATCTGTAAACCACTATGGCAAAGCAGATGCACCTTCTCCAGTTGTGGAAGAGTAGATCAGGGCATAAATACCCCCTATCATTCTGGCTGAATCTGTTTCATAGGATCAGTTACTTGACATGTTTCTCATCAAGATCAGCCAAACCTATCAAAATATATGTTTAGAACTACCTAACGTCTGAGTTCACTGTGGTGTGAGTAGGAGTAGTTTACATTTTGAAATTGGGACACTTTATACCTCTCAAAAATTACCCACAGCCGTAAAACTGTCTTAAATCTTTTTAGAAAACATCTTCAGACTCCATGGACTTACTGTCCCCATAGTCACGAACACAGGGGCTCAGTTAGTGGTTTGTTTTTTAAAAGAACTGATGTGACAACAAAGTACAGTTCATAACAAATTCACAGCTACCACCCCAGACTGATTGGAAGAGGGACAGACTAAATCAGTACATCGAACAATTCTTAAGATGTTTCCACGTGGCCCGCCCATAGGAATGGAGTAAGTGGATGTCACTAACAGAATTTGCTTATAAGTCTCTATATTCTTCCATGGGCACTTCTCAATTTCTTGTGGTTTTGGACTCCATCCATGCATTCTACCTCACTGCATAACCCTATCCTAAATTTCCTCAGTATTCCATGTATTACAGAACATCGGATATGTCAGATGGGCGGTATACAAACATCTAGTAGCAGCAAAGGCAGTGTACAAGACATTTGCACACACACACACACACACACACACACGCACACACACACACACACAGACAGGACCATTCACAACATAGAAAAGAAGACTGAGTGTGGATGCCCACAAGATTTTAATCACTTCCAGATACACATCCAAAGCTCACTTTCAATTTGTGGGTCCTTTCTGGCTGAAGAGTGTGCATTGGCAGTGGCAGTCAGGTTACAATTAGCAGAGAAGTAGAAAATCCATCCAGTGGTCCATATATCTAGTATTAATCCTGCAGCAAATGTCATAGAGAGCCCACCTCCTCCTACCATAGTATATGGGTCACCAGAATTTTGAGATCAAGTCTTTAGTGGACTCTCGTATTAAACATGGTTAGCTCCAGTATCTGGACGCCTGGAAGAGGTTTGATGCTTCGTACAGTTCCTGGAATCCGGCTTCCTTTTTGCATCCCCTGCCCCCATTGATAAGAGGATTTCCTCCCAAACACCCTTGTAAACTTGGATCAGCTAATGTATTCCAGAGTGGGGGTATTTTTTCTGGTTGGGTTATTGTCAGGAATAGACAGAAGAAAGATTGGAAGCTCATGAAAAGAGGTCAAGAGAGTCCACATAGAGATAAACAAAGTCAATCAGAAAGAGGGAATTGTTAAACTACTGTTCCTAGGAACAACCAAGAGGAGAACTCTAAAGATTGCTTGGAGGTGGTGGAGAATGTGTCCATTGAGACTAAGAGTGAGATTTAGACGATTAGCATATGTATGCAGCCAAATCTGTGTTAAGCACATAACTTTTGGAGCTTTATAGGCAATGGGAGTACTTAAGGTCTACAGAAGTGTGCATTTGGTGTCTGGAAACTTCTTGGATTGTGGTTGTACGGCTCCGGGTTTCATACAGTTCATCACAGTATTTGGTCTTGCATCTTTCTTGTTTTGTTCCTAATGATTCACTCATGTTAGTGGGGTTTTGGCAGGATTTATTTTTAACTGCGAGCCAGTGTAGCTTTCTCTGTCCATGGGAGACTGGCTGAAATCTAGGAATATACAGCAACAGTCTGGCTGCCACATTTGAAGTTGCTGCAACTTATGTAAGCTCTGTTTTTGAATGCTCGCATAAAGGGCATTGTCATAATCCAGTCTGGACAGGGCTAATGTTGTCATGAGTGTTTTTAGGGTGTCCTGTGGTATGAAAGGGCGAACTTGCCTCATCTTTAAGATAAGGAAAAATGTAGAAGTAAGAGTGCTGATCTGATGTTTGAAAGTCAGATTGTCAACAAATATAAAACCGAGGTTCTTTCTTGACTGCGACTGGAAGATCTGAAAGCCCTGAAAGCGCTTCACTGGCTCCCTGTTAAGGAGCGGGTGAAATTTAAGGCGCTATGTACGGCCCATAAAATTTTGCATGGTAGGGGTCCTTCTATTCTGTCCGCTATGGCACGCCCCTACAAGCCCACACGTCCATTGCGCTCAGATCAAAGACACCTGATGCAGACTACAAGAGTAAAAAGAGCTCGCTCTGGGGGCCGACGTTTCTCGGTGCAAGTGGCGGCACACTGGAACTCCTTGCCCCTCAAGATCCGCGCTGAGCCCAATATCCTGCACTTTAGGAAACTATTAAAAACACACTTGTTTCCGGTATAGGGCTGAGTGATAGCCTTCCTTTCCTGTGTTCACTGCGCCGGGATGCCCCTGGGTAACTGCGCGCGATACAAATTTTATAATAATAATAATAATAAGATCTTCCAGACTAGAGGGCCACCATCTAGGTGACCAAAAGGAGGTGTCGGTATTCAGCAGGAGGACCTCTGTCTTTCTGCAATTCAATTGTGGGCAGTTGAAAACCCATCCCCTGGTTCACATGGGTCATACAGTGGTTGAATTAATCTGCAGTCTCTTCCACATTACTTGAGATTGACACAGCTAACTGGGTCTCATCCACATAAGAGACAACTGAGAAACCATACTGCCTGAAATTTTCACCAGGGGGGATATAAAGGTTGAACAGTGTAGGGGTTAAAGAAGATACCTGTGGCACACCACAAGGGAGCATGAATTGCTTGGATGAAAAAGCTGCTGTCTGTACTGATTGAACCCTATTGGACAGAAATTATTTTTTAAGTAGTTTGAGGGAGGTGCCTCTTATCCCTAAATCTGATAGCCTCTTGATCAGTATATCATGATTCAATGTGTTGAAAGCTGCTGGTAAATCTAATAGAATCGGGGCGCCCTTTCCACCAGTGTCCATGATTGATCTAAGCTCTTCAGCCACCATGACCAAGGTCGTCTCAGTGCTGTGCCCCTCCCGGAATTCGTACTGAGATGGATCTAAAAGTTCAGTGGAAGAAATAAAGGCTGAACATTGAATATTTAGCAATTTTTCCAATACCTTTGCTGTGAAGGGTAATCTAGAGGTAGGTCTGTAGCTACTGTGATTGGCAGGATCCAAGTTGAGTTGCTTCAAAAGTGGGAGGATCAAGGCTATTTTCCAAGCATCAAGGAAAGTAACTGAGGTGATAATCTCTTTGAATACAATGCCCTAGTTGTTCACTGATCATTTCAGGAACAAGATGCAGTATTTTTGGGGGGCATGGATCAGATGGAGCCCCAGATTGTGATATCCTAACCACCTGGGAGATCTGTTCCACACTAGGTGGAGAAAATGACACTAACAGGTTACATGGGGAAGTAGTTGTGACTGCTGAGGAATTCCCATTTGAAATTACGTCGCTACCCCTAAAGGACCTGTACACAGTCTCCACCTTATCCTTCAAAAACTGAGCCACTGAGTTGCAGAATTTAAAACTGCTATTCTAACTGGGGGGCTCCAGTAATTTAGCTACGCTTTTGACTGTCCTGAAGAGTTCTTTAATTGAATTTTTCGCTTGCAAAATTTTTGTTACAAAATACTTGCTTTTCTCCTCCCAAATGAGTTTCTTATAGTCAGACTGTGCTTGTGCATATTTTGTTTTTTCCGATAGACCGTAGTTTACTCTCCACTGCGCCTCTCAAAAGTAATGAAAGTTTGTATCTGGGTTCTCAGTTTATCGGAGAACCAGGGTTCTGATGGTTTTCCTCCTAGTGGAAAATGTTTTTCCGGAGTTAGAGGGTCAACTGCAGCTTTCATCCAGGTAGAGAACCTGTGGGCTGCGGTGTTTGCATCAGTAGTCAGGTCAGGCATTGAACTGGTAAGGGACACTTGCAGTGCAAGGGGGTCAATGTTCCTCTAGTAACAAGCTTTAGCAACTGTACTGGGGTTATGAAGTCTCGGGGTGCTGCAAAGCACTCACCAAGAACATTATGGCTTTATGGTCTGACCATAAAAAAATAGGCAGAACGTCTGAGACCGTCATAGATGGATTTGAAGTAAAAATGTCATCTAAGGTATGGCCTGCAGCGTGTGTACAGTGCTCAACTATCTGTCTTAAATAAAAGTTGGTCATGGTATTGACTATAGAAGCTTGTTGCACTGGTTCCCGCACACGCCTAAAACTAAAGTAACCAGTAAATTCATCGACCTGGGGCTTCTGCTAGCAAAGCGCGAAATCACCTGGCACTGGAAGTCTAGAGAGGGGCCCTCGATCAAGAGATGGAAGGCTGAACTTTATAAATGGGCTTGCAGCGAGAGTACTGTTAGATTCCGACAGGCCAAACGCACTGCAAACGACAAGATGTTAGATATGGCCAGAGCATGGGAGGCGTTAGTACAGGCTTTGCAGGATTCGCAAAGGGAGAGTGTGGATTAATGTATACGGTATGAACATGTGATAATAACTATACACAATTGCTAAGACCAATGTCCATTTGACTGGCACCAAGTCGATTGTTGACCAATTGGAAAGCACCCACACCAATTGTTATTTTGGGGGGCGGGATCGGGGGTTTTGTTGGAACATACAGTGGAGACATGTTTTGTTGTATAAGGATGAAACGTATTTTGAGATGCTTTGTATGCTGCTAAAACTTAATAAAATATGTTTTAAAAAAAGAAATCGTATTGACTATAGAAGTTGTATCATGATCTTCCAGTTTTTGTAAGTGATAGCTTAAATCCCACAAGACTGAGAAGTCAGCTGCGTCAATGCTGGATTCAGTGAAGGGGCTAATAAAGTTCACAAAAGTCTTTCTTGCGCCAGGGGGCCCAAAAAAACCTTGTTAGAACCACACAAGTCCTGGACACTACTGGGTGTCTGCTTTTAAGAACTGTGTTGGTATGGTAGGTTTCCGGTGGCGGCTGAGCTAGGGCCCCCAGCTACCTACGTTGTAAAAAATGCATGCATTCTGCAGAGTAAAATATAATGTCTCCTGGTCACTTTTTGGGGTGCACTATGTCACAGGCAAAGACCTGCAACCCAATGAGGTACCATTTCTATCGAGAGACAGGTGGAAACACCGAATAGTAGACCATATGTTACTACCAATTGTATTTCCATGCATTTCCCTGCATTTGTACCTTCTAAATGTAAGCCAGTGTGCAAGAAAAATTCCCTCTGAATCAGATGTTAGTATGGGTACCCATAATGTCAGCGATGCACAAATAACCACAGCTCCAAACTCAGTACCTGGTGTACATTTTAGAAATACATAGGTTTCCTTAATACCCACATTCTGTATATGTTACCATAAACCTTGGTACACAGTTAAAAAGCCATTGTAAGGTGCAGCTCACGTGTTGGTTCTGGGTATCTAAAGCTCTTGGAGCACCCACATACCTTATATATCCTTGCAACCAGAAGGGTCTTCCGGATCTCCTGGTATATTGCATTTGTTAATTGGCCATTGTGACAAGAAGTTACAAATTAAAACATTGTCACATACTTATTTTCGGTGTTATTTTATTTCAACAGTTGGTTTATTTGGGAACACTTTTTTGATCTGAACAAATGACCTTTACTGAATTCAGAATGTTGTCTACTTTTCAGAAATGCATAGCTTTCTGGGAACACCCATGGAGTCGCACCTGTTGCCCCCACAAACTGGAAGTAGGTTAAAAGCACAAGCAATAGGAAATATGAACTACCTCTTAGAAAAATGCCAAAACTGTGGTAAAAAAATGTTTTTTGATTCAGTTCTGCTTGTACCTGAAAACTGGGAAGATGGTAATATTAGGAAAAAACAGACAGTTTCTCGTGCAGCAAAAAAAAAAAAAAACATAGTATAGGTGTATTCGGTTATTTTCTCAGTCCCCTCCAGGGGAATTCACAAACCCTGGGTACCTTTAGAACCCCCAAGATGTTGGGAAAAAAGGACGCACATTTGACAAGGATAACTTTTGTGGAAGGAAAGTTAGGGAAGCACTGGGGTAGAAAAGCCTCAGTAGTTAAGGGGTTAATGCATCCTTATTTAGAAAATAATATGAAAGTGATTTCAGCTGTATCATCCAAGAATAATTCCAGTCTTCCCAAAAAACACACTGTGTAATAATGTTCTGAAATTTCGTTGGAACTCCCCTAAGCTTTTCAGGTGGTACCAAGACAGAATTATTATCTACAGGGATGTTCGGTTCTGTACCTAGGTTTCAGCAGTATAATTAGTATTCGCTGAGGGGTTGTCAGTACGGGGCGAGGCCTGCATAGGCCAAGCTGGACTAGGAAGAATCTGGTTAACAAAATGGTTAATTTCTGATGAGCGATCTTGAGTTCTTCGCGAACCTTAGAGATCGCATTTGCCATGATGATGATGATGATGATGACGAGGAGGGTGTATTTATAAAGCGCGACAAATACCCTAAGGTGTCTAGGTCATTGCTACAATGTGGTTTTCAGCTGGATCCATTTTGGGTCTGGCATACAGTCAGGTTTCAGAGTTGCAGACTTTATGAGATCCCCTAACATACCTGAATACCTATGCTGGGAAGCAGAGAGAAACATGCTACCGATGGTAAGAATAGGGGTAAAAACAGGGGGAAGGAAGTGAGAGAGGTAAACACCGGACTGGAGCGAACTGTCGCGTAATTGTCCAACTCAAGATACAGCATCACTCTGTCTTGATCTTGTAAGGGTAGGCAGTTCTAAACGGGCTGGAAGATAGACTAAGGTAGGTAAGTATATAATACCAGGAAGATAGACCAATAATGTATAAAACAATACAACCAAGATTTTATTTTCTTCAAGAAACTTTATTCGTTTTTATAATAAAAAGCCATCCGGAGGAAATGAGGAGGGAGAAGAAAAATGTACAACATCCTACATTCGATAGTTGCATAATGTGTACATTAATGTGATACATACAGATATTGACGTTAATGGCTTAAGATAACAGAATGGTACAAAAGGGGGTGGTGATGGACGGAGCATCTGAACCAATCAAACACTCACACCCAGTCAACAGATCTGGGTTTAATCCATCACCGTTCTTTAGCCCACTCTGCCACCCCAGTTCAGACATGGCCATATGCAAATCAGCCTGACCCTGTGCCTCATGGGAACAGTCCAGCCCGAACTGCCAAGCCATGCCTTCCCTGGCTCGGAAACAAGCTTCCGAAGACCGGTTTCTGGCATTTCAGCATTTGGCACCTAGCTATGGGCATCAAATAGGACTGAAAGTGAACAAGTGGAACTGTCACACTTTTCGCGAATGTCCTGTTGTGATACCAAATAAATAAAGTTGGGTAGGAGGGCAAGGAAGAGAGGAGGGAGTCATAATGCGACAAAGTTTGCTTGTTTCAGCAGCGGGTGGGATTTTGATGAGCTATTAGCCAACCAGGGGCTAGATGTAGGTAAATAATATTTACCGACTCTTAAATACCGAATTTTACCGATTCGGTATTTAAGAGTCGGTAAATATGAAGGGGGGAGATGTAGGACAATCCAGATTTTTTTTACCGAATCGGTAAAAATCGGTATTTACCGATTCGGTAAATACCGACCGGTAATGCCCATTCATAGGAATGAATGGGCATTACCGGTCGGTATTTACCGAATCGGTAAATACCGAATTTCACAAGGGTGCAGGGGGTGTCACTTTGACACCCTCTAGCACCCCCAAAACAGGCTCGGGTGCCATGTGGCAGGCATACCTGCCCTAAGGGCAGGTCTGCCTGTCATATGGCACAGGTGTGCATGCACACATGTGCATGCACACCGGAATCGGTATTTTACCATTAAATTGAATTTGATGGTAAAATACCGATTCTGTCAGGCTTGTGGGACTCAGAAGAGTCCCACCTACATATCAAATTTACCGAATCGGTAAAAATACCGATTCGGTAATTTACCGATCGGTAAATTTACCGAACGGTAAATTTACCGATCGGTAAATTTACCGATTCTGCCCCCTACATCTCAAAATCCATTTATCGGTCGGTAACGGCCGAAATCGGCCGTTACCGACCGGTAAAAGCCTACCTACATCTGGCCTCAGATGTCCAGCAGAAAGATCCAGGACACTGAAGCAAGCACATTAGTCATGAACTATGAGAGAACAGAAGAGAAACAGCACAAATAACAGGACAAGGCAAGGAGAGAGTAACTGTGGAACCAAGAGGTAGAAGGAAACAATAAATGTGATGGACAAAATACTAGTGCACGCTGATAGGGAATGTGAAATGCCAATGAAACTAATGACTTATTGCCAAACAAGAACACCTCGCCAATAGAGGTCCTAAGAATGGCTCTACAACCTTTTACATGGAAGGGACAGCAAACCCAGGAAATGACAGACTACATGGCAGTCAGCGGTCTAGTCTTATTTTCATGCCAGGCTCCATTACCCATTTTCCAGCATTACCAGCCCCTGTGTACTTGATGCTTCGCCTGAGCCCTAACACTGACTCATAGGTTAGCGCAAATGCTTATACAAAATTTGCTTGATAGGCAGTGCAAAACTGCCAGTCGCCGGTGCAATATAAGTAAGGCTCCCTGTTTTCTGTTTTTACTGATTTTTACAGATAAAAACAGACAGGAACCCATTTATTTTCCTGTCTATTTTTAAATGTGGATAAAAACAGATTTTTTTTCTTTTTTTAGTGATTCTAAATGCTGTCAGTCATTGCTGCTAAGTGAATAGCTGTGCAGATTGACAGTCAACTGGGTTAAAAAACTCTTGAGTTCTTCGCGAACCTTAGAGATCACATTTGCCATGATGATGATGATGATGATGATGACGAGGAGGAGGATGACTAAAGAGGTTTAAACAGCAGTCGATTTGCAGAAGCTTGATACTAAAATGTGAATATTTTCATATAATTGCTTTGATTTATAATCTGGGTTTTCAGGTCATTGAAATCTTAGTCATTCAAGCATAAGTGCACATTTATTGGTTAAATAAATGTGGAAATAAACTAGTTTCAGCTCCATTTTTTTTTCTCACAAAAACCAAAATAAATATGGATACAGATAAAATTAGCAAAAAATAAATATGGATGAATACAGACAGAAAAGTAAAAAAAATATATATAAAACCCAACCAGGAGCCCTAAATATAAGAAACCCTGCCCCAAAAGTGTTTTTTATAAACATTTGGAGCAGATATACATGCAAAAATTTCTACCTGGTATTTTTTTAATGTATTCATAATGTGAAAGGTGGTAAATGGGCAATGCTTTGGGAGTAATCAAACCCATGTGTTAAGGTATGTACATGTGGCAGGCACCTCATGGTGTCTGCCACATGGTGCAGGGATGTGGGGAGGGGGGCTATAGTGCCCCCCAGCCCAGATGCAATGGCTGCAGAGGGACGGGGCACTGCTAGGTGCCCTTAATATCACTTTCCGCCAGCCCTTCCATGTCGGAAAGGCCAACATGGAATGCCTGTTCGAAACCGGCATCATAATCCCGATGGCGGTAACGCCGTCCGTTAGGGATTATGAGGTCTTTCCAACCGACCAACGGGCTCAAGGAGCCCCTCGGAACTGCACTGGATTCTCCGGCTGGTTTAAACTCCAACTGCTGCCATCATAATACGACGGTTGGACTTTAAACCTACCATGTCGGTCGGAAAGCTTCCAACCAGCGGTCAGAGGCTTTCCGACTGACATCATAATGAGGCCTCTTGTGCTTTAGATCACTTCACATGTGTTGGTTCCTCAAATTTGATGAACGGTGGCATTTGGAATCTAGAGCTACAATACTCACACGGTCTGAGGACACAAATTAATCATGCCGGCTTATCATAGCCCGTCAAATCAGAACTAATCAAGTTGAGATGTGTGGATACTAGGTACTCTAATGGTACAACTGGAACAGAGCTGAAGAAGCAGTACACTTTGTGAAACATGTGTTGGCTTTCTCATTTAAAGTATTGTTGTTTGGAACTGAAGAATTTGGCAGTCTTTTTTATATGAACCACTGTCCTTTTGAAGGAAGATTTGGAAAGATTATGATAGGTCAAATGCATATGAAATAAGAGCTGAAACTAATTTATGTTTTCCAGTTCTGAATGTTGCTTTTGGAGGAAATATTTTACATTCTGACGCAACAATTTTGATGCTGTGAGAATTTTTTGTGGGTCTTCACACTGTGCTGTTGCTCAAAAACTGCACTAAACTTCTAAGAATAGTGTTAGGGCACAGTTTGTGCAGATACTACTTATACATATAATCATTACGATATGAGTTTGTAAAGTGCAGCGCTACCCTTAGGGGCATCCAGGCACTAAGCCCAAAAATTATATAATGATACATTCATGTGAAATCAAAAGATGATGGGATAGAGAAGAGAGAACAGGTTACCTCAATTCTTAGGAAAATGCAGTTGTATTCAGAAACACCGTCAGAAATGAACTATCAAACAGAAAATTCTTCAGATGTTTAAACGTCACATCGTCAAAGGTCAGACATTGCGACGGGGGAAGAGAATTCCACGCTTTGAAGGATCAGCTGAATGAATGATCAATTTATGAAGCATGATAGCTACCCAACTAGGGTATATGAGGAATTAAAGCAAATGTTATGTCTAAAAAAGAGCATGTCAGAACAACAAAGTCTTTTGTTTTTAGATGGAAGGATCATAAATTCGAAACTGATCCTGAGAGGAAGTTAGTTCCAAAGTTTCCTGTAAAATATGAGAAAAAGGGGCCTCCTTCTCGAGATCACTTCTCTCAAGAAATGTAGTGGTGGCGACACAAATAAATATGGGCGATGCATGTAAAGGGGGTGGGGGAGAGGGGTCCGGCAGGAAGCGCACAGGGGAGTGTGTGGCGGGGGGGCGGGGTTAATCATTTTAAAAAAAAACGTACCTGGTGCTACCTGCTGCCTCGTGCTCCTCTGCTTCCAGTTCCTAGCATCACAGACTCCCCATCCAATCCCTGTGCTGCTCTCAAGCATGACAGCAGGGTGGGATTGGCCTGAGCGGACTGGATTGAAGTTCGCTCAGGCACATTGAGCTTGTGCTGTTTCTCCAATGCAATGCAATGCAGCCGGGTTGGAGAAACCTAAGTGCGCATCTACCACTCTACCTCTCTCCCTTGGCCCGGCCCGGCCACTCCCTGCATACGCTGGTTCAGAGCCAGCAGTTGAAAAATAAATGATAGCAAAATATTGTTTTCTTTTTCAGCTGCTGGCTCCTAGCCAGTGGGGCGACGCTCCTCCGCCATTGAGGAGGAGCCGCCCATAATAAATGTGAGCCAAACTACTCAAGACTGAGCATAGAGTACAACCTGGACAGTAAGAAAGAATACAAGCAGGAATAGTAAATCAGGTGTAGCGAAGACTTTATGAGTATTACAGTGCTGTTATTGTATTTTATTTTTATTTCAAGAGGGTCAACAATTCATTTACTAATGTACATAATAGAAATTGGATAAAAGTAAATTGAGAACATTCGCAAACGAAACAACATGAAAATTTGAAACAAAATTGGTACATGGCATAACAGATTATGAATTAACCAGGCAAAACAATGGGGAAAAAATAAAAGGAAAAGGGTTATCCATTCTATTACCATCGTATAACCGAGAAGAGTGAATGCATGAATTAATCGCATTGAAATATTCTTCCCCAACTAAAGTCAACCTTATTGCATGAATAGTAAATAGACAGACAGATGGAAGTTAATCTGTTTATCTGTGATACACATTAAATGGCAGAGTCAAAGATAACACCTACATGTTTTACTTACAATAAAGGTGTAGGAATTTGAACAAATTTATATTGCCGCCAGCTGGACCACCGGATTGGTGTGTGTGTGTGTGTGTGTGTTGGGGGGGTCTCTAACAAAAATGAGTTTCTCTGTTTTTTGTTGCCGTTCAGCTTCAGGCAGCTGCCTGTGTCTGACTGGCTGCCTCTGCCCTACATGATGTAAAATATTAATCTGTACTCTGAAGCTCTTCTCCAGATGAGATGATAATGTAGGTATAATCAGCATAAGACATCCGTTTGAATGCATAAGCATGAATGAGAGGACATAAGAAAAGGTGTGTCCACCAGCCCTTCATTTTTTCAAATTTAGGAATCACAAATAGCCCTGCAGGGGGTAAACGTAGCATCCTAATGGCTTGAGAATTAATAGTTGACCATTAAACACGAGACAAAAGCTATAGAAAACCTTCTGAGTAATGCATATGCTTTTGAATAATATCCATTTGTGAATTGGGAGCCAGTGCACTAGTTTCAAGTGTTCATAAATGGGTGTCCAGCAGGGCAGATCCAGCAATAATCTTGCTGACAGATTTTGAATTAAATCTAATTTTTGTATCTGGTATTTGTACAGGGCCAAATATAGACCACTGCTACAATCCAGCTGAGCCATGAGCAAAGCCTGAATCACTGAGATTCTTTCCTCTAATGGGAGAAGAGGCTGTATCTTTCTCAGAAGTCTTAGCTGGGAAGGAGAAGAGGAGGTGAGTTTTGTAATTTGAACTGAGAAATTTAGTTTATAGTCACAAATAAAACCCAAATAATGTACAGAGTACAACAGAACGGGTAAAGCGACTAGTAAGATGGGCCACCAAACAGACTGTAAAGGATCAACCCACAATCATAACCTCTGTCTTGTCAGAGTTCAGCTCTAGGACGTCCTGACTCATACATGAAGCAACTTTTATTAGACACGTCATACTATTTATTAGTAGTGAATGTAAGTTTCCATCGATTCTATATACTATTTGAGTTTCATCAGCATCGACCGAAAGATCTTGTAAGTTTAACCTATGCGGCGACATAGGAATTGAATAATGTTGGGCTTGAAGAAAGCCCAGAAGAACCTTGCATCTCAGACTACTAAAGAGGAGTTAAAAGGTGGACTGGAGACAGCCTGAGTAAGCCCACTCAAAAGAGACTGAATCAGCCCAGAGCCTTGTCCCTGACACCGGCCTCAGGCCCCGATTCACAGAACTAACTTAAGACAAAATCCTAAACTTACTACCACTTTGGTATTCACAGAAGGCACTTACTCATTTTGGTATTTACAGAAGGCACTTACTCATTTTGGTATTCACAGAAGGCACTTACTCATTTTGGTATTTACAGAAGGCACTTACTCATTTTGGTATTTACAGAAGTTAGGAGTCCTAACTTTAGGACTCCTAAATGCCTTCTGTGAATACCGAAAGTCTTTAAGTTAGGATTTTTCTCAGTTTAGGGGTAGTAAAGTTAGGACTCCTAGCTTTAGGACTCCTACACTGAGAAAAATCCTAACTTTAAGACTTTCGGTATTCACAGAAGGCATTTAGGAGTCCTTAAGTTGCCTCAAAGTGCCTCCCTTGAGGTCCTGGGGGCTTTAGAAGGGTACTCCTGTGGTGGATTGGGACTTCAAAGACTAACATCAGAATGTAAACTCTTTGACCAGGTCTAAATTCATCAGTGTATCTGACCCACACTCTATTGCGGTCAGCGTAAAATTACACCTAGATCCTGCTCTACACTGACCATTGCCTATCATTGGCACTTTATGCTTCTTGGTGCTATTTCTACTTAAAGGTTTATAAAATCATCTCTCTAGTTCCCCTTATTGCATTTGTCTCATTTTCTTGTCATTTTGTTTATTAAGTTTTACTCTATTTTTATAATTAATTTGGGCGTTTTTATTGTTTTCTATTTTTAAGGAATTACAGTTTTAGTACTGCATAAATACTTTACACATTGCCTCTAAGTCAAGCTTGTTTGTTCTGTGCCATAGCAACCAGGGGGTAGAGCTCAGGTTTATTTGATGACTTATGTAGTTCGCCCTGACAAGCACTGTGATTATTACTTGAGATGGGCACTTACCCCCATCACCTAATACCCCAATGTAAAGTTACATTTATATTGTGCTGAGGAAATTGCTGGCTAAGAAGTGCTTTGCTCCTATTTTATCTACACTTTCTGTTAGTCCATAAATTCTGAACAACAGGTTTGGGGGTGTTTAGTAATAGGATGCTCAACAATAGGTATCGGTGCGGTCTGTAAATGTATTTTTTTTAATCTTTTGGTCTGGTATACTCAGCAACCAGTATATACCTGAGTACATCTTTGGATGTGTGAGTATATATCCCTGTGGGGTTGTATGATGTTACAACGTGTGTTATTACAACGCGTGCTGTTACATCGCAGTTGTTACAACGACTGCATGTTACCACGCTATGCCTTTACAACGCAAGTCTTTACATCGACTTGCACTAGGTGGCGTGCTAACATTAGAAAAGTGTCATTTACTATTCCAACTCCAGTCCACTTATCAGTAGGGAAGGTGTTGGGATAGTAAACTACACTATTTTTAATGTTAGCACGCCATCTAGCGCAAGTCGATGTAAAGACTTGCGTGTAATGGCATATCGTGGTAACATCGTGGTCGTTGTAACGACCATAATGTAACAGCATCGCGGTGTATTGTCCGCGTTGTTAATGATGTTTCGCTTCCTGGGGTGCATTGATTTACAACTTCTTCCTTGATCTACAAAATATCCAGGAATGCACATGACATAAATATACCTCTGTAATTGATGGACAGTGAGGGTTGTGCACATAAGACACTTGAAAGGTTCCCATCTTAGGCCTAGGAATGTACATCCTTGTGCGCAGTTGAACTGAAAAATACAGTGGCTCGCAGTCCAAGAGAACCTGTGGCTGAAATCGGTTGACCCGGTGACCCATGTTGTACGCTATGGTGGATAGAAGTAAGATATGGATGACAGGTTACTATACCAATAGATGAAAAAGACTAACCCAAGACCATCGGAATATGTGTATATGTATTTTTTATGATTTTTGTTCTTGAATGTGGCTGACGAGACAACTGAAGGTGTTGCTAGGAGAAATCTAAAACATTGTATCTTACCAAGGCAAGACCCATTTGCTTTGCTAAAGCTTGTAATGATATGAAATGACATCTAACCAAGGCAAGGCCCATTGGCTTTGCTAATGCGTGTATTCTGTGCTACAGAACTTTAGGAACGAAACAAAAGATCTCACAAGTGTCAAGTAGGCAGTACCATTTTGAGGGTCCTGCTACGGAACATAATGAAACCTACAGCAGTCCTGGCCTTTAAAGAACAGCACTTAGCATGCAGGCATTTTTGAGCCCATGTATTGACAACGTTAAAAGTGGAAGTCTCAGAGTAAAACATAATAGAGACTAATAGGCCGGCACGGCTTGAACACATCACATATGACAAACTCACAACATGGCACAGCAGTTACCTAAATCCAATTGGTTTCTGTAGGAAAGAGCCCCATTTTGCATGGTTATCCCTACCTTTTTGCCATATACATGATGCCAACTTGACTGAGTGTGCCCTTGGTCCCTGCCAATCAGGCTCCCAGGGCCTGTGCTCTTTCCCAAAACTGTACCTTTGTCTCCGCTATTGGCACACCTCTGGCCCACATGTAAGTCCCTTGTAGAAGGTGCCCCTGGTACCAAAGGTCTTGAGACCAGAGGTGGCCTCTGAGGGCTGCAGCATGTATTAGGCCACCCCCAGAGACCCCTCACCATAACACCCACACATTGCCACTGCAGGCTGTGTGTTTTGATGGAGACCAAACTGTCGGCACATCCCTGTGTGCCATTTCCACCCACAATGCATGTGGCATGGGTAAGTCATCCCTCTAGCAAGCCTTACAGGAAGAAGCGTGGCTCAGTGGTTAGAGGCGGCAGACCTGGAAGCTGAGATCGGCCGTGGACCAGGGTTCGATTCCCCGCCTCGGCGGGTCTCGGGCTAAAAAAAAAATTCCACGGAGTCGACAATTCTCGCTCCGGTGCCTACTCGACTCACGGGGTCACACTCTGCGACTCTGGGCAATAGCTTGCTTAATCTCCACTACGGCCCCTCGCGGCGGGATGCCTGGCTTTCACCTTGTGGATACCCTGCCGGGGTATCTCACAGGGGAATACCAGGACGGGTTCCCTAAGCAAGCGCTTAGATACCGGGTCGGTGATTTGCGCTATATAAATACATGTACATTTACATTTACATTTACAGCCCTAAAGGCATGGTGCACCATACTACAGGTGAGGGCATCGTTGCATAAGCAATATGTCCCTACATTGTCTGTGCCAGACATTGTAAGTGCAGTGAAGCCATTTTGAGGGCATGGGCTGGGAGTTTGTCAGCACGAACTCCACAGCTTCATGGTGGCTTTACTGAAGACATAGAAGTTTGGTGTCAAACTTCTCAGCACATTAAACCCACACTGGTGTCAGTATTGGATTTAATGTAAAATGCACTCAGAAGGCATCTTAGTGAGGCCCCTGAGAAACAACCAGCCCTGGTGTGGTTCCTGAATGGCTACCCACCATCTGCCACCTCCGGACAGGTTTCTGGACCCCTGGGTAGAGAACTCTCTGGGTCCTGAAACAAAGCATGTCCTGGGCAGAGGTGCCATGCCTCCTCTCCCAGGATGGGCAGGGTCTACGAAGGGGAAGCTTAAAAGGCTTGCCGCCTCTGTTAAGAACACCCAGCCTCTGCTGCTATCAGCAGCTGGCCCCAACCGGTTATGACTCACACTTTGGCTAGGAGAATCGGCAGGGAGTCCTAGAGAGAACAGGAGGTGTGCCAACATTGGCCAACCCCACCCCTCAGGTGGAGTAGGCAAAGAGAGGCACCCATCTCAGTCCCCTCCAGCTTGAAGATGAGGAGACTCCCCCAATCAGCATGAGGCATATGCCCCCTCCCACTAGAAGGTGTCATAAGATAGGGTGTAGACACCCCAGGGAAGGGACCCATTGGTCACAACCTGCACACCCCTGTACTGCCCCTAAATCTAGGTATTATGGGGATCCTCTGAACTTTGCTTCTTAGATAAGACAACCTAAGAAGAAGCAGGATCGAAGAGCCGTGCTGAAGAGAAGAGGATGGCGACAACTTATTTGGCCCCCAGCGGTACCGGCCTGTCTCCTGCTTCAGAGACCTTGTGAGCTGAAACTGGTGAGTCCTGCAGCCAGCAGCCTCCAAGAATCTCGCAGACCTGCCCTGCCTTCGAGAAGACTCTTGTTTCCAGAGGACATGGATTGCCCAACAAAGAAACTCCAACTACAAGGACTCGGATCCAGGCGGATTTGCGTTCCCTGCACACTCTGCACCCAACACCCAGGGCCCAAGTTCGAGTGACTCGCCTATCCTGTGAAGTCTCCATGGCAATCCTGACTTTGTCTGCATTGGTGGCTGACCTCTCCAGGAGCCCCCCCTCCATGTCTTCAGCCTCTGTTTGAAGGGTTCCCCCGACCGTGACTGGAACCAGCTGAGAAAACCTGACACCACTGTACTCACTTCAAGTCCTGGGGCATTTGCCCTAAGACCCCCGGTACCTTCCTGAAAACCATGCCTCTTCAAGGTATTCCCCCCCCCCGGCTCCTCTAGATAACATTGGGCCCAGTGACCTCTGCACCTGGTGGCCACTGTGCCGCTGGTGGTGCAGTACCTACCTGGTCTTGATCTTGCCCTGTGTTGTCCTAAATCCCCAATGCCTGGGTAAGTAAGTTGAGTACTTACCAGCAAATAGTTTAACAGTGTTTACCTCCATAGGATTGCATTGTTGTTCTATCTATTGCATTGATCAATAGTAGGTACAACTCTACCATGGTGCTAAAACAGTGTATATATGCAGGCATATAAACAAGGCAGTAATCAGGCGTACTCCTACAATGCAAACCCTACTCTAAGTGTATCTAGAGTGATTGTAGATGTAGAGCCAAGAATCTTCCCTAGGGACGATCTAACCTCATTATCTGGCAGAGAATTAAGGACCCCGTCTTGGTCACAAACTGGAAACCCCCCACGAGATGTCAGACCGATTAAAGGGATGTATGACGTTACAACGCAGGCTATTACAACGCCTGCCTTTACAACGCTGTTTTTACATCGCAATCCATTACAACGCATAGTGCTTTTGGGTGTTGGATAGTGAATAGTTTAATTTACTATTCCAACTCCAGTCCCCGTGGACACTAGGGAAGGTTATTGGATAGTAAATTAACCTATTCCCTATCCTAGAGCGCCCCCCAGTGCAATGTGTTGTAATAGTTTGCGTTGTAATGACCGCGTTGTAATGGTAGTGCGTTGTAAAAGTTTCGTTGTAAAGGTTGTTTACCCGATTAAAGGTTAAGTCTCAGCATGCAGGGACACTCGGTGTCAGCTGAAGTGCCTCCTCTGCTAATCTTTTGGGATGGTCTTTATTTATAATAGAAACCAGCCTTGTGATGTATGTTGTAGATTAGGGATGTTATGGATATGCAGATAGTTATGTTGCCCCGTGGATGAAGAAAGAACAACATTTGTACATAGTGCATTGAAGAGCCTTGTACATGATGTTCGAGGCATCATAATAATGTTGTGCGAAGCTAGATGTGTAAACAAAGTAGTTTCAGAGAAACTAATCAGACATTGTCGTGTATGCAAATATGTGCAAAAGTTCATGGCAGAAATGTCATTGTGAAAAAGAGGACGATGTGAGAATGAGCAGCTTCGCTACATAGGCCTTTCCCAGGAACATAACACCCACTCCTCATACTAAGGGTCAATATATAAAAGCTATCTAAAAAGCCAACAGGCTATAATTCAAACTAAAAACAATTCTAAAACCACTTTTAAAATCATCTAAAAGCAGGCTTCCCTTTAAATATTCATAAAGGCTTTTCAAAGTCATTCTACTTATTTGAAATCCCAAGCACTCAGAAAGCCACGGTGCCTAGAAGAATAAAGCAAAAGCTGTTGATCCATTTTCATTGAGGTTTAAAAACAGGTCAAATGGTTCCCACCACACAGAAAAGGCAATTGTTTATGTGTTTTGAGTGGTTAACGCAACAATGATGTTGCTAGTGTTTGTAGACGACGTTCCCAGAGGCGCACCTCAAAGCAGGTGTATAGAGAAAGGTGAATCCATCCAGTTCCCACAGCAGCCGCTGAGGGAGGGACTGCATTTTGTAGAGCCTCTGTCCATTTCACTAGGAGTCAAAGCATCCCAGGGTGGCTCGAAGAATACATTCATCGGCAATGGAATATGCTGGGGACAACAATGTGCATGGGCCTTTAAGGGGTCCAGTAGTACTGCAATGTCCAGTGACACAACCAATTGTGACCCTAAGCATATATCCAAAACACATTCATGGAAGCAAACCAGGCAGTGGAATATAGGTTGTGCACAGTGAAGACAAACAGGCCTGAAAGATAAGAACCAATGCTCATTTAGTTCTCGAAGCCGAGGTGTGCCGAAGCAGTGTACCATGCGCTCACGTCATTGTAGCAGAAGCAGTGCGGTCTCCATTATGGGTTGAACTGGGACGTCCATTGCAGAGCAGAAAAATGTAAATCAGGATTCCCGCTACAAGCAACAAGACAAGCGGGAGCCCTCCAAAACGCTTTCCAACACGGAGTGTATGAAAGATGGTAGCTCTATTGCCCCGTGGATGAAGGCAGAACAACATTTGTACACAGTGCGTAAAGAGGCCTCGTACATGATGCTCGAGGCGTTGTGATAATGTTGTGCGAAGCTGGATGTGTAAACAAAGTAGTTTCAGAGAAACTAATCCAACATTGTCGTGTATGCAAATATGTGCAAAAGTTCATGCAGAAATGTTTTTGTGAAAAAGAGGACAATGTAAGAAATGAGCAGCTTGGCTACATGGGCCTAACTCAGTAATAGAACACCATCCTCGGACCAGGTGAAAGAAGCTCCTTGATTCTTATTTGATAGTCTTTGGTGGCAAAAAAAATCTCAACAGCAAGGAAACAAGGCACTCTGCTTCACAACCAGCAGACAGAGCGCAGTAACATTTATGAGTAGGTATGTGTGAAAGTGAACCAGGTGACATTTACGAAATGTCTGTAAGGATGTTAGAGGTACATTTTGGCACACAAATAAACGTAGTGGAGAAACACAAATTCTTTGCTCCGCAACAAGTAAAGACAGAAAAAATTCCAATTTTGTGGCTAGTTTGAGAACTTTGGCAAGGACATGTGAATATGGAGAATTAACCAACTCTCTCATAAGGGCTCATTTGGTTCAATGAACAAATAACCCCCGAGTTCAAGAAAAACTGCTTGCAAAATAATCGGAATGTAAAATATGCTATTCCCTTAATATATACTATAGAATACAACTCTTTTTGGGTCACAGAAATGGGGAGCGATGGTGGGACGGTATCTGAAATGGCAAGAGTAAATAGTGATAGTCATGAAGGTGGTCCTAAAGTGAAGAAGCAAAGTGTGGAATCTCACAAAACATGTAAGGAACACATTTAGGTTTTCTAAATGTGACAGTGTTAGTCATGGTTCTACCAAACCGCATGCTATGCCAGAATGTCAGTTTGTAACAAATATGGGAAAAAAGCCTTTATGTCAGAGTATGTAAAAGTCAAGGCAATAGTGAAAATCAGATGGTGGTGCTGTACACAGGGCGTATGATATACAAGATGGTTTAGATTTGTGTTACGCATTTTTGATGCCCTGTTGATCGGGAATGAATGTGATATGGGTGTGATCAAGATGTCGGAGTGTAAGATTCAGACAGATGGGCCAGATGTGGATGTATTAACAGATTCTAGATCTCTGTACACCCTCATTGGGATCAGAACTAGTACAGGATTTTGGCAAAGGTAAGCTCCCTCTGTATGGATCTGACATTTATCCTAAGCATATGGTGGGCTATTGGTACATTTATTAAGGAATTTTCCAATGAAAATAAATTTCAAGTGGCGAGAAACAACTGTGAAGTTCTATGTAGCAAAGAGGGAAGGCAATCTCTTTGGTTGACGCTATCAGCGAGTTTAGGTGTTACTTTAAATCCATTAAAGGGATGATTATAACACATATTGAGCAGAATGCAAACATTGTTGAATATCTTCCATAGGTATGTAAGAGCAAGCTGGAATTGTTACAGAATGTTGAACAAAGGAGTCTTCTTAAAAATGAGGTGAAGCTGATTCCCCATTTTACGTTGGAACTGTTAAAATAAGAGTTAGAAAGACTAAAGGGTTTGGGGGGTGATGGAGGAAATTGGCTCCTCTGAGTGGCTCGTCCCACTAGTGTTAGCACCCAAGCATTGTGGGGAAATGATCTGCATGTTTATAGACATCTGTGACCTTAAAAGGTGCATCTAGATAGAGAAGAAAACCTCTGCCCAATATCAATGTTAAGTGGAGCACAGGGTTTCAATGCGATGGACCTGCCATATCCATTTGATCAAGTGTAGCTTAGTAAAGCTTCATCATTGGAATGAAATTGGATGCGTTTAGATTTATCAGGATGCCTTTCGGGTTGGCGTCTGCAGTAGCAAACAATAAGCACATGTTATATTCCCCAGGTGATATTCTAGTTCATGGGTGTGACAAATGAACTCATGATGAAGTTTTGATTGAGGCGTTAACTAGGTTGCAAAGTAGCAGATTAGCTGTGAAGAGAGTGGAGTGCTAATTTAGTGTTGGTCCACTGAATTCTTTGGGGCATGGGTTAAGCCCCAAAAGTGATTCAACAGAATCAATTGTTAAAGCACCTACACCTGTGGATGAAGACCAATTGCGGTCTTTTCTGGTTTTAAAGGAATACTATTAAAAAATGATTTTGCTTAGTTGGTTCTTCCCACAGTGGAAGTTTTGGAAAAAGGAGAGAAATGTGTGTGGTCGCCAGAGTGCTCCAAGGCTTTTGAAGTTGAAAAGCTACTGTTAATGAAAATGCCTACACTGAGGCATTTTGATAAACACAATAAGACAGTACTCAGAAAAGATGCTATTTTGAGTGGCTTAGAAGTTGTTTTGTCTCGAAGGAGAACGGTGAAGAAACAGTTGTGGCTTTTGTGTTTGGAGTACTGAAGGGTGCAGAATCATGTTACTCAGTGATCGAACAAGAAGCACTTGCATGTACCTGGGTTATTTGGCATTTCAAATATTACTGCGGGGCATGCCATATATTGGTAGAAGTGACCACAAACAGTTATTCCAGTAGCAAGTGTTGCATAGCAAGGATTAGTAGGTGGGTTGAAGGGGTTGGAGAATTTGATTTTGATGTATAGTAAACGAGGAGTTCTAATAATAGAGCTGCTGACTGCTTTTCCCGATTGCATATCAATAGTAGCAGTGAGGGAGAAGACGTTGAAGGTGGTATGGGTCATCTGTTAGACTCTAAAGGAAGATGAGTGGAAAGATGATCAACCGAAAGATTTGTGTAGGAAGCTGGCTCTGTATATACTATCTCAAAAAGAGATATAGTGTGCACAGAGTCCAGTAAGTCCCCAAAGGTATAGCAGAGGATAATGTAGATAATACCTTACTCTCAATTTAGTGGTAGATGGGCTGAGCAGTTAGGCTTATCAGAGGATAGTGTACATGCATTTGTTACACATACTCATTCAAGGCAGAAACATACACTCAATGACAAACCAAACTCCAGGCAAATGGTTGCAAAAATATTACTTTAGTTATTTTATTTTAGGAACCAAGTGGTACTCCGTTACAGGTAAGTGTAATAATGTCAATATACATTTGCTAAATGTTTGTGAAGCATTCAAAATACTTTACAGGTGCATGTATTAATTTTCAAGGTCAAAGGAGAAACTTTGTAATATTCGAAGGATAATCACTTAGTGCAATACAGAGAAAATCAATGTAATCCTATGGGAGGAAAGACAGGTAAGTAATTTAAGGAAAGCACTCGACTTACAAGTTCTGCCGTTGGAGAGTCTGACCAACACAGGGCAAGATTCGTGCCAAGGTAGGTACTGCACCAGCAGCAGCGTTGAGTCGGCCGGGTGCAGAGGTCACTGGGCCTAATGTTAGCCTATGGGAGCTGGTGGTACCCTGAAAGGGCACAAGTTGCAGTTCAGGGACACAGGCCCTGGGGTTAAGATCAGCAATGAGTGGGCCACCAGCACCAAAGCTGCACCACCAACGGCACATGGTCAGCCGGCTGAAGGGTGCAAAGGAGGCTTTGGGTGCCACATAGCAATCAATGGAGATCCTATGTTGAAGAAGATGACTGCAGGCTTGGACCAGAAGACTGGCTAAAGGAACCCAATAACTGGAGGGTTAAGATGGATACTGGGCGGATTTCGGGGCACTGTTGGTTGGGTACTCCAAGGCCTTGGGCCAGTGAGTGTCTTTGGGCTTCGAGTTTCTCTCACCGGATCCAGTCGCGATCAGGAGGACCCTTCAATTTAAGGTTGCAGAGGTCATGGGGAAGTGCAGGAGAGGTTGTCCAATGCTGGATCCCAGGTCAGGATCACCAGGGAGATGTCACTGGTTTGTTGGACCACCTGGACTCGGGCCGTGGGGGTCGGGTGCAGAGTGGTGCAAGTGCAGAGGATCCTCCTGGATCCGGAGTCCTTGGGTTACTTTCTTTCTGGACATATCTGGTGTCCACGGGAGAAAAGTGTCTATGTTGAAGGCAGCTCAGGTCTCCGGGGTTTTTGGAGGTTGCTGGCTGTGGGACATGCCGGTTTCTTGGAGCAGGGTAGTTGGAGGAGGAGACATGCCAGTAAGGCTTGGGCAATGTCAGTTTGTCATCTTCTTCTCCACTGCTGCACGGCTCTTCAGTCCTTCTTCTTCGAAGGTAATCGAATCTGAGGAACAAGGTTCAAGAGAGCCCTTAAATACTAAATTTAAGGGCAATACTGAGGACGTGGTGCAGTTGCCAATGGCTACTGTACCCAAGAGTGACTACACCCTTTGGGTGTCCCCTCCCTTTGGGGAGAGGGAAATATACATATTCCTATTAGGCCTAATTCTCCAAACCAAGATGGAGAATTTTCAAGAGAGGGCTTCACTTCAGCTCCTGGCGACCTTAGGGGCGTGCCAGGCCAAGGTGGACACTCCTACTCTGCTTACTCATTTTCCCATCTGTCCTGCCACCAAAAAGTGGGGTGAGGACGAGGGGGGGCATCTCCACTACTTGGAGTTGGCCAAATCAGCATAACACAAGGGGAGAGCCTTTGAGGCTCAGCACCAAGTGCTGCTGTTCCTGCTAGGAGGAAGTGAGAGGCACCTCACCCAGATTAGGCTTTGTTTTAGACCTCCAAGAGCTCTCACCCCATGAGGTCAAAAACCTGTCTGGTGGTGGCTGGCAAGCACGGACCGGTCAGTCAATACACTAGAAGTTGGTCTTTTTTCAGGGGGCATCTCTAAGAAGGCCCTCTGAGTGCATTTTATAATAAACCCATCACTAGCATCAGTTAGGGTTTATTATGCTGAGAAGTTGGATACCAAACTTCTCAGTCTTCAAGAAAGCCATGATGAAGCTGTGGGACTTGTGTTGACGGACTCCCAGCCCAAGTACTCAAAATGGCTTCACTGCACTTACAGTGTCCAAGAATGGACTAAGACACTGTAGGAGCATATTGAGCATGCAGCTCTGCCCTCACCTATGGTATGGTGCACCCCTGCCTTTAGGGTTGATAGGCCTGTTAGAGGGGTGACTTACCTATGCCACAGGCAGTGTTGTGTAGGCATGGCACCCAGGAAGGTGTGCCATGTGCACTCTTTTAGTTTAGCCACACCGCAACACATAGCCTACAATGGCAGTGTGTATGTGTTAGGTCCTTTTGGGTGGTAAAGTACAAGCTGCAGCCCTAAGGCACCCTCTCTGGTCACAAGGCCCTTAGTACCACTAGTAACTATTACAAGGGACTTATAAATGGGCCAGACGTGTGCCAATTGTAGGAGCAATTGTGCACTGTTGGGAAAGAACATAGGCCCTGGGAACCAGGTTGGCAGGGACCCAGGGCACACTGAGTCAAAGTGCATCAGAGATCGGCAAAAAGTTAGGAGGTGACCATGCAAAAAGGGGCACTTTCCTATGATTTGCTGTACCAGAGGATCTTGATTTATGTAGTCAAATGTTGGCCCTCTGCTAAGATTGTCACTGATGTTAAGAAACAGTTTCACAGTGTTATGAATGAAGTGTGTGTAGTAGGAAACCATTAGGCAGAGTGGAGATAAGCATTCCTCTTGAAGATGTGAAAGAAACATTTATGAATTTGGTGCATGATGTCACCTTGGAAGGAATATGACCAAAGGTAGCATTATGGGACAAGATTAGCAGTGGGCAGTGAATATTACAGTATCCAATATCAAAATAATTCTACAAAGAGCTGCAGTTCAACTAATCATTACTAGATGACCCTCACAAGTCAAGTGCAAACGCATTGAAATTATTTTTACATCAGCTGCAGTTCCACTAGTCGTTACTAGATGTTCCTCACGAGTCAAATGCAAAAGCATTGAAACCCTTTCATCAAGCATTTGCATTTGACTTATGAGGGACATCTAGTAACGACTAGTTGAACTGCAGCTCTTTGTAGAATTATTTTGATATTGGATACTATAATATTCACTGCTCACTGCTAATCTCATCCCATAATGCTTTGCAGGGCCTTTGGTTGGGATTGTTTTTTTGCCAATAGCTGTGCTTGGCGATGTCCTAAGAGGATGGGACCACCACCGAATCGTTCAACAAGATGTGCTTTTTGTTTTCAAGGCATCTGCTTAGTTCTCTCCCTAGGTTAGGGAGGATCCCATAATCATCACCTCTTTCACTGCTTGCTAATTTATCAGTTTCACTTTTGTGAAAGTACTATATGCTCCTTAGCATATAACGATAGATACTTATTTTATAATAAATGGCACTGTGCAAGATGCCATTTGCAATTATTTAACAGTGCAGACAAGTACACAGTGCCATCAGCTATGCTACGCAGTACTACGTGTAAAAATGTTAAACCATGAAAGCTTGCCTTTATATTTTACCAATACATCCTGTAAATTAGAATCAAAGCAATACAAAACTTTCATTACATTCTAACACAATTTCACTGAAAAAATAAATGTATATGAGACAAAAACTAACACAAAATACCATAGTTAAGACTTAGATATAAATTCTAAAATCTGAAATTATTAACTATAGCTATAGACCTAAATATGCAAATCCATTCACACAAGATGCTTAGCTGTCAAGGAGCAACATATAAAAGAGAAAGATGGCTGCTGTATTGAGACTTCTATAGATGTCAGTGACATTCTGGTTCTGGAATTTTAAGTATGGTTAATGTTTACTTTGAAGTGCTGCAATGGATAGGTTTAAAAAAACACATGCTTAATGCTAACCTCCGATCTTGACATGAAATTATCATGTTACAAAAAAATCCTGCCAATTTTACATGAATTATTTTTCTCCTACCAACTGTTGGCTGTTCTAGAAAAGCAAAACGTAAACATAGCTGGTATTTCTGTCTTGGAAAGGAGGCAACCATATCATCTCCTACCACGTCCCTCCAGCCCCACAATTAAAAATTTGCAAACATTTGTGACAAGAATTTTTTATTCTATTAAGGACACCGAGGCGAGGATTATGATTCTCATTTCTTTACTACTTACTTACAGCAGCCAATTCAAAACACTACATTACCCATGAATACCAATATGTCACCTGACCAACCATAAAGCATATCCCTATATAAGCCACGACACGCAAATGGTGCTTATGTAAAGCGTTCTGATACCCGATACCTTCGGGTCAAGTTTGCACTATATAAAACAGTTAAGTCAGTTCAACAAAGTAACGATCCGGTAGATCCATCTTTCACCACAGAATCCCCTCATAAGGAACCAACCTGGGGCCCAATGGGGCTTAACTCTCGATTCTGCGTTTGGACAAAACAAAGTCCGGAAACAGCCTTGAGAGGGAAGGAAAATCCTCGCCCTGTGTCCTTAATAGAATTGAAAATTCTTGTCACGAATGTTTGCAAATTTTTCATTCTATGTCAAGACCGGAGGCTTTGATTATGCTTGTTCATAGCTTAGCCACCACTACAGAATCCACATCAACAAAGGTTTATAATAAAATGATTTAAACGTGGTCTCTGTTGACCAATCAGCCGCCTTCATGATATCAGCCAGGCTGACCCCCAAGGAGAAAGATTTTGAGGCCATAGCCCTGCAGGCCGAGTGGGCTCCAAATTTAAACACATCAATGCCTGCTTCACCCATGAACCAGTGCACTCATCTCGACAGGGTGGCTGGGGTCACTGGGCGGAAATGCTTTTGTAAGGCAATCAACAATTGACCTCTCATGTCTGAACAAAATTCAGCAGTACACACCTCATATGCTTTCAAGCATTGTACAACACACAGGTTAGGATTATCCAGAAAAGCTGGATATGATACTGAAGAGGTATTGCATTTAGTTTTTTTTGTAATGGAAAAGGTAACGCCCTCTGGGGAAAAACTGCATCCCGAACACCAGATACCCTTTGGCATGAAACCAGACACAGTAACATGGTCAATTTGGCAGATCATTGCTTCCTAGATAAACATTTATTAGAAGGCCATTATTCCAGGAATCTTAGAACAATGGATATGTCCCATAAAACAGAATATTTAAGGAAAGGAGGTCCAACCATCCGGATAACTCTAAGCAACTTGCACACCAAGGGGTGTTCTCCCACTGGTTTACCCTCGACCGGATCATGGGCTGCCAAGATGGCTGACCAAAAATTATTTACAGTCCTGTAAGCCATTCCAGAGGAAGCGATGAGGAATAAAAAGTTGACAATTAGAGAAAAATGTGCGTTAATAGGATTAGCCTCCTATTCACTGCACCAGCCACACCATTGTTTCCAAGCTAATGAGTATCGCTTGTGAGTATTGGCTGACCAAGCCTCGCTGATATATCTGTTAGCGTCTCTTGAACATCCAGGGACCTTCCATCGATCCCGGAAACTCGCAAAGCTACCAGAGAGAATTGCTCCGACTCTATCATCGGATGTGGAGATCCCTGAGGGTCCATCAACAAGTTCCACTGATGTGGAAGAAGGATTAGGGAAGCACACAACATTTCCAGAAGGACTGGGAACCATGACTGTGCTCTCCAGAGTGGGGTAATAAATACTAACTCCGCCCGTTGACGACGGGTCTGTGCCAGAACTCTGAGCATTATCATAAATGGGGAAAAAGCATAACACAGTGTTGTTGGTCGTGTCTTGAGAAAAGTGTCCGTGGCAATTGCCTCCGAATCTGGATACCAGCTGTAAAAAAGGCTGGAATTTGCCTGTTGAGGCGTGAAGCAAACAGGTCCAGATAACAGGGCTCCAAAGATGGTTCAGTGTCCGGAAAATCCGAGGATGGAGTCTCCAGTCGTTGAAGTTCTGTAGATATCAGGACTGCCAATCTGTTACCGTGTTGTTGGCAACCCGTAAGATATTCCGCCACCCCAGAAATTCTGTGTTGCAGGCAGAAGCGCCAAAAATCCTTGGCAATCTCCACTAACACCCAGGACCTCGTCCCTCCCAGCTTGTTCACATATCGCACCGATGACTCTGTCCATTCCATGAGAAGCAAAATACAACAGTCTGTCTTCCGCGGGGAAAGACTGCCATTCACAAACTAGCCCACTAGGAGATTCAGGCAGTTGAAATGTAATGATAGCTTGTCCTGAAACCAACGACCCCCAGAGGAGATCTGCCCGCAACAGGCTCTCCAACCCCAACGGCTGACATCCGACTCAATCACTATTTCCAGCGTGTAGCCAAAAATGGCTCTGCCGTTCCAAGCCTCCATGAAGTCTAGCCACCACAACATCTCCAACCTTGCCTGCCCGAGGCCTTTCGGAAAATGCTTCATTTTTAGTCTCTGGAGCACCCGATAGTGAAAGGGACCTGAGAAAATTGCTTGTATCGAAGAGGCCAGTAGACCAACCACCCTGGCTACTGATCTCAATGATACAATCTGCTTGTTCAGAATCAATCTCAATTCTCTCTTGATTGACCGGACCTTCTGTGCTGGGAGGAGTAGCTGGCATAGACGGGAATCGATCTGAAACCCTAGAAACTCAATGGACTATTTCGGTGTCAGGATCGATTTCTGAGAGTTCACAATGAACCCCAAGCTCTGCAGGGGTTTGTTTGATCGACCAGTCGAGGTGGGTTACTACTAGCTGTGGACAACATGCCAGGATTATTATGTCGTCCAAATAGGTGATGAGGCGTACCCCTTGAGCCCTCGTGGATTCCACCCTAGGGTGAAGGAGTTTCGTGAAGCACCAAGGTGCCGACGAAAGGCCGAAGGGGAGAACCTTGTATTCATAGAAAATTCCCTTCTAGTGGAACTGTAGGAAGCGTCGATGTGGCACGAAAATGGGAACGGAGAGATGCGCGTCCTTCAGGTCCAAACGGACCATCCAACCCCCCTCTTGGAAAAGGTCATGAAGAAGATGGATGCCCTCCATCTTCAAATGTCGATAGACTACCCATCCATTGAAATCCTTGAGATTTAAAACAAGTCTGGATCTGCCCCCTTTCTTCTAGACTTATATACTGCTGATTAACCCTCTATCATGAGAATCCGTGGTGACTATGGCCCCTTTCTTCAAAAGAGATTGTATTTCGGCGGAAAGGAAATCCTGCTCTTCAAGGAAAAAATACAACTGTGGGGGAAGAGATATCTTATGAGTAACAATAGGGATACCCCTGAATAAATGTCCTAAATCAGGGTAAATAACTATGTGTGAATAAACTATTTAGGAAATGGATGAGAAGTGGACCTAGAAAGATATGTCCCCTATATCATCCGGCCCTGCCAAAAACCAGTTGGAAGGCACGTTTTAGGGACCCCTGCGCCTTATGCAGACCACGAAAAGTAGCGGCAAACTTGGTGAGTTCCTTGAGAAAAGGATGTCCAAATAGAAGGCCTTGAGCCAGGGAACCAGATTCTGACATGGAGAGTTCTGACAGTTTAGGATCCAGTTTTAAAAGAATAGAGTGTCGTCTTTCGCTGGACATGGCGCAATTTCTCCTGGGTCAATAGCCATGGCAGATTCTTTTGCCGTGAAACCCAACTCCAAGATTTTTGTCTGAGGGCCTGTCATGTTGAGGAGCCTATCTTGGCACAACCGCCATGCCTGTCTATGCCCTTCTTAGGGTCTTTGGAGTATTTCTTCAAATATGTTACCATAGTAGGGTCCACTTCTGGTGTCTGCCACCTTGCCCTGCAAGTCCGGTCTCGGACAATCAGAGCGCAACCTTGCTCTAACATCCTTGTCAAACACCTGTCCTAGGTGGGTTTGGACGTAATCTGTCACCTCTTGAGGAGGTAACTGTAGGAGAGTGGGGTCAGCAATCCTATGGTCACCCCAGATTTTTGCTTTTTGCTTCACTGGTTTACGACTTTCCCTGGCTGTGGGCCTGCTAATCAGACCCACAGCCTAGCTGTTCTCTCTCTAAATTGACAACCATGTACCTTAGGTGCATATACCAATTGGTACTGGGCCACCTTATCAGTCCCTGTACAGTATACCTTAGGTATCCAGGGCATAGGTGTACCCAGGGCCTCCCAGGGGCTGAAGCATGTATTATGCCACCCCTGGCTGGCCAACTAAAACTGACACAACTGGCTGCATGACAGCTGGGGCACGGTGGTGTAAACACCCTTTGCTGTAGATATAGTATACCTATATCTAACCCTAAAATGGACACATATATTCCTATCAGTCACTCCTATGGAAGGCCTTATCAATCCTGAAGGCAGAGTGCTTGGAATTATGTGAGATGGTGCTCTGGCATGAGCTGAGCCAGTTTGCAGCTTGCGGAAACAAGTCCTAATAGCTGTTCCATGATAACGCTATACCATATACTCTTAAGTGCATTATAATCCTCGCGGTTAAATGCCAACTCTGGTATAACATTATCAAAACATGTCGAGTAAGGTGTCATACGATTTGGAATACTACCCCCTCGCCAATTCTGGCGACGGGGGTAGCATTCCACCCTTCTAGAGGGGCACGACATGTATGTAACTGAGAACCCCGGTTAAAGTTAACTCGAGCCTTGGCATCACAAAATGGATGCTGCCACCACAGACAGAAGTCTGACCTCCTGCTGCTGGGAGTCCTTCCAGCGAGGGAGGCTTGGACAAAGGGTTTCCTGCCTTGGGAGGTGCTAGCACCACCCTAGACAGGATTTTGTGTATTGGGTAGGGTAGGCTTGAAAGGAATGAGACATGCCTGGGGCACACAAGGTGCCCTGTGCATTCACCGGTTCAAACCAGTTGCTGGGGCACTCCAGCCCCAGCTCTGGCGGGAAGCCGGACAAAGGATAGGGGGTGTAACCACCCCCCTTCCTGGTCCCACCCAGGGGAGGGACCTAGTCAGTAGTGCAGCCCCCTTTAGGAGAATAAAGGTAGGAGCTGGTCCCATTCCAAATGAGATTATCCTGAACTATTCA
Source organism: Lissotriton helveticus (assembly GCF_964261635.1). NCBI lineage: Eukaryota > Metazoa > Chordata > Amphibia > Caudata > Salamandridae > Lissotriton > Lissotriton helveticus. Next base: position 68,183,346 of record NC_136072.1, read on the forward strand.
AGAAGAAGAAACTCTGGCCTTCGACGTTCTGCTCCACAGAAGACTGAAGAATCTCCCTTGTGGACAAGGAGTGTCCACCCTGCACAAGCAGGCACCACCAAGCGTCCATTAATATAAATGGGGTAACCCAATTGGTCCAGGACCTGGGTAATCAACAGTATGAACAAACAATGGTCCTAGGACTAATATTTCAATTATGCAATTTGTCATCTATTTATGGATTCACACGAAAATATGGAATTTATCCATGAACACCACACCAGTACCAGAAAACAGCCAATTAGAAGTAAATTCAAAACAACATTGGTGATTTATTTGTTCTCTACCACTTATTGCACAATGTAAATTGTTCACAATATACATTTTATATAATACCTATTGGTCATCAAGGCTGCCCCCACAGGAGCGTGCAGAAAATAGAAAAGTAAGGTAGAATTGGTGATGAAGAAAAAGAGGGAAATTCAAAGATCGTGATATAAAAACTTTTTTCAATTCAGAATAGGATCGTCTTTCATCCTATATAGAGACCTGACCATTTGAACAATCGTATTTACAAATTTATTGCAAAGGCAAAAAGAAAAGGCTTTCTACTTGGTAAGTCCAATGCACAAAAAATAGAAGATATGTTGGTCCAGGTCGATATTAATAAAGAGCGTCGACGTTTCGACTCGGCTTATGGCACCACGGCAAGTTAAACCTGGGCCGGGCGAGTCTTCTTCAGGACTTAGGGGAGGCAGCCCTATATCATTCGATGACCCTATAAAGCAGAAAAATGGGTCTGAGTAAGCTGGTGTCGGTGCGTTGCCTAATTAGATACACATCAATCTACAAAATCAAACGAGGGTCCTTTGCTTACCCTATCGTTGATAGTTGAATCTTGATTTTCTAACTTGTGATTCCAACCAATGGAATGTCCTCCTATAAGAATAGAATTCATTCTAATGAGGACCTGAGAAACATTAACAATATGCAGCTGGTAGCCTACACGTAATGGAGTAGAAGATTACCTGCGTAGTTCAATTCCCATGCAAGTCCATAGTTCACTGGGACTGGGATTAATTCTCAACACTCTAGAAACAATAATAGAGTCTGACTTTAGTGACTTGGTAAAGAGAATTAAACCAAAAAAACAAGTCAGCTCCGTGGAGCTCTTACCGGGAAAAACTCCGTGTATTTACAGGCTATGTAAGACTTGTCAGGACTTCAGGAAGTGTCGAAGTATGACTTCTTCTCCGTTGAGGAGGGCTACAATAAGCGGAAATATACTCAGTCTGCTGCTGTTAATACAATGTATAATTCGAAAAATGAACGCTCGATGGAGCTCTTACCCCTTAGTTGCCACCAATCAGAGAATGGAGACCCTTGGTAGATTTCACCTTCTCACCGCCAAGTATTACTGAAAACGGGGAGAGGGGTGTGCTTAGTTTTACACTTTTTTGATATCCTAGGTTAAGTTTGTAAACCGGACATACCCGTTTTTGCTTACCTAGTATGTCTCCGCAATGGATCCTCAAAAGTTAGACCAGATCGCAGGAACAAAACAGTTTACGTCCCGTTACTCGAGCCTGTCGATCCCGACTGGTCTCGCTCTGTGGTTATTAATCAACATAGAAAATGCCCCTCGCCTATGCGTTTATGGCCGCCATATTGGAATGGTGCGAAGCTAGTGTTTTGGGGCCCTATTTTAGTTACTACGTACCCAAAGTCTCTGTATATCTTTGTAGTGTAAACGTTCCATTCAAGAACTTCGAATTATTAACAGCATATTTTGGATCATACGCTTGTAGGCCGCTGCAATACTACATGAAACAATTAAGACATATCAAGGTTCACCAAAATAAAATTTTTTAAATTTTTCACAATTTAAGTCACAGAAAAGGGGTCTGACATACAATGTGTTTTTTGATAATCACATCTTTGCATATGTACATATTTGTTATCAGGACATGGTGAGGATCTACACAGTCAGTTTTTTAACCATCACATCCTTGCACATGTACATTTTTTAACAGGAAATGCTACATCCTATATTGTGTGGATTTACACAGTCAGGAGTGATACCTGTCTGTTTATCTCCTCCATTTCATTCAGGCCAGACTTCACAGTGTCCAGAATATGTATCCACAGACACTCTCTTTTATTCAGGACTGCCCCCAAATCTCCACCTCTAGGGTTAGCTTTAACTTTTTCAATGACCCACCATTGGAAATTCGTGGGTTCATGATTGAACCTGGTGAAATGGTCTACTAGGGGAGCCCCCTGTATCGTACAACGTATCCTACTAGTGTGTTGGAGGATGCGACATTTAATTCTTTGGATGGTCTGTCCCACATATAGAAAGCCGCAAGGGCATTTGATGGTATATATGACTCCAGCAGTGTTGCAATTACTGTGATGTTTGAGGGTATAAGTGGCATCATTATGTGTGAAGTCTGTACATTCTACGGTCAGAGCGCACGCCTTACATCCCCCACATTTTTTGTGTCCCAGCACCGGGGGAAGACCCCACAGAGTAGTCTGGCTGGGTGGAAGAGGTGGCCTTAGGAGGGATTGTACCAGGAAGTCTCGAATATTCTTTCCCTTCCTGAATGCATGTAATGGAGGCGGCATTCCTCCTAGTTCATCTTTGACTAAATGCCAATGGCGATTTATCAATTTCTTAACTTCACTACTTCTCGTGTTGAACGTTGTCACACATACCAGACGTTCTTTATTGTTAGCCTTGGCCTGTGTGTTTAACAGATGTTCTCGGTGGTTATGCCACGCACGTTTCCGTGCATTTTTTAGGAGTCTTAGTGGGTAACCCCGTTCCATAAGTCTCCCCAACAGTAATGAAGATTCCTCCCAGTAGTCTTCCTTTTTTGTACAATTCCTCCGCAACCTCAGAAATTGTCCAAATGGCAAATTATCTCTGAGGTTGCGGGGGTGATGGCTTGTATACCTAAGGAGAGTATTCCTCTCACTCGTCTTTCTATATAGAGTGGTATATAAGGCGCCAGCCTCCTCCTTAATCTGGATGTCCAAAAAGTTTATGGACGTTTTGTCTGATTCTACAGTAAACTTAATATCTGGTGAGCGATCATTGAGCCAAAGATGGAACATTGATAACTGGTCCTTGCTACCCTCCCATATCAACAAAACGTCATCAATGTATCGGGCCCATAGAGATATATGATCCTGGTAGGGATTGTTTGAGTTAAGGACGAAATCCAATTCATATTCACTCATATAAATGATCGCTAAGTTCGGAGCAAAGCTTGCCCCCATAGCTACCCCCCTTGTCTGGATATAATATTTATTCTGGAACACAAAAAAGTTCTTGGTCATCGCTATAGTAAGCAAACTAATGATGAACTCCGTGGAAACTCTGTGAGGCGCTGGTCTCTGATTAAGAATTTTTTCCATACATTCTAAGGCCGCCTGTTGAGGGATGTTAGAATAAAGGGATATGATATCCATAGTTACTAGTAATGATGTACTCTGATCAAAACTACGTCCTTCTACCAGTAGAATAGTTTGTGTGGTATCACGCAGATATGTAGATGTAGAGGTTGCTATCGGTTTTAGAAAAACATCTATATATTTGCAGAGTGGCTCTAATAAAGAGCCACACCCCGAGATGATGGGGCGTCCAGGTGGATCAGTCATCCTTTTATGAACCTTAGGCAAGGTGTATATAGTCGGCATGCGGGGAGTTTTGTTGTTGAGAAAATCGTATTCCAATTTATTTATCAAGCCCTCATCCAAGGCAGCTTTTGTTAACTTGTTAATGAGGAGGCTAATCTCTCTGGTAGGATCTTTTTTTATCAAAGTGTAGTTGCCTTCTATTGCTAATTGGGAGAGGATCTCCTCTTTGTATTTGTCAATATTCTGAACTACAATCGCTCCCCCTTTGTCAGCAGGTTTTATAACTATATTGACATTGTTTCTCAGAGCATAAAGGGCTTCTTTCTCTTGCTTGCTCATGTTATATGCCACATATTGTCGGCTTGCAAGTATATTATCAAAGTCTCTTAAGACTACCTGTTCAAAGGCCATAATTTTATGGTCCAGCAAATGTGCAGGTGGATTGAATTTGGATGGAGGTCTTAATCCACTACCAGAAAAAGATGCGTTATAAGGAGTTTTTTGGAAGTAATGTTTAAGGCGCACCTTCCGAAAAAACTGGTGTAATTCAATCTTCAGATTGAAACTATTTGGCACAGATGTCGGGACAAAAGATAGTCCCTTGGATAGAACGTTTTGCTCAGAGGGAGTGAGTTCATAGTCAGACAGATTGATGACTGGATTCTCTTTTGGATGTACTACCATCTGTAATGTTTCTGGCGTGTTCGAATATCGCCCTGGTATTCTTGTTGGTTCTGGGGTTGTGTTTTCCCTCTCCCTGTACCTTGGTTCCAGGTGACACGTCCTCCCCTGGGCCTGCCCCAGGGGCGACCCCTTCCACGGGGATTCCACCATTGGTCCTGGCCTAAAAAAGGTCGGTGCTCAGAAAAGTTCTGTGCAAAATTGTTGTTGGGGGGTCCACTTGTACTAGTACTGGGTTGTTCAGAATCGCTCTCTGAGCTATTGCCAAGGGATGAACCAGAGAAAGTATTATACCTTCTATAGCCCCCCCTCCCTCTACTCGAGAGACCACCTCTCTGGTCCCTCGTATAGTACCCTTCTTGTAGATATGGATAAGTGTTATTTTTATTGTACACTTGAATATCCTTAGTGACTTTGTCTAACTTTGTTCCCTGTGTGTACAGATCGAATTCACGAATCGTTTTTTCCAATCTTTCCAGGGCTTCTTTAGCGTTCACCAACGCTTTATCATCCGTAATCTCTTTCTTTAGGTTTAAAGCATTTTATTAAAACATAAAAACACGGGGAAGGGAATTAGGAGGACAAGTTTACATACAGTACAAAAGGAGGCATGTTGCAGCAATTCTGGTGGAAAGTGGGGAGGTCGGTAGTCCCGGAGGGGAAAAAAGGCAAATGCTGTAAGGCAAGAAGGCCGTGCGAATAACCCTCCAATAGTCCCCAACCTCCCAATCAAAGCTAAGCATGAGTAGCGTCCCGCAACACAGCGTAAACAACACAGTCCCTCCAAGCCCCCCATCCCCAGAAAGGAAAAAGAAGAAAACAATACCCCAACATCCCCGTCCAATAGCCCGTTATAGAAACATTCACCCCAGCCACCCACCCCCAGCCCCCAGTCCCCCCGATCCCATCCCTCTTAATCCGCTGGAGCCGCCGGCGGCGTCAGCCTAAGAAGGCGTAGGTACCTCGGACATGTGATCTCGCGAAATTCCGTGGACAACAGTGCCAAGAAAGGGTGCCAGAGCTCCTCGAACTGGTCCACATTACCAGCCACTGTGAGCGACATCTTCTCCATACCCAGTACCTGCCAGAGTCTATGTAACCAGCCAGTGATAGAGGGGGAAGTGGGGGTGCGCCAGTGCACAAGGATATTTTGAACCGCTGAGCCTAGCGCAATAGCAATCTGCCTACCCCTGCGGGACTTCAGCGGGTACATCAAGTCGTTGGCAAGGCCTAGCAGGACATATGCCGGGAAGCGCGGGAGTTCAACCTCGAAGTGCCTGTCCACCTCATCTAAGACCTCCTTCCAATAAGCAGACAGTATCGGGCACCCCCAGAGAATGTGCGATAGAGTACCCTCCTGTCCGCAGCCTCGCCAGCAACCCTTGTCGGTGAGTTTGTGCATCTCGTAGAGCCTCTCCGGGGTGTAATACCAGTAGGTGGACACCTTGGTAAAAGTCTCCGTCAGCCCAGTGTGATACGCAGAGTGCCTCGCCCGATACGCGATCCCGTCCCACTCCTTGTGGCTCAGGGTTCTGCCCAACTCTCTGTGCCAGCGCTCTCTCCCCGGGTTGTGGTAATGAAACGGCGGGGGTTGGAGAAATTTATATAGATCAGTGATAAGCTTGGCATCCGAGTTCCGGGTCACCAGCCACCGCTCGTAAGGTGTGATATGACGGGCTGCGACGTCGCGCACTTGGGGTTGGAGAGCCCAGTGACGGACCTGCATATAACGCAGTCTGTCCACCTCCGTCAGACCAAAGTCCTGTCGGAGTTGTTGGAAAGGGAGCACGCCCTCCGGCCCGTAAATCTGAAAGAGCGCCCTGCAACCCGCACTCACCCAGTGAGAAAAAGCTCCCGGTTCCAGGCCCGGAGTAAAGTCTGGGTTACCAACTATGGGTGTGAACGGTGATGGGAAAGTAGTTAGCTCGCGGAGCTCACAAACCGCATCCCACACTCGTAGTGGAACCCGGGTGACAAAGGAGGCGTAGAGATTAGCCGGGCGGTGTGCGCGCCGCAGGAATGGAACCTCTTGAAGGGTGCGACCTGCAACCGCCTGATCTTGAAAGAGCCAGTGCTTGTCCGATTCCCACCTGCTCCATTCCACCAAATACCGGAGTTGCACCGCTTGAAAATACTTCCGGAGGTCCGGAACACCGAGACCCCCCGCCTCCGGTGCAAGCGTGGAAAGAACCCTCTTCATCCGAGGCTTGCGGCCCTGCCACACGAAACGGGAGATGTCAGCTTGCGCTTGCTGTATCCAACCCACAGGGGGCTGGAGAGGTAGAGCGCGAAAAAGATACAAGATCTGGGGCAGTACCGTCATCTTCACCGCTGCGATACGGCCCAGCCACGAGAGCAGGCCCTTGCCCCATCGGCCGAGTTCCTCTTTAATCTTCTTGCTAAGGGAAGAATAGTTGGCTTTGACCATCTCGGGCAGCGAAGGTGCAAGCAGGATCCCCAGGTACGGCACCGTGGAAGAGGACCACTGCATAGGGAAAAGACGCTGGAGGTCTCGCCTGGTGTCCGCGGAGAGCGACACATCCAGGGCAGCCGATTTGGACATGTTCATTTTAAAGCCGGCCACGCGTGCAAAGGCGTTCAGTTCCCGGACGCAGGCAGGGAGTGACCGCCTGGGGTCATCCAGGGTCAGCAGGACATCATCCGCATATAGGCTAACAGTATGGGTATACTGACCCATCTCAACCCCAATAGCGTCCGGATTGTCGCGAATCCTCTGGGCGAACGGCTCCATATAGAGGGCGAACAAAAGCGGTGAGAGGGGGCATCCCTGTCTCGTACCACGCTCAATGGCAAAACTACTAGAGCTGTGTCCATTGACCCGCACCGATGCTGACGGTCTCCTATAACAATTGAAGACCATGGAGCGGAACTTCTCGCCGATCCCCAGTTTCCCGAGAACCAGCTCAAGGTACGGCCAATGAACCCTATCAAAGGCCTTCTCCGCATCGACCGACAGCAACATCCGTTCCCCCGGGACGCGCGAGGCCTTTTCTAACACGTGCGTCACCCTCTTGGTGTTGTCAACTGTCTGCCTACCGGGCACAAAACCAGCCTGGTCCGCCTCCACCAGGCCCGGTAGGTGCAGTCCAAGTCTGGCCGCCAGGATCCCCGTGTAGAGCTTAAGGTCCACATTCAGAAGCGAAATAGGCCGATATGAACCGCACAGGGTCCGATCCTTCCCGGGCTTCGGAATAACCGACACCGTCGCGGAAAGAAGGTCCGGCGGGATGGCCCCCGGCTCAGAGAAGGAGTTGAACAGGCGAGCCAGTATAGGCGCCACAGTGGAGCAGAAGGTCTTGTAGAACAAGGCCGTGTAGCCATCCGGGCCCGGGGCCTTACCGTGCTTCAATCGTGCGATAGCGGAGATGACTTCCTCCACATGGATGTCCCTCTCCAGATGGTCCGCCTGGGCGGGCTCCAGAGACGGGAGGGTCACAGACTCCAGATAGGCCTCAGCTTCTCCCGGTGGGGAGGGTTCCGCGGCGTATAGCGCCTCGTAAAAGCTACGGAAAGAATCCGCCACATCCGCGTCACCGGAAACCGGGACCCCATCCGCGCCCACTAGCTCCTTCACCACATTGCGTTGCCGCGCAGCCCTGAGCCGATGGGCCAGGAGCTTACCGCATCTGTCTCCGCCCGTATAAAAGGCATGCTTCAGACGCAACGCTGCGTATTCCGCCCGATCTAGATCTAGCGCAGAGAGGAGTTTCCTCGCCACTTTCAGCTGCCTCCAGACCCGAGGAGCCCCCGTGCGGCGGTGAACCTGCTCAAGTTCCCTGACTTGCGCCGTCAGTTCGTCTCTCTTACATTGCCGCTCTCTGTTCTCCGCCGAGGAAATGGAAATAAATTCCCCCCTGAGGACCGCCTTCAAGGCTGCCCACTGCGTCGCTAGAGACGTGTCGGAGTTGCTATTGTGGACCAGGTACTCCTGAATGATCTCCCCCACTCGCGTCACCACCGACTTCCTATGTAGAAGCGTATCCCGAAGCCGCCACATCCCTCTAGAGGGGGGGGCTGCCGGCCAAGCAAAGACTCCGGAAACCGGTGCATGATCGGACAGGGACAAGACCCCGATGTCTGCCGCCGTGGCGGCCGAGCGAAGCGGTCCGCTCACCAAGAGGTAGTCCAACCGCGAATAAGTGCGGTGCGCATGGGAGAAGTATGAATAGTCCTTATCGGTGGGGTGCATAGTGCGCCAGAGGTCATGCAGATCCATCTCAGCAATCTGGTCTCGCACCGCTCGAGAAAGCTCCCCCGTCTGCGGGAAGCGTTGGGCAGACCTATCCAAAGCTGAGTCGAAGACCATATTTAGGTCTCCCCCCAGGACAACATGGCGATCGGGCGAGGCAGTGACGTCCACCAACACTGATGCCAGGAAACGATCCTGGTGGTCATTCGGGCTGTAAACGGAGCCAACCGTGAAGGCGATACCTCCAAGCCGCATGCGATACACTAGGAGCCTCCCCTTCTGCTCGGCATATTTATACAACACCTCGCCCCTGAAAGAGCTGGCTAAAAGAATGGCTACACCCGCAGTCTTGGTCGCCGCCGAAGAGAAGAATTGGGTGGGGAACTTGGCAGAGCGCAACCTATGACAATCATTGGAAAGTAAATGGGTTTCCTGCAAAAGGCAAATGTCCGCCTGCGTCCCCTCCAGCAGGGAAAGGATCGCCCTACGCTTCACAGGGTTGTTCAGACCCTTAACATTAAGGGTCACCACCTTCAAGGACGGCATCGCTCCCAGGGGATCGAAGCGCTATGCAGCAAGTGAGGGATCAGCGGAGGGGGCGCGCGGGGCAGGGGTGCAGGGAAGGCCAGAACCGGCCTCGCGCGTGCATGGGCAGTATCGGACGGGACCCCACCAACAACAAACCAACTCCTAAACCCTCCCTGAACCAACCCACGGCAACTAGCCAAAACCATAAACAAAGAAAAACACCCCATTGTCTCAGTCCAGCCCGAACGGGCAAGTCTGCAGAAATCAATCAAGTGGACGTTCAGCCACTCACCTCCAACCGTCCCCCCCCAACCCCCCAGCCCCAACCCAGCATCGTAGAGGCTAAGAATCTCTCCCCCCGGAGTGAAGTTAGGCCGTCATGGCCACACCGCTGGATTCAGGCAAGGTCCCGGCCGCCGCCCTCAGGGCCTCCGCCATATCCGCCCTGACGGTAGGGGAATCAGGGCGACTCGCAGTCGCCGGCGATTGTCGTCTCCTCGATCTTCGCCGGCCCCGTCTCTCGGGACGTCTCCATGCGGGCGTCGCTCCGTCTTCTTCCGTGGCTGTGAGTCCCAACACCCCGCAGATGTCTTGGAGGGAGCGCAGCTGGTGTAACACTCCATTCCATCGGAAGATTAGACGGAAGGGGTGACCCCAAGAGTAGGGCGTCTCATGTTCCCGCAGAAAGTCCGTAGCGATCCGGAAGGACCTACGCTTCTGCAGCGTGATGGCGGACAGGTCCTGGTAGAGCGCCACGGGCCGCTCTCTGAAGGTTAAAGGCTGCTTCCTGCGGGCTTCTGTCATAATGCGCTCCTTCAAAGGGAAGTCCGGCAGGAACGCCAGAATATCAGGGGGGGGTGCCGATGACTGGCGCTGGCGGCCCACTCCGCGCGCTCTGTCTATGCGAATCGGAAAGTCCGTGTCTTCTCCCAAAATCTCCCGGAACAGGTCCTGCAAATAGGCCACCAGGTCCGATCCCTCATCTGTGGATGAAACACCCCGTACCCGGATATTGTTCCGCCTGGACCTGTTCTCGAGGTCCTCAGAGTGGGCCTGGAGCTCAACGCATTGCTCCCGTAGGCGGAGAACGTCCTGCTGGAGATGGACTATCTCCTCATCGCGGCGCTGGGCTGCCGTTTCCACCGTGTCAACACGTTCGCCAAGGCCCTCGACCTCTCTGCGCACCTCTCGGACCTCGCTGGCTACCTCGCTCTTGAGCGTCTGGAAATCCTCCCTGAGGGAGCTGAATAAGCCCTCCATGAAGGACCTCGTGACCGGTGGCTCGCCTCCAGTGGCGTCCGCCGAGGCTCGAGAGGGCCCCGGGGATGGTTGCGTCCTGGCCCGCTGCTGCTGGGCCCTGCTGAGCATGTCTGGCAGAGTGCGGTCCCCCCTTTTCGCGCCTCCTCTCCCAGTCATCCTGGCCTCCGCAGTGGGCAAAGCTCAGGGCTGGCCGCTGTAGATGCGTCCAGTCGCTCGTGGGCACCAGATGTGAAGGCCCCGCCGAGGACAAGGGTGATGCGTCACAGGCGACAAAATGGCGGCTCAGGCCAGGGCGAGACGATCATAGTACCGACCAGAGCGGTAAACAGGGCCAAAGTCAGGGTCCTTCAGTAGTTCACTCTCAAGGAAGGTAGTGCGGGAGCCAGGGCGAAAGGAGGCACTCGTTCAGCAAGGGCGCGGGGAGGGTCGCCAGCTCCAGCTCCTCAGTGACAAGATGGCGGAAGAGCGGAACCCGGGAGGGCGGCCCAGGCTGGCAAGACCGCCGGAGACCCCCGGGCTGCAATGGGCCAGGAAAGATCAAAGCCAATGTCCCACAGTTGTACCGGCGGGGACACCCAGATCGGCCGCCGTTCAAACGCCTTCGTCTCCCGTCTCCAGGTTCGGGATCCACGTCGCATCACTCACCGACATCAGTGGTGAAGGGGTAGCGCACCAGCGAGGGTCCAGGGTCCGCTGTCCAGCGGCGACTCTGGTCACGTAGGCTCCAGCCGGAGGGACCCGCACTCTGCAGAGCACGTCGGGTCCGATCCCTCGGGAACACCCGCACTCAGCACTCGGCCCAGCCGAGGCGCCCGGACAGCGCCGCAACACGCTCCGCCCCCAGGCTCCTCTCCGTGGTCCGATCCAAGCTCTTCTCCGTGGGCCGAGCTACGAATAAACTTTCAGGGCACTTCCTCCAGGGCGATAGGAGTCAAAGTAGCATCAAAATGTGCCCCAGGAACTCCGGCACAGTTCTCTCGCCCGCAAAGCAGCCGCGGGGGGAGAGAAGCGCAGGAACCGGGGCTCGAGCTGAGCTGGGCCGGGGGAGCTACGGGAGGAAGCGTCCGCTCACACCGCCATCTTGGCCACGCCCCCCTAATCTCTTTCTTTAGATCAGTTATCTCTCTAGTTAATCGCTCTACCTCCTCCACAGCTGTTTCGATGCCCAAGACCATCCAATGTCTTGAGCACGTGTTTGACACAAAACTGAAGTTCTCTTTAAACTTTGGATGTTCTAGAAAAATGGCCGGCTCATTCCGAACTTGCAATCCAGTAGGAATTACGTTAGCCCTTAGATATTTTGCTAACGTGTGGCCGTGTAGGCGTGTTCTAATGAGCTTTTTTTCTAACCGTTCTAATTTTTGGATTTTACTATTCAAAGATAGATCACCACCAATGGTCTTATCGGTCAGGAAAGTGCCGCCTCCCTCTTCCTGGAGAAGTTTATCTATGTAGTCCTCTGTGTATGTCAGAGTTTCCCTTTCGGACATTATATGAATGTTACAAAAAGAGTATAAAACTTTTCAGACAGAACAATACAATTTAACAGTTTAACAATACATACAGTGATACAGAAAAAACCCTCGCAGAAGTACTGCATTAAGGTAACCATTAATATAAATGGGGTAACCCAATTGGTCCAGGACCTGGGTAATCAACAGTATGAACAAACAATGGTCCTAGGACTAATATTTCAATTATGCAATTTGTCATCTATTTATGGATTCACACGAAAATATGGAATTTATCCATGAACACCACACCAGTACCAGAAAACAGCCAATTAGAAGTAAATTCAAAACAACAGTGGTGATTTATTTGTTCTCTACCACTTATTGCACAATGTAAATTGTTCACAATATAAATTTTATATAATACCTATTGGTCATCAAGGCTGCCCCCCCGGTAGCGTGCAGAAAATAGAAAAGTAAGGTAGAATTGGTGATGAAGAAAAAGAGGGAAATTCAAAGATCGTGATATAAAAACGTTTTTCAATTCAGAATAGGATCGTCTTTCATCCTATATAAAGACCTGACCATTTGAACAATCGTATTTACAAATTTATTGCAAAGGCAAAAAGAAAAGGCTTTCTACTTGGTAAGTCCAATGCACAAAAAATAGAAGATATGTTGGTCCAGGTCGATATTAATAAAGAGCGTCGACGTTTCGACTCGGCTTATGGCACCACGGCAAGTTAAACCTGGGCCGGGCGAGTCTTCTTCAGGACTTAGGGGAGGCAGCCCTATATAATTCGATGACCCTATAAAGCAGAAAAATGGGTCTGAGTAAGCTGGTGTGGGTGCGTTGCCTAATTAGATACACATCAAGCGTCCAGCGGCTTCCCTTTTTCGTCTTCCTTTGAGGATCCAGACTTCAGAGCCCGACGAGACCCGGATTCCCAGACCTCTCCGACCTCAATCCACATCTGCAGCAAAGCTGAGACCCGTGGGTGCGACGAGACACGTGGGACCGGCCATCTTGGAAGAAACTGCACTTTGCTTCCAGCACGACTCCCGAGGTAAACTCGACCAAGTGCTTTGGGGACTGAGAAGCCCCAGCCCCGAGCAGCCCCTGCACCGAAGATCAGCCCTCCAGCATCCACGAGATCTGCGTGGGGCCCTTCTGCTTGGTTCCTGCTCGACGCGTTGTCTGGTCACTTGCCGGCTGGCTAGTGGCCTCCTAGACGACGAACCTTTGAATTTTCACTGCTGGTCTGGTTGCTCCAGACTGGCCCTTGCTCCCTTCCAAAAGAGGGGCACCCCGGACTCTCCTAGTCCGCACCAGATGCTTTTCCTCCTCACCACGTGGGTTGCCTTTGCCAAGGCCTGTTGACGCCGATTCCGGATCCAACACCGCCGACAGCGAGAGCCTGCGTGGGACAGCTCGTGCCTCCATCCTGGTTGTCGAAGACACCTCCTGGTCCACGTGGCTGCAGAGTCAAGCGTCCACTCTTGACCTGAACACGACGACGACATCTGGTTCCTTCCTGGTTCCACTCCAGTCACTGGCTAGTGACTGTGAACATTATCCCCTCTGCTTTCAGGTCTCCTTCTTCAACAATCCACCCTTGGATTGCACCGGACATCTTCCTCCTGGTCGCCTGCAGCATCTTTTCTTTCAGGCTCCATAGATTTCAACGCGAGAACCCAACGCACTTTGAACCCTATGCACCCGCGGCCCGTGGGTGAGGTAACAAGAGCATTTCGGTGCTCAAGGGTAGTTTAACTGTCCTAGTGTCCAGTTCCACAGTCGTTTTTGTCCTATCTAGTCAGGATTGTCCGCACTCACCTTTAACTTGAACTGTACTGTCCATAGACGTTGTTACGCATCTCGCGTGTGAGTTCACACTCTGCACACGCGTTCCGTGGGCCTCCTATTACTTACCTGAAGTTAGTGTAGCGTGGTCCCATTGATCCAACAGCCTCTGGACAGCTCCATTCCTTCTATTGACTTTCACATTCCACTTACTTAGTATATGGTTTGTCGTGCCCCTAGGGCACCATTGTAATTTCGTGCAACTTAACGTATTTTTCAGAAGAGATTGTCATGTGCTTAGCCCTCTGACCTCATAAAGAGTTCAGAGGTGTTGTTATTAATAAATATACTGTTTATTTTCATACCAACCTGTGTGGTGTCCTTTCATCTGGTATTCAAGGGGTTATATTGTGGTAAAACAGCTGGCTTCACATGCCAAAAGAGTTTAGCCTAAGACTGCTTTGTCCATGCTACCATTAGGATAGCTGGTCTATAAGGTTGACTTACAACCAATCACCATAAGGGTTGTTTGGACTGATACAAGGTGATCACTAGAACTAGTGAGCATCATATATCAGGCCAACTTCTCACAGTAACCTGTCAGTGGAGTTGGGGGAAAGATCTCTGCCAGCTCAAACGTGAGCAGCTTGGGTTTTGAAGGGTTCCACATGACGCTCCCTTTTTGAGCGTTTACTGGGTCTAGGAGCTTCGTCTTAGTCAGACGTATGACCTGAGGAGGAATCGTCATCATGGAGAGATTCTGCAGGCGTCGCCTCAGGGAGGGGGGCCAGGTAATCATGATCACTGGACATGGTCTTGGCCAGTTTGGCAAAATCTGCTGCGCGAGGGTTTCTGGGACCTGACTCACTGGTTCTGGATCGTATGCTAGGGGTGGGGATCCAGCCCTGCTGTTGGAGGTAGCCACAAAGGTGGTGTTTCAATGGTTCTATGGGTTGCATTAGGGCTTTATTAACGGAATGTTGCACCCCTGCATCCAGTGCATTAACAAATTCCTGCTCCAAGGACCCTGAGGGTTTCCCCTCAAAATATTCCTCATCATAATAGTGCTCTGCCATGATGAGGTGTGCAGTGTAACTATGTGGTCCCAATGCAGTAAGATTAATGACTCAAATCTGAGGGGTTATAACCCCAGCCCAGGAGCAAGTATCAGTGGGAGTGGTGCAATCCCAGGTAAGTCAAGCAACAAATCGGTGATATAAGGTGGAGGGAGAGCTTGCCATAACCACTCTAGGCAAAGCCTATGCAAGGATTATGCAGCCCTGAAGATCAGTATACTCAGGGCGTCTGAGTGAGCAAGCCAGAGAAGAGAAACCCGGAGCACAGAAATTCTGCTCCTGCGCTCGTTAAAACCTTCCAATATGTTATGAAGGCATTCAAAATTGCCGCTGCGCAAGCGCAGGGCTTGCCACTCGTGCTAAAATAGAAAGAGGACTGCGCATCTACTTGAAGCGCGTCCTCGCTTCCGTGTCCCACTCCACCAGAAAATAGACACGGGCGTACAGCGCCCTTTCAGGAGGCAGAACGATCCCAGGAAAAAGCGACCGTCAGCGCGTGAGTGCTGATTAAGACAAAGTCGTCTAAATGTGAAATTGACTTGTACAGCGCCACAATCAATAAAGCAAAGCCTCTAAACGCAAACCACTCGTGTACAACTGATTAGCATACAGCATGCAATCAGCGCTAAAGCCCAAGCGTCATGCTAATTTCTTTTTTCATTAGTAATAGAAGAGCACTTAACTGGCTGCAGAGCAATAAAGAAAGAGGACACTGTCACTGTAAGAGTTTATATAGGGCTATGCTCTAAGGTTGGTCAGGTGGCATAATGGTATTTATGGGTAATGCAGTGTTTTGAAACTTTTCTCTTATTGGCTGCTGTAAGTAAGTAGTAAAGAAATGAGAAGCATAATCGAAGCCTCAAGTCCTGACACAGAAGTCAACAACTGGCACTCTTAGAGTTTATCCATTTGTATCTCTTCCTTGAGTGACTTTACAACTTGTACATTTGCAAAAAAATAATTTTGTTCTTCCTTGTGTGACTCTACAACTTGTACATTTGCAATTTTTAGGGCTCGCCTGCTGATGCGCATACGCATAGCTGGCGAAGCTCTATAGTGGCTTATCCAGAGTTTAAACACTGGCGATTCCACTGGCGATTCCATGCGGTGCATGTGCTTTTTAGGTCATTGCGCAAGCGCAAGCCCTAAAAAGCACGTGCACAATGCCACCAGCCGCCTGCCTGCCTGCCTCGCATTACCACATCAAAGGCAGCCCTCCCAGCGCATTTATCACCCCCTAATTATTCACGGCTGGCCGGCCGTACTTTCAGTTTCACGCCGTCTCCTTTTATGCTCTCTGATGCTGTGTCTCGCGTTTCTCCTCCCCCCAGTGTACTTTTTAAAAAACTTGTTTTATTTCACCCTAGTCAGTCGTTGCTTGCAGTCATTGATGTAACAGAGTGCCTACATATTGGCTTTAGCTTCTGATTGTCGCTATATTCATTTTGTTTTGCTTGCACCTCTTCTCTCTCTGTTGTTCATGTTTTTTAATTGATCTCGCGTTTCTCCTCCCCAGAGTACTTTTTTTTAAACTTGTTTCATTTGTCCCTCCCCACCCCTCTTCCAAGATCGCTGTTTATTTTTTAATAATTAAATAACACAGTCCACGCTGAGGCTCGAACCCTGTACTCCAGCTCCAACATCAGAAGCTTCAGCAGCTGCGCAGCCTGTCAAAAGATAAGCGCACCTTTAAATCGTGGCATTGTGGTACAATCAGTTCTGCCCATGCTTCTTGTTGTTGACCTACTCTTTACGGGACATGCGCTTTTTCAAAACTGCACATATTATGTACCGCATTTTTGCTTATTTAATCTTACTCTTTCTATGCCTATATTTTATTAATCCAGCATGCGGTATGTACAAGCTCAGGGCAGCCTCAGAATGGAGGTGAGATTTGACATTTCTTTTCATACAGCTTGGGGCTGCCAGACACTGGCTCGGATTTCGCCACTCTCATCCTGATATTTCAAACTGGACGAGCAATGCGCTTGCTGGTTTCGAACAGCGCTTAGCACAAGATGGTGCATCGAATTCCCCCTCCCCATACAGAGAGCGTTGGAGCTGCGATGGATGGAGATATCAGCAGTTTCTCTGTGTTCCCTTTGTCCGATAAAAAGTTGTTTGCCAACTTACTACGCGGCCTTTTTGTTTCAATTCCTCACCGACTTCTAGATGGTTTGATAAATCGTTGTGACAATGCCCTTTTTCGCTTGCACGTGATTCTGCTGTTACAGGGTCGTATGTAAACTCGAGCCGTGTCTCTTGGGGTTCTGGAAGTTTTGTGTGCTTTGTTAGTGATACTTGGTTTCCACGTCCATTACTGATATTCCATTCCATCCATTTGAGCATTCCATACTAATAGCGCCAAAACTTAGACCCTGTTTACACTAGTTCAAGGCCATGCACGTCGGCATGGCTCGCTGTATTAATCGGGAAGTAGACATTCCAAAAATCCGACAACTGCACATGGTTTATTTTTCTTTGTTACGTGAAGTGCTTGAAGCCAGTAAGAGCGCAGTACATTCAGTTGTCTCTTTTTCTTGTTCTCCTGTTTCCACCTCGACTCTTTCCATTTTTCCTTCGTCTTTATTCATTTGACAGGCTTCCTAGGTTTCCCTCCCTCATATTAAACAATCCACACCTTCCATGCTCTTTTTTGCAAACCCTCCTTCTTCCCTTCTGACCGTTAGATGTCCCAGTCTCCATCCCTTCCAGTCTGCCCTTCTGTGCGTCTGTCCATTTGTTGTGCACACTACCTTCAGTGTGAGAGCCTTCTACTTTCAGTGTGAGAGCCTAATGACAACTTTACAAAATATCTTGATGTCCAGCTTTTGAAGGGACCTGAGAGACATTGGTCTGTTTTTACTGAGTACAAACATCAGAGGCAACTGTAGTCATGGACAGAAGGAATTCTTAGCGAATGTACATGTACTAGACGAACACGGACACATTTAAATTCACTATACAGTTTCAACGTACACGTTGCTTTATTGCTTTTAATGTAAATCGCAGCGAGCTGGAGGTTGCAATCAAGCACCCGCTTTTTGAACGCCTTGGCACCCTCCTTTTTGCCGTCAGGGTCCAAGATCAGTGACACCTGATGCACCTTGATTCTCAAAGGTATTTCTTCACAGCACTGCCCATCCCCCTGCGTCTGCAGCGTAAACTGACTTCAAAATTCGGGCACACTGGCCTCTTGACATGCTAATGGCCCTTTTGTTCTGCGCAAGTGTGTATTTGCATGGGGGGTATCTGCCCATCCCAAAGCCTCTCGAACAGCAGACCAAGGGAATGGCTTCGTGTACATGATGGAGCGCAAAAAAACGGCTTGCATGCTTTAACTACCTTGCAAACGGAATGTGAAGAATATTTCCTTCTTTAGTCAGAAAATTCTGCATTTCGTGGTGATATGTTTTCACGCGTATTTTAAATGGATTATTCTAAGAATTTCTTTACAGACTCATCGAAAATTGGTAATTCATTCAAGGGGGCACTCATATTTTAAAATAATACCTCACATATCAAATCTTTTTTTTAAAGATTCACGGCTTCCGTGTCAATGTACCTCCTACATTATCACTCAGCACAACGACAGCACCACTCAGCACCACCACATTATCACTCACCATCACCACATCATCACTCAGCCCCAGCATCTCACCACCACAGCACCACTCAGCATCACCACATCACCACTCAGCGCTACCCCAGCACCACCACATTATCACTCAGCACCACCACATTATCACTCAGCGCCACCCCAGCATCACTCAGTGCCACCCCAGCATCACTCAGTGCCACCCCAGCATCACTCAGCGCAACCACAGCATCACTCAGCGCAACCACAGCATCACTCAGCGCAACCACAGCATCGCTCAACGCAACCACAGCATCACTCAGCGCAACCACAGCATCGCTCAACGCAACCACAGCATCACTCAGCGCAACAACAGCACCACTCAGCACCACCACAGCATCACTGGTTCAAATATGTTCTTTCAATGTTTGAAGCTGTTCTCAAGCTTTCACGCTTTATTACATATCACAAAAAGATGTTAATATTTCACTTCTGTTCTTGGATTTTCGTCACAATAAAAAACACTGAACATAATCTTCACAAAAGTTATTTACAAAAATGTAAGCTATTGTCATTACAAATTAAATAAATTATTTAAGTATTAATAATTAAAAAAAAATAAAAGCATTGTTATTTGTAATAACAATACATCTAAGTCACGTAAATACAAAACATGTTGCATTACTGTAGTGTTGCGCTCTAGTCTCCGGCGCCTGGCGTGGTGACGTGGCGCGCCGGAGCAAGAGCGGAACACTGGCGCATGCGCGCAGGGCTGAAGGAAAGCGCCGTGGTCAGGAAGCGGCAGAAGCGACGGGAGCTCGAGTGAGTGAGACGCTCGGCGCTCTTTGAGATAGCGTAATTGATAAACATAATAAAGGCACTGCTTTACCTATCCTGGTATCCTGTTCTCTGTGGGGGAAGCAATTGACAACATCACAGTGGCGACGAGGATGGGTCAGTGAGACGCTCGGCGCTCTTTGAGATAGTGTAATTGATAAACATAATAAAGGCACCGCTTTACCTATCCTGGTATCCTGTTCTCTGTGGGGGAAGCAATTGACAACATCACAGTGGCGACGAGGACTGGGATCACCCCACCAACCCCCACACAGCAACACGGGAGAAGCAACAGCAAGGGACTCAAGGAATAAAGCAGGTCAGAGACTGTTGAAAGGGGCACCACATCGTGAGCACGCCCAGAAACACAGCGCTATTTACAAAAGAGCGTGGCAGCAGCGCACGACACCAGCATCCAGCATACATGTGACCCAAGCCACACTAAGGCAGGTCAAAGCCAGCACAGCGCAGAGGGGCACGTAGCTGAGACCCTGGCAGAAAGAAGAGACAGTGATAGGGAGGAAGGAAAAGTACACCTCCCCGGCACCACACAAGGTAGAACTACTAGTGCACCTGGCAGTCCCAATAGCCAAGGAGACGACTCAGAAAGAGAAGGAAACCCCAGCGCACCAGGCAGCCCAGGTAACCGAGACGGAGGACCAAGAACAGCGCCCAGAATGAGCAGCCAGATGACATCTCTCACAGCACCCATCCCCTTCCTACCCAGACCAGGTGAACCCCTGATGAAGTGGGAGGACTGGAGGGAGTATTTCAAGAACTATGTGGAGGCCTTGGAGGATGAATACGGTGAGCCGTTCCCCAGCGCGAGAAAGAAAAGGCTGCTGCTGCATAACCTGGGCCCGGAAGGTGTACGTGTGTATGCGAACATAGTGCCAGCAGAGAGACCAGCCGCAGCCGATGACGTCTTCAAGAACGCCTTGGAAGACCTAGACAACCACTATCGCCCGGCAGTATGTGTATCTGTCGACCGGTACAACTTCCAACAAAGGAAACAGGAGCAAGGAGAGTCGATAGATGATTATGTGGCAGCTTTGAGACGCCTTGCCATCACGTGCAAATATGGGCAACTACAGGATGAATATATCAAAGACCAAATAGTCATGCACACCACGAACAAATCGGTCCAGGACAAGTTGTGGGCACAGGGAGAGACGTCGCTTAAAGACGTAATTGCCATGGTAAAGAAAGCTGAACTTTCGAAGCGCTGTGCGGAATCATTCAAAAAGGAGTGCGCACAGAGGCAGATGGTCAACAAGATAGACGAAGCGCCCTCAACCATGAGGTACAAAGGAGCCACAGGAGAAAGAAGGCAAGATTCTAGGTGGACAGGGAAGCAAGCAACTCCAGGAAGACAACCCACGGACAGCAAATTTTCGTGCTACAGGTGCGGGAGTGCAGATCGTTCAGCGCAAGACAAACGGTGTCCTGCATTTCGCGCCAGGTGCTCTTTCTGCGGCCTAGTCGGCTATTTTGAGAAAGTGTGTCGCAAGAAAGGGAAGAGAACTGTGGTGAAGTACATAGGGCAGTCCTCGTCGGAGGCCCCGGCTGAAGAAGAAGACCTGGAGGACGTCGACATGGTCTTATGCGTCGAGGAGCAGGTGTTGGATGTGACGGGCAGGCGCTCGGACAAACCGCGCACAGACATGTTGATAGGGGGAGTGAAAGTCCACATTGCAATTGACTCAGGGTCCCCGTACTCCATTGTCCAACGATCAGTATGGGAGGAAGCCTTTGTGCCCATCCTGGGTCCCCAGCTAGATCCACCGGACATACGACCCATTTCATACACCAGCAATGCAATTCCCATGGTGGGTTTCCGCACCTTGAAATTCGAATTCAGGGGCAGATCTGCGAACTGCAAGCTGTATGTGGCAGAGCGGGGACCCTCAGTGCTAGGCTGGAGAGACCAAGGCGATTTGGGCATCAAGCTAGATCCGGGTGGCAAAGAGCAAATCCTGCTGACAGAAGACAGCCGCTGGCCACAGCAAGACAAACTAAAGCAGGCCTTCCCCAAAGTATTTGGAGGCACTGTGGGAAAATTGGACAAGTTCGTGCACAAAATACTCCTCAAGGAGGACGCCGGACCGGTGTCCCATAAAGTCAGGAACATCCCCATCGCTGTTAAAGATGCAGTCCAGCAGGAACTCCAAAGATTGGAAGAACAGGGGATAATAGAACCGATAGACAGCTCAGAATGGTTGGCCCCCTTGGTCGTGGCCAGGAAGCCAAATGGCAAGGTACGCTTATGTGTGGACCTCCGCGAGCTCAACAAATGCTTAATCGTAGAGAAGTTTCCCCTACCAAGGATTGAGGAAATGTTGGCAAGAACAAAGGGAGTATCACGGTTCTCAACAATAGACCTCACATCGGCGTATCATCAGATCGACTTACACCCGTCAAGCAGGAAACTAACCTCATTCATCACACCCTTTGGGTGTTATCAATTCCGCCGCATGCCATTTGGGATGGCCTCGGCGGCTGCGGTGTTCCAAAAGTTAATGCACCGCCTATTCAAGGACTTACCAGGTGTCCAGTACTTTCAGGACGACATCCTGATCATGAGAACAAGCCAGGAAGAACATGACGAGAAGCTGACAAAGGTACTAACAGTGCTCCAAGAAAGAGGTCTCACAGCCGAGTGGAGTAAGTGCAGGCTGGGCATGTCATCCGTCACCTATCTAGGACATGAAATAGGGAACCAAGGAATATCCGACAAAAGACAAAACGTGAAAGCTATTTGCGATGTGTGAGAAGTTGGCCGGATAGGTGATGTTTCCAATTCTGGAACCCCCTGGTATCAGACCAAACAATCCCTTATGGTGTCTGGTTGTAAGTCAACCTTATTAGACAAGCTATCCTAGGGGTAGCATGGACTAAGCAGCCTAAAGGCTTAACTTAAGAGGTCGTGTTAAGCGAGCTGTTTTACCACATACAATCCTGTAATATCAAATGAAAGGACACCACACAAGTATATATTATAAAAATATATGTATTTATTACTAAAAACAATCCCCAGTATTCTTTATGGATAAAGGGGCACAAGCGTTAAATCAAAAGCACAGTATAACTTACAAAGTTGCACAATTTTGGATGAGGCCAAGGGGCCACTCAAACCATATACTAAAAAAATGGTATAAGAGAGACCATTCGATCAGTGGTTGGGCCTAGGGAATCGCTGGGAGCAGTCGGGACAAGCAATGCTGAAGTCGGGAAAAGCCCGCGGGATTCGGGTGCAGTGCAGAAAGCGCACGCATGCATCAATGTTAACCAATGGTGCGTAAAAGTTACACAAATAGAGTTTAAGGACACTTCCGCTGAACCTAGAGGAACAAAACTTAAGACACAGACCCTAGAGGTGTGTACCAGTGTGGGAACACCGGCGTTGCAATGTTACCTCACCCACAGGAAGTGGGTGCACAGGGTCGAAGTTGAGTTGGGTTTCGTCACGCAGGTTCTTGGTGCTTGGAGCTGAAAGGGCTGCAGGCGAGGTGAAAGAGAAGTGTCCGGTGGAGTCCAAAGGTGGACTCAAGTCAAAAAGTACCTGAAAGCAGAGGGGACAGAGTCTGGGTCACTCAGCAGTGACCAGGGTGGAACCAGGACGGAACCAGGCAATGTCGGGCGCAATCAGGTGGTTGTCGAGGAGCTTCTCTCCGCTGTCACGTGGGCTCTGGGGCATCTACGACGTCCAGGAGCGGGTCACGATCTGTCCCACGCAGGCTCTCGCCGTCGGCGCTGTCGGCTTCAAGATTGGAGCAAACAACACTTGGCAAAAGCAATCCACACGAAACCGGGAGATTGCTTCTCACTCGAACCAGGAGGGTCAGAGTGGGGGCTCCTTTTCAGGGGAGCTGGTGTAAGTCTGGAGCAACCAGAATCACAAGTCGATTTTCAAGTTTCGTCGGCACAGGGGCCACAAGCAGGCTGGCAAGTGACCGGGCCAACGCATTGAGCCAAAAGAAGCAGAAGGGCCCCACGCCGCACTCGTCAAGTGTGGAGGGCTGAACTTCGGTGCAAGAGTGGCTCAGGGTTGGGGCTTCTCAAACCCCGGTGTACAGCTTCGAGGGTCACTCGTGGGCTGCACGGTCAGCGTCTTGTGGTCTTTTCAAGATGGCGTGCCCCACGCTTCCGGTCGCCTCCACGGGTCTCAGCTCTGCAGGGACTGTGGATCGGGCTGTTAGAAGGCAGGCAAGCTTGATCTCGTCGATCTCTGTCGCTCGAGTTCCGGCGGGAACTGCAACAAAGCAGACGTCGATGGCTGGATGGTGCCTGTTTGCACAGGGTGGTCACTCCTTGACCACAAGGGAGATTCTTCAGTCTTCTACGTCGAGTAGGATGTCGAAGGGTCCAGAGTTTTGTTTCTTATGTTTCATCAGGATAATCTGAAGTGCATTGGCATTGCTCCCATTCTTATACCAATCTAGGGGGCTGGATTACCTGCTAGGTCCCCTCCTATGGGTGGGACCCAGGAAGTGGGTGGATACACCCCCTTCCCTTGATCCAGGCCGCGCTGGCACGAGGGCTGGAGTGCCCCAGAACCGGTTTGGCCGGATTATGCAAGGGGCAGCCTTGTGCTCCCCATGCAGTGTCTGGTTTCTTTCAAACCTCCCTGCTACAATCCACTATCTCCTGTCTGGGGGGGTGTAACACCTCCCTGCGACAGGAAACCCTTTGTCCAGGCCCCCTTGGCTGAGTTTCGGTCAGCTGCAGGGGGTCAGACCTGTGTCTGTGGCAGAAGCATCCATTTTGTGGATCTGAGGCTCTTTTAAAATTAACCGCATTTCAGTAAAGTAACATGTCTTCTCCCTCTAGAGGGGTGGAATGCTATCCCCGTCGCCAGAACTGGCGAGGGGATAGTATTCCAAATCGTATGACACCTTACACGACATGTTTTGATAAAGCCAAACCAAAGTTGCTATATAACCGCGAGGATTATAATGCACTTAAGAGTATATGGTATGGCAATATCCTGAAACAGCTTAGGGAGTTGTTCCCGAGGGCTGCAGACAGGCTCAGCTCATGCTAGAGCTCCATCTCACATTAAACCAAGCACTCTGCCTCCAGGATTGATGAGGCCTTCCATAGGAGTGGCTCACAGGTTTATATGTGTCCAGATATAGGTTTAGATATAGGTATACTATATCTAAGCAAGGGGTGATTACACCACCTTACCCCAGCTGAGTGATCAGCCAGTTGAGTCAATTTAAGAACCAGCCAGGCGTGGCAAAAGATATGTTGCAGCCCCTGGTAGGCCTTGGTGGCACCTATGCCCTGGGCACCTATAGTGCATGGTACAGGGGCTGACAAGGAGTCCATTTCCAATTGTGGTATGTACCTAGGGTACATGGAATCCATTTTACAGAGAGAGCAGATGGCCTGGGGCCCTGATTAGCAGGGAACCAGGTCAACTAAGTCAAAAACCAGCTAAACACAAGGCAAAAAATCTGGGGTAACCATAGTCAGGTAGCCACCTTCCTACATAACCCCCCCCCCACCCCCCCAAACGAAAGGAGATAAGGCTATCCTTGGCCAGGTAAGCCTATATTGCCTGAGTGGCCATATAAGGAAGTACCTGCACTAGCATGGGTACCCCCTGTCTCATGGTCCACTAAGCAGTCCCTCACCCTTGGGGTATTAGAGGGTCTTCACCATAGGGAATCACTACCTTGGGTGTGTTTATGCAAAGTTAAAGGCTGGTGTGGATATGGAGTATTGAAGTGAGGCTCCACTAATTTAGGGCTCAGCTTCCTCCAATTATCTTCCACCATGTGTGCCTTTCTTTCTTTAACTGAGTTGCACTGTGCTCTCAGGGTCAACCTCTGGCTACCTAAAGCTGGAGGCTGGGTCCCTCTGTTTGGCTTGCTGGAGGGACAGTTCAGGTTTGGGCCCTTTGGGTCCCAGGTTTGGCTGTGCCCAACAGAATCCATCTGTGGGAGGTCCCTAACTGTTTTTAAGGGGGCTCCCTCAGGAGTTTTTAAAGTTTTCACCTCACTAGGGCTACTAGTTTTGGTGCCCCTAATCTGTTGATGGGGGTTCTTTCTTTGACAGGGGGCCCTATGGGTCTCACTGTCCTTCTTGTCCTCTGCAGCCCTGGGCTGGCTAAGGCAAGGGAGAGATGGGCAGGTTACCTGCTCCAGACTGGGTCCCCCCTGAGAAGGGTCCACTGACATCAGAGGCTCTGTGAGGCTAGGCCCAACCACCTCTGGGGCAGTTCCTTCATCATGGGTAAGATCAGTTCCCTGAGGAGGCTGATCCTGTCCTAATGTATGGTGAGGGGGAGATTTCTCTTCCTCCTCCATGCTCTCAGTTTGTGTGGAGTTATCCATCATGTCAGGCTTCACAACACACATATCAGTTTGAGTTTGGGCTGTGGCCATCACAGCCCCACCAACCTTTTCAGGAGGGGACTCAGTTTGGGTTTCTGCTGTTATCATAACAGCTTTGCTATTCTGTTCAGGAAGAGCTTCTGTTAAAGATGGGGCAGAGAGTTGCTCAGCCCTACCAACCTTTTCAGGAAGGATATCTTGAATTGGGGCTGTAGCTATTACAGCCCCACTAACCTTTCCATTGGAATTCACCATTCTAGAATGGGCTTCCTGTTCAACCTCAGCCCAGGCTGAGATTTCCAAATCATTACCAAGTAGGCAGTCTACAGGCACGTTTGCTGACACTGCCACTCTCTTTGGGCCAGTGACACCTCTCCAGCTGAGACTTACTACTGCCATGGGATGATTTGTTTGGATTCCATCAATGTTTGTTACCTGGTATGTGGCACCTGGTAAAAGTTGCTTAGAGGGGACTATACAGTCAGCCACCATGGTGATGCTAGCCCCTGTGTCTCTAAAGGCTTCAACTTTCAAACCATTGATGATGGGTTCTTGTCTATATTTGCTCAAAGTATTTGGGCAATCAGAGAAGTTGGCAAACCCCATGTCAGTCTCATAAACAAGATTATTTGGGGATGGGGACCTGGATAGGCCAGGGTCCTCCTGGGCTCCAAAAGTAAACCCACCCAGATTTCTGGGTGTGCTCCCACTTCCTGGGGGATTACTGCTGACAGTAACAGGAGGTGTTGGAGCTGGCTTTGGAGGTATATTCTCTTTATTGCCATTCTTGGGACAACAGTTGTCTGTTTTGTAATGCCCAACCTGCTTACAGACATGGCAATAGGGCTTTTTCTCAGTGGAAGAAGTGTCTTGGGACCCACCCCCATTCTTGGAGTTTTGGGGCCCTGGGGAAGTCTTTTCTTTACTTTTATCCCTACCCTTATCTTGAGGCTTGGTAGACTCCTTCTTCTGGTTACTGTCCTGATTCTTAGGCCTAATCCTGGTTCTGACCCATTTATCTGCCCTCTTTCCCAATTCTTGGGGAGAGGTCAAATCTGAGTCCACCAGGTGCTGGTGTAAGAGCTGGTTCTGACAATTACTTAGGATCTGCTCCCGCATAATCAAATTATACAATCCTGTGAAGTCATGTACTTTGCTGCCATTTAGCCAACCCTCCAGAGCCTTAGTAGCACAATCTACAAAATCAGTCCAGTCCTGTGTCTGTGTCTTCTGGGTGTCTCTGAACGTCAACCTGTACTGTTCAGTGGTTAAGCCAAACCCATCTATTAGGACACTTCTCAGGACTTTGTAATTGTTTGCATCCTCATGTCTGACAGTGAGGAGCTTATCTCTCCCTTTCTCTGAAAAGGAGTACCATAAGATTGCTGCCCACTGTTCCTCATGGACCTGCTGTACCATGCAGGCCCTCTCAAGAGCAGTTATCCACTTGTGGATGTCATCCCCTTCCTTGTGGGGGGGCACAATCTTTGTCAGGTTTCTACTATCATAGGACCTGGGTTTCTCTTTAGGAATATTGCTGCCACCAGTGGCATCTAAGCCACACATTTTCTGTTCTCTTGCCAAGGCAAGTCTAGCTTGAGCCAGGGCTACCTCCTCTCTCTCTATTTGGAGTTTGACAGCCCTCATTCTTGCCTCATGCTCTTTTTTCTGAGAGGGAGTCATTCCTCTCTGAGATTCTCTTGAGGCACTAGAAATATGAGAGTCCCCTGCTGGAGATCTCACTCTTCTGTTGCCTGGGAGAATGTTGTAGGGTCTGGGGAGGTGCTGGCCCTCTCCATTCCCAAGTAGGTTTAAGTTGACCTGGCTAAGCCTGGCAACTACACCCTGGTTAACCCCTAGATCCTGATCTTCAGGGTCCTCTACCTCTGAGTCCTCCTCCTCTTCTACCACTGGGGGAATCTCATTCTCAGGGGGTTGTACTCCATCTCCTGATCCTAAGGGAACTGCAGTTGCCTTATCTAAGTCATCCTGTTCCAGAATGGCTATCAGGGAAGGACTGGTGGGACTTCTGCCCCTTTTTAACCCTCTTGATATGCACAAGGCAACCAAGTCTTTGTGGGTTAGTTTGTCATAACTGGAAGTTGCCTGGGTAAGGTCAACTGTCACAGGCAGAGAGCCTGAAGCTTCACCTGTGCCAGACATGACTCTAGTGTGGTGTAAGTGATGCACCTACCTACACTAAGTGTTTCCCTACTGTACCTTGCTAGTGAGTTGTAGTCAGGGTGTGCTAATCCCTTTTCTCTACAACTACTAAGTTCAGTAGAACTTAAATATGCTAAGCTTTTGATTTATATGTACCTAAGGTACTTGATGTGATCTTTCAATTTGATAAAAGATTGCAATGGTAAAACAAACAGCAAGCTCAAATCCGCACCGCTGCTCACCAATGTGAGGAGTTGGCCTGATAGGTGATGTTTCCAATTCTGGAACCACCTGGTATCAGACCAAACAATCCCTTATGGTGTCTGGTTGTAAGTCAACCTTATTAGACAAGCTATCCTAGGGGTAGCATGGACTAAGCAGCCTAAAGGCTTAACTTAAGAGGTCGTGTTAAGCGAGCTGTTTTACCACATACAATCCTGTAATATCAAATGAAAGGACACCACACAAGTATATATTATAAAAATATATGTATTTATTACTAAAAACAATCCCCAGTATTCTTTATGGATAAAGGGGCACAAGCGTTAAATCAAAAGCACAGTATAACATACAAAGTTGCACAATTTTGGATGAGGCCAAGGGGCCACTCAAACCATATACTAAAAAAATGGTATAAGAGAGACCATTCGATCAGTGGTTAGGCCTAGGGACTAGGGAATCGCTGGGAGCAGTCGGGACAAGCAATGCTGAAGTCGGGAAAAGCCCGCGGGATTCGGGTGCAGTGCAGAAAGCGCACGCATGCATCAATGTTAACCAATTGTGTGTAAAAGTTACACAAATAGAGTTTAAGGACACTTCCGCTGAACCTAGAGGAACAAAACTTAAGACACAGACCCTAGAGGTGTGTACCAGTGTGGGAACACCGGCGTTGCAATGTTACCTCACCCACAGGAAGTGGGTGCACAGGGTCGAAGTTGAGTCGGGTTTCGTCACGCAGGTTCTTGGTGCTTGGAGCTGAAAGGGCTGCAGGCGAGGTGAAAGAGCTGCAGGCGAGGTGAAAGAGAAGTGTACGGTGGAGTCCAAGGGTGGACTCAAGTCGAAAAGTAGCTGAAAGCAGAGGGGACAGAGTCTGGGTCACTCAGCAGTGACCAGGGTGGAACCAGGACGGAACCAGGCAATGTCGGGCGCAATCAGGTGGTTGTCGAGGAGCTTCTCTCCGCTGTCACGTGGGCTCTGGGGCATCTACGAAGTCCAGGAGCGGGTCACGATCTGTCCCACGCAGGCTCTCGCCGTCGGCGCTGTCGGCTTCAAGATTGGAGCAAACAACACTTGGCAAAAGCAATCCACGCGAAACCGGGAGATTGCTTCTCACTCGAAAAAGGAGGGTCAGAGTGGGGGCTTCTTTTCAGGGGAGCTGGTGTAAGTCTGGAGCAACCAGAATCACAAGTCGATTTTCAAGTTTCGTCGGCACAGGGGCCACAAGCCGGCTGGCAAGTGACCGGGCCAACGCGTTGAGCCAAAAGAAGTAGAAGGGCCCCACGCCGCACTCGTCGAGTGTGGAGGGCTGAACTTCGGTGCAAGAGTGGCTCAGGGTTGGGGCTTCTCAAACCCCGGTGTACAGCTTCGAGGGTCACTCGTGGGCTGCACGGTCAGCGTCTTGTGGTCTTTTCAAGATGGCGTGCCCCACGCTTCCGGTCGCCTCCATGGGTCTCAACTCTGCAGGGGCTGTGGATCGGGCTGTTAGAAGGCAGGCAAGCTGGATCTCGTCGATCTCTGTCGCTCGAGTTCCGGCGGGAACTGCAACAAAGCATACGTCGATGGCTGGATGGTGCCTGTTTGCACAGGGTGGTCACTCCTTGACCACAAGGGAGATTCTTCAGTCTTCTACGTCGAGTAGGATGTCGAAGGGTCCAGAGTTTCGTTTCTTATGTTTCATCAGGATAATCTGAAGTGCATTGGCACTGCTCCCATTCTTATACCAATCTAGGGGGCTGGATTACCTGCTAGGTCCCCTCCTATGGGTGGGACACAGGAAGTGGGTGGATACACCCCCTTCCCTTGATCCAGGCCGCGCTGGCACGAGGGCTGGAGTGCCCCAGAACCGGTTTGGCCGGATTATGCAAGGGGCAGCCTTGTGCTCCCCATGCAGTGTCTGGTTTCTTTCAAACCTCCCTGCTACAATCCACTATCTCCTGTCTGGGGGGGTGTGACACCTCCCTGCGACAGGAAACCCTTTGTCCAGGCCCCCTTGGCTGAGTTTCGGTCAGCTGCAGGGGGTCAGACCTGTGTCTGTGGCAGAAGCATCCATTTTGTGGATCTGAGGCTCTTTTAAAATTAACCGCATTTCAGTAAAGTAACATGTCTTCTCCCTCTAGAGGGGTGGAATGCTATCCCCGTCGCCAGAACTGGCGAGGGGATAGTATTCCAAATCGTATGACACCTTACACGACATGTTTTGATAAAGCCAAACCAAAGTTGCTATATAACCGCGAGGATTATAATGCACTTAAGAGTATATGGTATGGCAATATCCTGAAACAGCTTAGGGAGTTGTTCCCGAGGGCTGCAGACAGGCTCAGCTCATGCTAGAGCTCCATCTCACATTAAACCAAGCACTCTGCCTCCAGGATTGATGAGGCCTTCTATAGGAGTGGCTCACAGGTTTATATGTGTCCAGATATAGGTTTAGATATAGGTATACTATATCTAAGCAAGGGGTGATTACACCACCTTACCCCAGCTGAGTGATCAGCCAGTTGTGTCAATTTAAGAACCAGCCAGGGGTGGCAAAAGATATGTTGCAGCCCCTGGTAGGCCTTGGTGGCACCTATGCCCTGGGCACCTATAGTGCATGGTGCAGGGGCTGACAAGGAGTCCATTTCCAATTGTGGTATGTACCTAGGGTACATGGAATCCATTTTACAGAGAGAGCAGATGGCCTGGGGCCCTGATTAGCAGGGAACCAGGTCAACTAAGTCAAAAAACAGCTAAACACAAGGCAAAACATCTGGGGTAACCATAGTCAGGTAGCCACCTTCCTACACGATGCCAGAGCCCCGGTCAACAAGGAAGAAGTGAGGTCATTCCTCGGGATGGCGGAGTACTATAGTAAATTCGTCAGACACTTTGCCACCAAGACTCACAAACTCCGCCAGCTCATCAGAGACAAGTCACAGTTCAAATGGGATGAAGAGGCACAGAGTGAATTCGAAAGGTTGAAAAACGACATAAGTGGTGCAGTACCCCTGCATGGATATGACCCCACAGGCAGCACCATCTTGACAACGGATGCCAGTGAAAGAGGACTGGGAGCAGTGCTGGCACAGGAAAGTATGGATGGCACTGTAGAGACACTCAGTTTTGCATCCAGAGCGCTGTCCCCCACGGAGCAGAAATATAGCGTCATTGAAAAAGAAATGCTGGCTGTCACTTGGGCCATGGGAAAATTTAGACAATTCGTCTGGGGCACCCGCTTCAAACTACAAACAGACCATAAGCCACTGGTCAAGGTGCTAACATCATGCGGCCACGACACAGCCACCCCACGCATCGCGAAGATGACACTCAAGCTCCTAGACTACACCTATGATGCGGAAGATCTTTTAGGCTCCTCGCAGCATCAAGATGGAACAAGCTACCTATGGCGCTGCGATTAGAACTTTCAGAACCAATTTTTAGAGCCAAGCTGAAGACTGCTTTATTCACACAGTAGTTCTTTCCGCACTTGTGAGTTCCAGCAGGTTATTAGCTCCTTAGCGCGGGGACACGCCGCTGTGCGTCACCAAGCGCTCTATAAAACCCCCTAAATAGAAATAGAAAATAGTACCTGCCGGGGACACGAAATAAAGTGGCGGACTATTGGAGCCGAGCCTCCGCCATGGAGGATGCACCTGCGGTCCCACCTGACACTGACGAGATGGTGGCAGAAATGGAGGACGCGGAGAAGACCATCAGCAGGCAAGAATGGGCCCTGGCCTATGAAAAAGATGGAGAAATGGAGGAGGTTAAACAATATTTGATCTCTGGATGGCCAGAAAAAAGGCACCTCAAAGCGGACCTGAGGAAGTACTATGAGATACGGGAGGAAATATCGATGAGTGACTCGGGCATTTTCATGTACCGGGGAGACAAGGTAATACCTCCAATGACTCTGATCCCCCTGCTACTGAATCAACTTCACGAAGGTCACCTCGGCATTGTGAAGACGAAGTTGAGAGCGAAACAAATGTACTGGTGGCCGGGAATGGACAGTCAGATAGAAAGGCAAGTAAGAGAATGTGGCCAGTGCCAAGGAGCTGATAAAATACTGAGACCGCTGAGGCCGGCGTTGGGGGAATTTGAACGACCCCAGAACCCCAGGGAAGATATAGCAGTGGACATTTTAGGTCCCGTCCTCGACAACAAAGGTATTGCCAAATACCTGTGCGTGGTCATAGACAAATACTCCAAATGGCCAGAGATAGAAGTGCAAGAAACCATGGACACAGACACGGTGCTGAGATTCCTCACCTCGCTGTTCTTAAGGGAAGGAATACCGAGGACAATATTAAGTGACAATGGACCGCAGTTCACATCGGACAAATGGAACAAGTACATGGAGAGGAACGGAATAAAGTCGAAACACACGGCAGTGTATCATCCCGCATGCAATGGACAAGTGGAACGGTTTAACCGTGTACTGATGGGATACATACAGGCGGCTATAATGCAAGGGAAAGATTGGGAAACGGAAGTTCAGAGCATGCTGTGGGCTTACAGGATCACCCCAACAGCGCTAGGGTACAGCCCCTTCCAAATCCTGAGAGGTAGGCTCCCCTTTACGAGAGACAATGTAGTGTGGAGAGAAAAAACAGTGACGAGCAAATGGTCGCCGGCGGTGGTACAGCACAACCTGGAGAGGGCCCAAAGGGTGTACGCTGCGCATTACAATAAAAGGCACAACACCAAAGACACTGATCTGGAAAAAGGGGAATGGGTTAGAGTCAAACTAGCAACTCTCCAAAGAAAAGGCGAAAGCAAGTACAGCAAACCCCTGCAGGTTCAAGAAGTGTATGGAAGAGCGGCCTTGCTCAGTGATGGGAGAGTGTGGTCGCAAGATCGCATGGCAAAGGTCAACAGGATCATGCAGTGGCCGGCAGGCAAGGAGGAAGAGAATGAAGGCCAGAAGCAAGCCAATGGAGATGAAGAGACTGTGATAGGAAATGAGAGGCAGAAGGAAAGACCTGCTCAAGAGGACAAGGAAGAGAACGAGGAAGCACGGGCAGATGAAGGAGCAGCGGTGAACACGACCCCGGCTGGGGAGAAGGAAGCGGACACACAGAAGGGAGTGAGGTGTCTTCCCGGAGAAGATAACAGGGAAGAGCTCACACCGGTAAGACGAACACGTGCCGGTAGGGCAGTCACCCTGCCCCCTCGATTCAAAGACTATGATATGAGTGACTATTGAAGTTGGAACTTAAGTGTTGTTTATGTTATGGAAAAGAAGGAGATATGTAGTGTTGCGCTCTAGTCTCCGGCGCCTGGCGTGATGACGTGGCGCGCCGGAGCAAGAGCGGAACACTGGCGCATGCGCGCAGGGCTGAAGGAAAGCGCGCGAAGGTCAGGAAGCGGCAGAAGCGACCGGAGCTCGAGTCAGTGAGTCGCTCGGCGCTCTTTGAGATAGCGTAATTGATAAACATAATAAAGGCACTGCTTTACCTATCCTGGTATCCTGTTCTCTGTGGGGGAAGCAATTGACAACATCACAATTACAAATGCTATAGGTGTCACATTTGCAAAAGTTATAACTATTGCCATTGTAAATGACAAAGCTATTAATTTAACTATTTGAAAAAATAGCACATAAATAAAAAAAAACATTTATAAGACCAATAGCTCAAACTCTCCTAATGCGAGCCCTATTGCATTTCCAATGCTGGTTTTTCAGTTTCTATCTCTTCCTTGTGTGACTTTACAACTTGTACATTTGCAATTTTTTCTGTTTGTATCTTTTATGTAACTCATGTAATCCTAAATCCTTATGTAACGCAACTTGTTCTTTTGTAAAGCGCTCTGACACCTTCGGGTAATGTTCCCGCTAAATAAAATCGCATTAAATAAATAAAATAAAATAAATAAACAACGCACAAACATGAAGCATTTTCACCCACAAATCCATATGAGAAAATATGGTGATGATATTCCTCCCAGCAGCATGGTGCTCACCTTTGGGACGTTATAGTTCTATCTAGATGCAATCTTTCACCAGACTGTGACTTACGCAAAGAAACGCCATCTTAGATCGGGAAAGGTTTTCTCCTATTGACAAATCTTCGCTCTTGAGCCCTTCAAAACTCAATTTGCGTTTCAACCCTCGCTTTGACAAGCCCTCTAGGCTTCTAACCAATCAACAATTTCGATTGAACTATTTGCGTGAGGTAGCTGGAAGGAGCGTTATCTGACTGGCGGTTCTTGACTTGACCCCGCCCTCCGGAGCAGGGCGCGTGGGGACGCGCTTGCGCAGGATCCCGGAAAGTAACCACCAGCAAAGATGGAGGACGCCAGCCGCAAGAAAGCGGTCTCCCCGCCTGCCGCAAAGGACGAAAAGAAGCCCGCAGTACCCGCGGGCAAGAAGGGGGAGAAGGAACAGGAGCTGGTGAGACATGCCGAGGGGGACAGTCCTTTCTGTCGGCCTGGTTATCCCAGGGAAGGGGTTGCTGATTCATATACTCGGTCCAGGCCCAGTGCTGCTGTGTCACTGCCATGGGAGAGTACTCTTTAGAGGCTGTCCATGGGTTAGACCGAGAGCTATAGGACCAGAAAGAAAAGGGGCCTTGGTAATACAAGTAATAACAAAGAGTTATAAAATGTGCATTTCAGTTTCAGTCTAGTGGATGTCACAGATCTAATGTGGGGTTCAGGGTGACCTGTACCTCTAGTGTTTTATGTCAAGTGTCATGATGACAATAAGTTACATTGTTTCGGATCGCAGGGGTTTGAAAGACCGAGAGCAACGTCAACATATTTCCTAACTAGTCTTTCACTCGCACTACATTTCGGTACTCTGATGACAGATATTATGGAAAGTGCTTATAAGTCCACGTCAATATTTGGATAAATAGAGACATACATTGTTTTTTTAAAAAGCAGTCACTACTAGCCACGAGTGCAGCGCGCCAAATTGCATTTTAGATATGTAGGTTTTCGAGCTAATCCATTGGCCTCTTGAATAAGAGAAAGCACAGATGGATACTGAGTGTTTGTGAAGTCTCTGATGACTACAGGTTTGCTTCTTTTGGGTAGCAATGAGGGAGACTTGTAGTTTTAACTGTCAAGGTGGCTCTCTGGTATTTTTCCCATGCAGCATGCATTGGAAAGTGCAATGTGCATGTTGTCGGTTGTTAGCAACGGGGGAGGCATGTACTCATTTAATTGTCCTGGTTATAGGGCAGATCCTTGGGGAGCCACACATGACCGACTTTTGTTTTTCTTTAATTCCCTTTTTATTTGTTTATTTTGAGGAAAAAGCAAGCTGCTAAGCTGTCCCAGAAATTACACATGCCGTTCACGGAGTAGGATGACACGACAGCAGGTGGTGTGATTGTTGTCTAGGGCTTTGAGCTGTTTATCTCATTTAACTTTTTGGGCGGTGTCTGTTCCACAGGCCAGTATGAATCCGGATTGATTATTACATTGAAGTGTCATTAGTTCACTTTTTGGGTGATTTTTTTTTTTTTGGCCTCTATTTGTTATGTTGATTTTGTATAGCTCCTGAATCATCCAAGAGGGTATCCAGGCGCTTGGACAGGTGTGTGGTCCTGTGGTGCTTATATGAAGACCCAAATCTTTAACTTCTTGAGGAACTCAATAAGTGAGGAGGAGACTCTGTGTTGAGGGAGGTTATTCCATGTCTTGGGTGTGATGTAGGAAAATGAGCAACCAGAGGGAGGCAGAGCTCAGGTGTATGATGTGTTGGTGAAAGTGTATGCCGCTGTTCTGTTATTAATTGCAGGACATATTTGATCCAGATGTTTAGCTAGGTCAATAGTTTTCTAGGCATTTAGGTTTGTATTTTATTTTGTAGAAGGTGCATTTTGCACTTTTCCAAGAGTCTTGAACTGAACAGTAGCAGAGGACGGATTTATTATTTTCATAGATGCTCTGGCTCAAAGAAGTGCAATTATTCTTTAATGCAGTTTGTTTGGCAAGTTAGTGTTAAGAAAGAATGAACATTGATGTTCTTTGTTACTTTTAGTTAGTGGGCCTACTTTGAGGATATTATTTTAATGATGGTGGTAGCCAGTTTTATACTTAATATTATCACTAGCATTTGAGATGCGGGAAGCATGTTTCATTGGTTTGGTACTGTGATTTAAGACTATTGAATAGAAGAACTGATTTTCAATCCTGCTTCTTGTTATGCTAGCATAGTAATATACATTTTATGATGTATTGCTGGTGTTTGGTTGCCTTTTCTGTGGCTCTTAGAAAACTTCATATTTGTCTATACTTGATAACATTTTAAAAAAAATATACCAGGAAGTACCATAGTGAAGCTTCATCCATTTTCAGGTCATATAGCTTCATGTTGAACTGTTTAATGACTTCTTTAGATTCTGATTTTGTTTATTTTGTTTGAGTGACTGTTGCAATTATTTTCCAGGGTTCATTCAATTTATAAATGGAATTTTGTTAAATCTCTTGGTTTGTGTTGCTGAATGGTCCTACTGACAAGTATTTTTTGTTTAAATTATATTGCCTCATGCAGTTGTTGGTTTATTACCAAGGAGTAGTGTTTGGTCAACTAAAAGTGCAATGGT
Source organism: Lissotriton helveticus (assembly GCF_964261635.1). Classification (NCBI taxonomy): domain Eukaryota; kingdom Metazoa; phylum Chordata; class Amphibia; order Caudata; family Salamandridae; genus Lissotriton; species Lissotriton helveticus. The sequence goes on from NC_136072.1 coordinate 68,219,663, forward strand.
TTTGAAGTATTCTACATTTTTGTCATGGTGCTATACCCACAGATAATACCATCAAGATTCACCAATATGCCAGGGATACACAACCCTACTAGAAAGTCTCCTCTTCTTCAGACATCCAACTCCTCAAGCACTGATGAACCCAATCAAGAAAAATTTCTGTTATTTGTCAAGAACAAAATACATAATTCGCTCAAAGACCCGAGCATTGTCTGTTCCAAAAACCCGATCTTCACTGACTGCCTAAGTCACTTGGATTCAACCTGTATGCCATTCTTGTCCTCAGTGAACACATTGCCCTACAGAGAGCCATCTCATCTAAAGAAAGTAAAACCGTTTTTTCCAAAAAGCGTCTTCAAAGCTGCTGTTCAAGCACTAATGCATCTGCATCTGGATGGCGGTAACACTCTTCTCCATGACTTCTCCGGCTCCACACTGGCATCTCTCAAGGGTATCCTACACCCAGCAGCACTTCTCATCCAGGTCCTGAATAAATATGAACATACCAACTCCATCCCTCTAGAACATCATTGGCTCCCTATGCTGTTCTGTACCATCTTCAAAACCAGCTGCATCATTTACAAAGCCATCATGCAGAGCACGCCTGCTTATCCTGCACACAATCTCACCATTTCTGGTGGTTTTCTGCACTCCTGCATCTAGGACACAGTCAGACTGCAGACTAAGAAGTGGAAATAAGCATTTGCAATGCAATAGGTCTCGCTTTACTGAAAGTTTGAGCTATTGGCGTTGCAAATAATACTGCATGCTAAGCCATTGTTTTCAGCTCTATGTGCCACTATAAATAGCAACCAAACACTGGCATATCAACCAAGTCCTTGTCCTAAAAGTGAAAGTCCAGCACAAACCGGACATTTCTCCTTTGTGGCAAACTGCTAAGCTACATCCCTTCTGTACGGAAGCATCAGCAACTCCAAACATGCTTCAGCTCGATTGGAATTTATCAGTTAGATTTATTCAGAGGAGACACCAGAAAATTAAAACATCGGGAATGGAACAGCCTTTAGTGCAATTGTATTATTGTTTCATAATAAATCGACATGGAGACTTGATATGCTTAACCCTTTATGAAAGCCAGAGAATGAAAACTATTTTTTCCATCAGTGTGACCACATTGATCATTTGCTCCAATGGTAAGCCAAATTAGTCAGAGGGAACCTGTCAACAGGCGACCTGTCTTGTGACTAGACAGCTTGGCCATTTAACCAACCTTGCAAACAGGGTATTTTAAACCCATTCTGACAATGTGCTAAGAAAAATCACAAGTCTCATAAAGGAATATTCTGTTGGCTAAAAAGGAGGACTAGCTTTCTGACACGTGACTTGGGCCAATGGCAGCTATGAACTTGTATTATCTCCTTGCACGTTCTGGATAAACTGGAATTATTTAACTACAGCAAAGAAAAACAACAATCAGTATGAGTTTAGATTCTTAAGCATATTTCCTTAATTTAAAACATCAACATTTTAAGCTCAGTTTTAGCCAATACTTCTTGATTTCACTAAAATAAACATATTCTATGCTTCGCCCGATTTTTTTAAAGTATGAGGTAAAGGTGCGTTTGCAAGCATGGGAACTTCTTGCAGACATGGAAAACTTAGATATAGCGATAGCCATTGGGAAATATATGCAGGGTGTGTATAAGTTCCCCAACTTATTGGAGGCTTAAGTGCAAAAAAGTGTATTGCTATTTGAAATGAAATATTAGTGTTTTAAAGTTTTAGGAATTAAGTTTTAAGGATTATATGATGTTTATATGGTTGTGAATAACATTTTTTAATGTGGAGACTTTAAAAAAAGTTATTGTATGAGCTGTTGTTTAAAGACTAAATGGTCTAAATAAACTTTGTTTGAACTGAGCTATGCTTCTGTAGGCTTTCAGGCAGCAGTCTTCTATTGGTCTGCTCCTATCTCATTACCATTTTCTTCCATCCACTACAGCATACAGCAGTGGGTCAGCCCACTTCCGCCATTGGCAGTTTGCTCTTTCACAAAACCTCAGCCATCATATATCTTCAACAAAATAAATAGGCTTTGCTAAAGCTATCAGTTCCAGCATTGGCTTAAAACTTTTAACTTTGTCAGTGCTTGTTTTGTTTTCTCATTGGTCTTGTAAAACGTTATAGCCGGGGAGCTTCTGGGCCCTCAATTGCTTAGTTCTTTGTTAGTGATATTTCCTGTATTGTCTTTCATTTGTGTTTTCCCCAAGTTTAACATGAAGATATTGGAGTAGTGTCTCATAAAGTCGAGGTGGATTTGGTAAGAAGGTTTTTCTCAAGTTCAGTTTATTGTGCCTGTGGTGGCTAGTTATCTAATTATATGCTCCTTTGGGATGTTACTGGAGTTCATTTAACAGGGACCTGCCTGTTCTCGGTTAGCGAATAAATGCTGTTATTCCAACCCTAACACAGGCTTTTCATCTGAAGTTTGAGACTTCTTAAAACGCGATTGATCACCTTACATCCTAGCAACTTTTGGGAGTGCAAGAACACTAGTATAACAGGCTCACACTAGTGCTACACTTATTATATGGAGAATCAAGGAATTTGATTGGCAGATGGCTTTCCCTGAAATTGGAATGAAAGTAAAGCAAAAGAATGGATTTCTATAGATGCATTCATGGACGATTTTCAAAATATTGAATGGAATATATGATGACTTGTAGAGCCAGTAGAAGGCGCATGAACATTGGGTGAGTAAATAAAGTTCTACACTGACTTCACTCTTGTCCTACGTTCTAGGATACAATTTGATGCAGTAAAACAAGCCCTTTGCTATAGTCCAAGTATGTTTTGCTGCACCCTGCAGACAGTTTTGAACAGGATGTATTTTTTACACATCCTAAAGTACTTCAAATTTGTGAACACTATACAAAAAGATGCCAAGGTGAAGAAAACACCCATAGCAAGACATCGGCACCAGTGAAGTTGAATAGTACATTAAAACCAATGTTAATTTGGGGATTTCGTCTTGGTAGAACACACTGGGGTCTCATATTGATGGTGTGGTAACTCTATCTTGAATTCTCAGAGATCGTGCAGTAAATAAGGCTTCTTTTTTCCTGTTGGCAGATTAATTATAGTTGACACTGGTGAATTTTATTTACTGGGTTATCGTCAAGGGTCGTAAACACTATATAAATACAATTATAGTTGTCCCAGTAATTGTAATCCTTGATGTGGAACTACACAACACCAGCTTCATTCTGTGCTTTTGGGATGAGCTCTGAATGCAAGTGTCGGGGAGGCAGCTCAGCGTTGCTGAACCCGCCCACTGTAACCCTACTGGAGACACAAGTGCGGACCCATTGTATTGTCTTGGCAAGCTTGGAGCGCTGGCAGGTGTCTCAGTTGCATTTACAGCTCCGTTCCCAAGTACTCCTGAGGTATAGGTGAATGAGACTTGGTGTAGACGTTGTGTTTCTGAGCATGGTATGACTTGGTCATAGTTGACAAAAGCTGCAAAATAGCATATTTAGAGTAATGTGTTTTTGGATGTTTTCTTGTCTACGATTGTTGAGGGGAGGAAGTCTAGTACATCCCCAGGCCGAGTAGCTAAGTTTTGGACAGCATTCGTGTTTTTTTAGGGAACTGTTACCCTGAAGACTGTTAAACCATAAGCGTTTGGAGCGAAGATCATTGATTAACGCACAAATATCTGAATTGTAATCAGTAATTATAAAAATTATGCATTTGATAGTCTTGAAAAAGTGACATGCCATGCAACAAAACATGCTGGCGGCTTTAGGCTATACTGGCTGTATAGTTTTGGCAAACTTGGAATTCTGAATTTATGAATATTGCATGAATCATGTCAATGTCTAAATTTGAGTAAATAACTAATTGAAATGGAGATTAAGCTCTTAACTTTTTGGACTTTTACATCAGCCTTGTAGTTTGATGCTCACGAACCCTAACGTTCATGCTTTAACTTATGTATTAGTTAGTTGGGCAACAAGTAAATATTGGGATTCCACCTGTACAATATGGTGCATTTGTTATCCAAGAGAAAGTTCTGGGTCATGAGGGAATGTTTAGTCTGCTGCTTATAATGTTGCATGCCTGCTTGGGAGAGTTCTGTGGGTTAAGCCCCCCCACCCTGGTTTAGGGCAGAGTTGCCCTCATTAAAAGGAATATGGATCTCATGTTCCCATATGCTGTATTTTATTATTTAGGCATTTTTTAATGTGACACCGCATACACCCAAAAGGGGTACTATAAGTAAATGATCTAAGAGATTGATCAGAGATTTCTTTCTCAAATATAGGACCTTGTTGAACCATTTAATATGGCTTTAGGAATTTTCACTGCAGGAATTTGAATGATGCACAAAGTTGCTGACTTCTCTCCGTGAAATCCCTTTGCACTTTTTTTAATTTATTTATTTTTTAAAAAGGTATTAACTTGATAATTAGTCCTTATGCCAACTACCATCAGCCCCGCCACCCCTTTTTTGTGGCTACCTTAATCCCAGAACTCTTTAGTAGATAGGGAAGAGCAGGAAAACGGGCTGAGTGAATGAAGGGGTGAACCATGCAGTATCGATGCTGCTGGCACCCACAAATTAGGTTGTGGTTGTCTTTTGCAGCTTGCGTCCTTGAAGAGGTTTCTTTCCCTCTCTCTTTCCGTAGCCATGCTTCATTCCTTCATTTTTCATTTGAGCAGGGTTGTCCCCAACATACTGCCACAGCCCTTGCATAATTTGTCTAATTTTTGGTAATTGATTTAATGCAGACGGAAGTGCTTTGTGTAATGCTGTGCTTTTCTCATTAATGTTAATTGGTTCACTCACTTTTTTTTGTAAAGGGTTTACTCCTTTATTAATCCTACTTGAGAGGACACACAGTCTGAAACTGAGCAAAATGTACCTTCACTTAATGCAGCGATAATGATTCCCACATACCCTTCCCAAGCTTAGTAGCACAACTCCAACCCCACAGTAACTGGGTTTGGTTCACACACACTCCTACTGGCTAACTGACCAATGCCACAGTAGCTAAAAGCCTCTTACCTTCTAAACACTGCATTGCAGGTCTCTAAGTAAATACATACAGCCAATCCTTTGGATTTCTCCTAGTCTCAGAAGAGCTGCACCAGCAAGTGCCTTGGTTGTTAAAGTAGGTGGTGCATTGGGTACACATGAAATGCATTTCTGAAGCGCCTACAGCATAGTAAGCAGCTTCTTAGAGCTAAACAGAAATATCTGTACTTCTGAGAACTGTCGGGATTGGGACCCAATGGTAAGTATTTTGTACAAATGTGTACCTTAAATACTCAGGTGTTCTCTTGGATTACATTTATTCAACGTGTAGCCACATTAACTAAATAGTCAAGAACATAATGTTTTACCTGGGATGTTTAAAGGAATTATATTGATCTTGAACCTCCTCATCGAAGGGGTATCTTGAGCCAGGTGATGATAAACCCAAGACTGGACTATTGCAGTTGGCCCTAGATGGGATTCGCTAAATGCAAAATGGACCTGCTATAAAAGCGCAAACTTTGGGGAGCAGTGTAGGTGAGGGCCTGTGCAGTAGCCATCATATCACTGAGACCAACAAACAAACCTTACATTGATGACTGACTGAATCCATGATCTATTTTAAGTGCCTCATATCGCACCAGTACAAAGGCAGTTCTAACCCCAAGTATGACAAGAGGAGATTTCCCACTATTGTGCATCCAGTGTTCTAAGTTCAGCAGATCTCTACATCTGTTTTTATCGTTTTTTTCCTTTCTTTGAAAGTCTCGACACACTATCTGCCAATGGAGGTTTTTTAAAGGCAATTTTAAAATGTAATGCCATCTAATTTTGGCATCCAGCACGGTTAAGCACTTTACAGACCTTCACAGTTGTGGTCCGCTATAGAAATTCTCTTACTTTAGTCCCGCATTAGATGAAACCATGCTGCTGTGCTTTGTCCTCTCTCTGTGTCATAAAGGTGTTTTTCTGTTGAACATGATTGACTGACATCTGTTGGTTAATTGTTTATGTTCTATGCAGAGTGTCCTACCACCGTGTAGTAACTGTTGTTCAGTAGTGTTGTAAACAATAAGTGGTGCTATCGCCCAACTATATCAACTGAATCAGACCTGATAATATTCATATTAGTTTAAAACTTGCTAAGAAGTTAATACATTACAAGTATTTTGCATGAAGGTAGTGCCATGAAAGGAGCTATACTGTTTATTTAATTTGAGCACAACCAGACATTTGTGTTAAATAAGTTACTGAAGTCTCAAAGAAGTTATAGACACTTGTGACTCAGTTCATTATGTTGCTGTCAACACCATTCCACACATCGTCGCTTTTGCCAATGTACACCCGTAGGACCTCGCTGCTCCACTGCATTAAAAGTGGAACTCTCAAAGCTAACACTTGTTAAAATGGCTTAGTCCACCACAGAAAATGTCAGACTCTGGAAACCTGCTTGAATAGAGGATGAGTGGTTAATACGTTGCGTCCCTGATATCACTTGTTAGGGTATACTAACTCCACCATTCTGCAGTCACAGCAAGACTTCTGGTCAATTGCAGTCTTCTTAAAAATATTTCATTGTAGATCTTTTTCCTTTTTCTTGGGCCAGTCTTTGGCAAATGTAATTTCTGGTATCACGAGGAAGTACTTACAGTTGACGTTTGTGATAAAAATGGACCTATTGCTGAAATCTGTCTGCAAACTGTGGATCAACAGAAGTTGGAATCTCAATTGGCTGCCTCATCTGCTACTTCTTCTGAAATAAATACCATATAAATTAATTGGTGAATAGTAACCGTAAAAACCAACAAGTAACAACCAACTACATGTGCCTGATGGCAAGTGTTATGTAATTATTATTATTATTACCACAATCGATGGTCAGTCACCCTGTTTTAACAGTCTGTAGTCTTTGCTTTCTGTTCTACGTTATAGTTTTGGAGTAAGTCTGATAGGCCTCACTTAGAGACAGAGCTGGTGATCTGTGTCATATCTCTGTTTTTAAAGCTTTTTTTTTTTGTTATATATTTTTTTGACTGTCCTATTTATAACTGACCGTAACCTTACAATTTCTTGTCTCTCAGTCCGAAGAAGACAAACAGTTGCAGGATGAACTGGAGATGCTTGTCGAGAGGCTGGGGGTAAGTAGCTGATGTATTTGAAGTCTTACAAATGCTTGTGTCCCATTGTATGTTACAGGTAAATGCTTATTTAGCAGCTGTCATATGACGTGTCTTTAAAGGACAGTTGCTGTGTTATCATTGGGTGTGCCTTCGGTAACGGTCTTATTGTAGCGTGTCTCTTGAGGGATGATGATAATGTCACTATCTGTAGAGCCTACTGCTCAACAGTTCCTATTTTATGCCAGACCAGTCTCGGATAAGAGGGACGCTGCCTCCGCGGCAGCATCTGCACTGGTACTATTTGTATTTTACAAAATGGAGATGCCTGGAGTGATGAACACATTCTACTTGGGGTGAGTCTCACTTGGAACTGTTAGTATATGGAAGGTAATGCCATCTGTTGGGTACTGATTGAATGCTACAAAATACAAAATTCAAGTTCATCCTTATTCAGCCTCAATGCCACTCTAGACAAACAACAGCAATAGTCAAATTAATATTGGTCATGCTTTATTGCTAACACTCCAACACGAGCTGTCAGGTCCGGTCCCCTACAGACGGGAACACTAGCAACTCCAGAACTGTTTTTGCCCGCTTTGGCTATGTGAGTGGGGTATAGCTTGAGCAGGGGCTCGCATCTTGAACTACTTGTCGCACTGGCGCAAACAACAAAGGGATGTAAGCAATGTTCGCTGGCACTGGTGATCCCTCCAGTCCACATTCCAGCCAACATTACTTGCCCACTATGACACTTTAGACCGAGACCAACCATATGAAAATCAGTCTAGTGTCCTGCTCCATTTGGAACAGCTTACCCTCCACCACTACCCAAAGTGTGTGACCCTGTCCTCAGTGAAGCTTTTGTGGTAGAGCTTTTGTGTTATTAAAGAACAGACCCTTTTATAAAAAATAACAGAAGAGTAGACCAAAGGATTGTTGCAAAAGGTAGTTGGAGAATTTTATAATGGGGCCATCTGTTGGGAAGTGTAGTGAGGCATCCACATGGTCTCCAATATAATGTTTGGTCCACTGTGAAGGGTATGGTCGTACCTTTAGTCATGGGACTCTTACTTGACTGCTGGTAGGAGAGTGTGTAGTGGGACTGTTTGTGCCTTATGATGAGACCGACTTTTGTGCCTTATGATGATACCGACTTTTTTGTAATATTTGATAGGGACTGTGGAGGGAAACCCAATTAGTAGGGTTTTGTGAATAAGGTGTTTGGTGATGCCTGTAGGCATTACCTCCTATGTGCCTGGTGCTGTCAGGAGTGTCTACCCAAGGGGATTATGGGTTAGTTTAATATGTGATGACGTCTTTAATAACTGTGACACTCTATGTAAAAGGTTCTGCAGTGGGACCGATTGGGTGTTTCATTAGGCATGTTTCGCTGACCAATGTGCAGAAGGAGATGTAAGATCAATAGCAATTTGCATCCCCCGTTGATTTTACTGTAACTGTATTGATTTTTGTCAGAAAATGGAAGAGTGAGGAAAAATACATGTGAAACTCCCAAAGTTTTTCTATCAGACTTTACTTTCTGTTGAAAAAGAAATCCTCCCCTTCAGTATATCTTAAATGTGAATTCAAAGAATCACTTTTTTTAAAGCTTTAAAATTAAAACGAAATATTAAGTGGTAAAATACTCTTCAGGACCATATACACAAAACCGGGGGTTTGCCTATCCCTCACCCTCCGCAAGCACTTCAGCTGCCTGATAACATTTTCACAAACACTTCACTTTTCTCCATACTTGGGTTAATAAAGATATGTAATTAATGCACACATACCCTGCCTCTGTACCCCCAAATCACTTGCTGTCCACCCCCTTAACCTCCTTTAATTATCTGTTTATCTTTATTTTGTTCTTTCTTCTTTTTGTTTGGTTTTTTTTTTTACCCAGTTTGGAACTAATGAATTTTACATTGATTTCCTTTCTCTTGTTTGTAACAAATATATTGCTTTTCAAACTTTTTTCCTTCAAACTGTTCACCTAATCTCACCTAGACTGGCAAAGCCTGTTCACTTACGCACTGAAAAAATAGTGCATATCTTACGTCTGTCTGATGTGCCAAGATTCAGTTGCCACCTGCAAGGGTTAACATGGACACAGACAGCACTTTTTTGGTCTTTTTTCAGGAAAAAGACACATCCCTGTATCACCCAGCACTGGAGGAGCTTCGGCGACAGATCAGATCCTCCACCACATCCATGACCTCTGTTCCCAAACCTCTAAAGTTCCTGCGGCCACACTATGGGAAACTGAAGGAGATCTATGAGAACATGGCTCCAGGAGAAAACAAGGTACGTCTTCATGAATTAATTTTTCTGCCTGATAAATCTTGGCTTTCCCTCAAGATGTTTATATACCACTTAAGAACACTATTGCTAGTGAAGCAGTGGAAATAATCATATCTATTTCCATTTGGGATTTTTGACACATGCTTCACATCTGCTAAAAGCCTGATGATGCAGCCTTGCTCTGCTTTGGAACAAGGCTCTCCCTTTGTTCACTTTGCGTAGGTCATTTTGTGATGTCATCCCATTCCCCTCCCTCAGAAGCATTGGGAAAGCTAGTGTGTTGTGCCTTTTGGACCCATTGGCTATGCCAATGGTTTTAGCCGTGTTGCGCGTCCTCTCCGATGTTCGGTTGCGTGGCTAAAGAATGAAAAAAGACTGACGTGGGTTGCCGTATCATTTTATATAGTTGTACGCACCTACAAATTGGCGTGGCTGCTATGGTTTTTCCTTTCTAGTTGCAGATTAGAGAGTTTAATCGGTAGCTAAAAAACTGAAAAAATTAGACCCTTTTTATTAAATATATAACAACATTTATTTTAATTCATTCTATACATGATTTTTATGAATGCATAGTAAAGATTTTCTTTAGATGGGTTTAGGTTGGAAATATTTTTGATTAAAACTTCAGAAAACACATTTTACATTAAAATATGTCCATTAAAGATTTATTTTAAACTTCAACTTAATAGTTCTGTAGCATTTTCTATTTTGCTTTACATTTAAAATAAATATATACACTTTGTCTAACGGAGGAATATCGCACTGCTAGCGAGTTAAAGCCAGAGAGTAACAGCGGCTCACCTTTTCACAACTCGGCGCACCCGCTTCGCGGGTGCCCCTTCGCCTGTGCCTGTGTTGAGGCGGGGATCACACCTGACGTCCTTGAGGAGCATTGAGGCGGTAAGGAGGAAAAGCGGTACCGGGCGTGTGGCTGCAGCGGGGCTGCGAGCGTGCGGGGACTTCAATTCCCAGAAGTCCCTGCCAGACCGACGGAGAGCTTCCGGTCTGCTCTCCCTGCTGGCCCGCCCCCCGCCCTCCTGAGGCTTCATAACATCATCCTACTCCCGCAGCGCGGGACGCAGCCCGGGCTAAGACTGGGCAAAGACAGGGCCGTTTTAGGCCGTTTTAGGCCGTTTTAGGCCGTTTTAGGCCGTTATAGACCGATTAAGACCGGACCGGGCCCTCCCTCTTGGCTTTTCTATGTGAACGATATAGTTGGGTTCCCTGCTTTGATTTACTTCACATATTGCCCACACAATGTCTGTCCGTGAAACTAGGAGTAAATCCACTAAGACCTCAAAAAAGCCTACAGGCACCTTAGACGATTTTATCACTAGGACTAGCCTCTCAATTGACAACGAAATAACCAAACTCCAGCACAAAGTATCACTAGAACTAGAGTGTGCTAGGAGGCTCTCTACCGAGCTTGCGCTGAAGAAAAAATCTTCCTTAGGTAGTATTGCTAACTCAAAAACTCCCGAGCGCACTACTGGACCCATGCCAATCATCACTCTGGCTGAGGTTCATTCTACTGCTGAGGAAACAACCCCCCATACTAGTTATGATTTTGTTGAGCCATCCGTTAGTGTTGATCCCGAAAGCCCTCCTCCCTTGGATTCCACGATAGGAAGTATTGAGGGTACCAAAAATGAGGAGAACCCTAAAGTATTGGTTGAAATAGAGTCTAATAAAAGCCAAGTGCCCGATAAAGCGCACTTAAAGCATAAGAGAAAACGCAAATACTTAACTGCCTATGCTAGAAAAAAGGCAAAGGTAGCACTTAGCCAGAACGTTATGGGGGGTGTTCCAAATGTGCCTAGTGTAACTATTGACAATACTATAACTGAGGAAGCACCTTTATCAGTAGAAAGTTTTAATGACAGCACATATGAGCAAAACTCGATTACAATGGCTGTCCATTCGGTTCATGAGGGCCAAAGAGTCACTTAAGAGACTACTTAGACCGATAGAAGTCAGGCTAACTGGTATTGAGAACCAGTTGCTTGAGGTAGAGAAAAGTGTCATTACCTTATCAAGCTTGAGCCTCAATTGTACTGATGTACCTATAGTCCCTAAGCAAGCTCTAGCTCCTGCTCCCGTACTTCCAACGATTAAAAATCCAACTAATGAACAGGAACAAAAGGAGGGAATAGTAAAACATATAAACACTAAACAATCAATAAATACTACTGACAAATTATATTCAATTCCCAATACTTCTACATCTGTAAACTCCACTAATAAACCTTCGCAGAAAAGCCATGGCCAAAGTAACACATCTCAATTGCCAAATGTTACTACTACCCATTCCTCTATTCAGAGTGCAAAGGCCCTAAAGAAACCCCTATTAAATCCTTCTGTCTTTCCTCATATCACTCCGGCAAGTAACAAACTCTTGTCTGACAGATCTTTTGTAAATAGTACTTACAAGACAAATCACCAATCTAGCCATATGTATAATAACTTTAAAGGAGGGTTTATAGACCTACCACCTGATGCTAGCCCATTTGTAGCTGTTCTCACAGGGGTGCCCGAACTAGAAAGCCAATATGAAGAGAACTTTCACTCCCTAAAAAATAAAGTGATATATTTGTTAAACACAAATAAACCCATTCCGAACCACATGAAAAGCAATATTCTCATGGTTCGGAGAGTACCGTGGGTTGGCCCCATGGCCAAATCAATTATGGGTGATTGTATTGTTATATCTTTTGAGGAACCCCATAGTGCTGAACATATTTGCAAATGGAAATCATATGGAGCAACACCATCCATTGAAGTTAGACCTCTATCGTTTTTTTACCCTCCACCAAGGCCCATTCAATATGGCTCCAATTGGAATTTTGTTAACCAGTATCATGGTTACGCACCTAACTTGGCTAGACAGGTTGATCAAAATATGTGGTCTGGCATCCCCACTTTTAATAGATTCAGTTGTTTAGATGCCGTCGACTGACTTGGAACTATGCCAGATTGTATTTCTAAGTTATACGACACCTTCTGTAATCTTGGTATTGATAATTCCCATCCCAGAATGGATCAACGAATGCTTGATGTAAATAAGGATGTTGAAGATAGGATGCGTAAGATAATGACAAATCACCCCAACAGGGAACTGTCTCTACCAGTTGATAAAGTATGCTATACCCTAGATATGGGTAGTCTGGATGGGGGATCTGATACTGTAACTAGAGAAATGGCAAAACAGGTAGAGAAAGAAATGGTCAACTCTCAGTTAGGCAGTGCACCCAATCAATCGGTAATCATGTCAGCCCTTGATGACCAGAGCCCAACATCTCGCTTGCTTATTCTATCATGGAACATCGCTGGGGTTGCCAAGAACCTAAAGGACCCCGATTGGGCAGATTATATTGACACCAGTGATATTTGTTTTCTGCAAGAAACCTGGGCGACTGAAGTTCCACACCGAGTCGGATACAAAACCTATGGAATTGAGGCAGTCCAGTCTGATAGAGGAAGACCATCAGGGGGTCTGATCATTTGGCTTAAAATTACACTGGTCATGAAGGTTGAATCTATTGATACAGGCACTCCTGACATTTTGGCCCTAAAGGTTACTCCCCCTAAGGGTAATGAATGCTACATCATTAATGTATACAATAGACCAATCGGTCATTCTAAGGTCTCACCTACTTTGGAATCATTGGACCTCTTTTTGAAAAATGTAGTTGGAGACATTCCGGTTATTTTGGGAGGAGATCTAAATTGTAATTTTGAACCTGTTCCAGGCATCAATGATGTTTTTGAAGATGAGGACCAAGCGTACAAAATTCCCCAGCTTGAAACTCTAAAAAGTGTCAAGTATTCTACTTTGGCCGGCCAACTACTAAGGCTAACTGCAGATCATGGTCTTAGAGCATGCAACGGCCGCCTCCCTTCGGATTTGCTAAAACAACCAACTTTTCCCAAAGCTAACAGCAACTTAGACTTCATACTTGTTTCACTTAGTATCTGGTATTTTTTGATTGACTTTAAGGTGACAAGTAGGGGGGAAAGTGATCACTATCCTTTGGAACTTTACATCGACGTGCATATGTTTAGTGACACTATTACCTCACCAACTATGAACACCCACGGAAGAATGTGTGAGGATGTTCACATAAATAACAATAGACGGGCAGTAAAATGGCCCCGCATTTTGGCAGATGGCAAGGCACTAGCGTCAGTATACTCCCTCTTTGAGCAGACGTTTGCACACATAGCTGACCAAACTTTTTTACCTGTACATTTTGATCATTTTATTGAACTCCACAATGTTTTCTTCAATGAATTAAAAACATATCTGTCAAAAATGCCAAGGAAAAAACAACAAAATATAAGAGTGGCCAGTCATGGAAAATTATGGTATGACCACTCATGTAGGATTGCTAAGAGAAACTTACTGTTTGCCATCAAAAGTAGGTCAAAAGAAGAAGTTAAACTTGCAAGGGAGGAGTACAAACGTGTCCAAAGAATATCAAAAAAACTGTGGGAGGAGTCGATTTTGGGCTGAAATGTTAGCTGCTGCAAAAATCAATGATAATGTTGGATTCTGGAGGTTGGTGGCAAATGAGGGGCACGCAGGCAGAGCTGTGAAAGACACGTTTCTGGATGAAATGACCTGGGTGACCCATTTCACATCTCTTTACCAACAATACGACGGTGTTAACAACAGGGGTATATGGTCTCCCCCTCCTATTGAACCCCTTAACTTTACACTGGAGGAAACAGTAAGGGCAATTAACGAACTAAAAAACACTAAAGCACCAGGCCCAGATAAAATACCGGGGGACCTATACAAACACAATGTAGGAGTCTGGGCCCCTTACGTGAACCGCTTGTTCAATGTTTTGTCTACAAACTGTTGTTTTCCAGATAGTTGGCGTGCAGCGGAAGTTGTGTTAATTTTTAAAAAGGGGAATAGACTAACACCCTCTAATTACAGACCAATTAGTCTTATGGACACGCTGCGAAAATTATATGCCAAACACCTGTTATTTCGGATCAACGACTGGCTGGACGATTCCAATATAATCTCCAAATTCCAAGCAGGGTTTAGGAGTAAGACCAGCACTATAGACCAAATATTTCGATTCTGTTGTTTGATCTGGAAGTACGTGCATATTAACCACTTCAGCGCTCCCGCATTTACCTGCCGTGCGCTGAAAAAGTAATAAATGGCTTGTTTGTGACAAAGCCAGCTCGTCATGAGCGCAGGGCAGGTAACGCCCATGACGAGCTGGCTTTGTCATTAGCGTCGAAGTGGTTAGGAAAGGTCACCTCTATGTAGCTTTCGTTGACCTGAGAGCTGCATTCGATCTGGTCCCGCGCAGCTTGCTTTGGAAAACACTAAGTGAAGTGGGTCTACCAGGATGCCTCCTGGCTCAAATAGTTGAGTTGCACACTGGCAACTTTGCAAACATTAGGTGGGGTCCTAATGGTGAGCTGACGCGAAACATTCCGATTGAACGCGGGGTTCGCCAGGGGTGTGTTTTGGCCCCAACCCTGTTCTCTCTGTTTGTTAATGATGTCCCCGATTATCTGAATGGTTGTATTAATGATTCCCCGCAGCTTAATGGAGAAAGGGTGCCTGCGCTGCTCTTCGCAGATGACACCATCCTCATATCTCAGACCAAGAAGGGACTCCAGGCACTCCTTAACTCTTTTAGCTGTTACTGCATGACAAAGGGTTTGGAAATTAATTCAGATAAAACTAAATGTATGTCATTAAATCCCAGTAAACCAGACAGAGGGTTCCTGACCTTGAATAGTCAGAAATTAGGTACTGTGGAAAACTTTTCTTATCTGGGTGTTGCACTTGATTCGAAATTAAGTTGGAAGGCCCAAATCGAGAAAAGTAAGATATCGTATGCCCACAATGTTAAACCGATTATATGCAAACTAAATGCCAGCACAAGTAAAAGTGTAACCCCTGTTTTAGAACTCTTTAAATTCAAAATTCAATCTGCTGTGTTATACGGAGCAGAGATATGGGGACCTTGGGCAAAAGACAGTTTTAAGAGCTTGGACAATAAATTTATGCGTGCCATTGTAAGGGTCCCAAATAGTACACCTCTAATACCACTTCAACTCGACCTGAATTTTAGAAGAACAGATTATTTTGCCATTCTAAGACCACTAATATTTTGGGTTAGGTTATGGACCACCCCAGAATTGGTAGAATATAGAAATGGCCTACAAGAACTGCTGAATCTTGATTCTTTTAATTCTATCCAGTGGTTTGTGCATATCAAAAAATGGTTTACGCTCCTGGGTTTATACTCAATGTGGGAGACGCCTGAAAACATGTCGACCTCTTCTAAATTATTAGTTAAGCGAGCCTTTTGGACTCATATGAGTGACAACTTAGTAGATGGAACAAGAGTTGGGTCCGGAGTTCAGGATTTTCTATCATTCAAGGATGAGTTTCGTTTTGAATCATTCTTGGACGAGATAGAGCCACCCATCGCAAAGTCCCTCTACTTAAAGTTTAGGTATGGGATACTTATGCTGAACCACAATACAGATCGATGGTCACAGAAAAGACTGGGAGAATTGAATGTTAAAAGCGGGTGTTGTCCTATGTGTTTCAATGCCTGTATGGAGAATGAGGTTCATATGTTTTTTATATGTAGTGCTTATGTAAACGCTAGAAAGAAATGGCTAAAACCAATGTGTAACCTTCTAGGAACCAGATCCTGTTCTACAGCTTATAGGGTCATGAAAAGTAACTCAACCCAGTACATTGTATTTAGCATAAGTAGGTTCCTTTACTCTGGTTACATCATTCGTAAGAAACATGGTCAGGTACTCTGAGCAGGACCCGTGTATATGTTTACAATAATCTGACAAAATAAAATATATCTTAAATGGAAATTGTAAAAATCATTTTTAACATTACCTTTTTAATTATTTGTTGCTACGCGTGCTACTATGAATGTTTACTTTTAAACTGTATATCTGTCTTTTATGGCCAAATTGGCCGAAATAAATAAATATATAAAATTAATTTCCATCAATATTTAATCTAAAATATAGTATTTATTTTCGAGTCAGATACTTTTACTTTTTATTTTTCCATATACTTTACCATAAATAGTCTCCATAGTCTGGTACAAACCTGAAATGGTTCCCTAAAATCTTACGTTCTAATTTTAGTGCATGTTGTTCTTGCAGTACTTTTCAAAGATCATAAAATGTTTAACAGATTAGAACTTAAGTGGGCACTTACCTGCTGGTTACAAAGTACTGAGGTGTTAATGAAGAAGATCTAGCAGTCATTTAGGAAAAAGGGGATTTAAAAAGCAACACCCTTAAATGCCATTTATTCACAGATTTTAGCTTTGTCGACTGAACTGCTCAGTACAGCTAGTAATTGGCTTTAATGGGGCTTGTAGGCCACTCCGTAGAAGGTGTGTATATGTTGGATAAAGAACAATGCTAAGCAATGTGCACTTGCTCTAAAGTCTATAATGCTGTTGAAACCTGAATGAGTCAGCTGTGTGACACCATGCGTCTTCCAGCCATTTATCTGTTGCGAGGGAGCTTCAGTGGAAGACATAATCAGTAGTTGCAATCTGAGCAACCTGATGAGCATTGTCTTTCCTTGATGAAAGCTTACCTCTAGCTTGAACTCCTCTACTAATGCTGCCCTACTCAAATATGCACAGGCTGCTCACACAACAACTGACTTTTACATCCGCCAAATTGAAGCGCCATTGCCACCTTTTCCTTTTACTAAATATGTCTCCAAAATGTGTACATAGGTAAAACTTGTGTGTGCAGTTTTTCATGGCCCTTGCCTCATTTCCCATTTACTGGTCACACCTCCACTGATTACGACTCTAGCTGCATTACTGGGCTATGTATCAGTGGCCATTTGCTGTGATTGTGAACAAAATGCTGTTGCCTTGATAAAGGAAGTAGTTGTGTGGCATTGTAATTGACAGTGTCCAGAGTCTGGCATGGGTTATGAAAGAAGAGACAATAATGAAGGTCCATAATTCTTTTTGGCACTTGAAAATGCCTGGCCAGTTAACCACAATTTCACTCTCCCTTCCTGCAACAGTTCTTGAGCTACTTATTGCCTTTGCTATGCAAAGGTACATGTTCAGAGAGATTTCAGATCAGTTGATTACGAGTAATTATGGATTAGTGTCTGTGCTCTCCACAGCTAATGAAAGTGCTAACTAAGGGCCTCATTATGATGTCGGCGGTCCCCCTGACAGACAGCCCTTCTGTCCGACAACCACCTTACAATGCTGGCTGTCGGACCCTCGTCTGTTGAGGGACGGACCTCTGCCAGGATCAGTGATCCCAACTGGGCAGAGGTCTGAATCGTTAACCCTTAATAGAGGCGGTGCCCAGGCAGGCACTGCCATTTGGATTACGATGTCCTTTTCCGGCAGCCTTTTCATGGCTGTCGGAAAGAGAGTTTGAGGGCCCCAACCAGGGTCCCCTTTCCACTGGGGCCACTGCAAAGTGGCCTTGTGGGCACACATAGTGCTACCAGACACATCCTTGCATGGATGTGCACAAAGTGCTCTTTTATACCGTTGCTTGTGCTGCTGCCCTTATCCTGGACCACAGCACAAGCAGCAGTGTAAAAGTGCACTTTCTGACTGCCACCACGGTGGTTGTATCGTAATTAGGAGGTCTCCTGACCACTGCAACACGGTGCGGCAGTCCGACCGTCTGAATGTTACTGCCCTCTGCTGAGCGCTTCAACAGCTGTTAAAAGCACACCTCTGAGCCAATGACACACAAGAGCGTGTACGCTGCACCACTCCGTGCTGACAATTGTGGCTTGAGTCTGTAACTGCCTCCTCCATTTTTCTACAGTCTAGTTTGTAGAGAGTTTGAAGTCCTGCAGTAGAACAACCCGAACAAACTTTCCGCATGTCGAGCTGGCCTTTCTATGTCGCAGTGTTGTTGCTGGGTGGTTTTAATTTGTTCTCTTAAGAAAGCTTTATGAGCATAACCGAAGAACACTGCTACTCTAGATACCTTATCCAAACTAAGGGTAAGCCACCTAGGCCTTCAGGAACGTTAGTAGACCCCCAAACTGCAATTCTCTGTCCAAAGGTACAATCCGGCTCCTCTCTACTCTGATCCTGCCTCACATTAACTCTGCTCCTCATTCGGCAGCACTATTTTGTATGGGCACGTTTTGCACATTTCAGTGGGGGTTGTCCTCGTTTCTCCATCGTTTTGCAGCTTACTGTGCCAGCATGTACCCCAGTGCTGGTTGAGAAAGTGCATGGCCATTTGTGAAGCTGCAGCAGCCATGACACTGGGTTTATTGGGCAAGTTCACCCTAACTTGAGCAGTGTCTGAGCCCAGCAGCAAACTGCCTGTTAAAGAGCCTGTCCTCATGTAATCCTTTAACAATACTACCACTATGGAATCCGAGACATAAGCACAATCCAGGCGCCAGAAAGTTATTTAATGCCAATGGAAAAAAGTGAATGTCTCACTTTATTGTTCATGTATGAAATCCTGCACTAATGGCAGTTTTTAGAAGACCAAGTAGGTTGCAGGCAGTTGAAAAAGAGCAAACCGGAATAAATAAAAAAATGTTGAGGTGCTTGTTCAATGCAGCAGAATACACCATAGGTATCCTAAGTATAAGAATGTATAGAAAATCTAATCCCAGCCCTTTCTTTGTAAAGAGATAATCATGTATCGGAGGTGCATTCAAAAAGTATCCTCTTTCTTCATGAACAAGGTGGCTGAGATGAGATCCAATGTTGATAGTTTTAGGCCCGGCTATCAGTGTAAAGCTCTCACCTATCTACTAAGGATTGGTGAAGAGCAGCACTCTTTGTATAATACTAAGCCTCAACCGAGTTTTCCTTTCTGCTAGATTGGTGCCCAGTTGAGTTTAACCAACCTGCTTCAGAAGAGATTGCTATAACCTACATTGTTACTAAAATTGAAGGTGAGGTGCCAGGGGAGTTAAAACACATGGTTCTTTTTTTTCAAAACGTAGTTTATTGGTTTTATGTAAAACGTACATGAATCTTCACCCAATAATAGCCATCACATCCGCAATGAGTCAAATAAAAGAAAACGCCCCAACGATGATTAAAACTCATGGTTCTTGCACTGCATTATTTAAAAATAAACTTGCCTTTCATCAGAAGACTCAACGAATTGTTGGCCAGTATGAATCACCCTGTTTGGAAAAGGGATGTTCTGGATCAGATTTGGGCACATTGAGGAAAAAAAGCCTCTCGGGTGTATGCAAGTCAGACTACTGGTAAGCACCCAATCCTGAATAACTCTTGGAGGATGTCCGAATGCAGTTAGTTGTGAGTTCTGTCTAGACTGGTGAAGTTGTGAGTAAGGCTGAATGGCGGCTCTGTGGAACTATATGTACACTAACATACGGAATTAACACGCCGCAGGTAACTCTAGTAGTAGACGAGCATACCAGAGCTGAGAACACTGGTTTTATTCAAGGAGTGCTAGCTGGCACTCCACTCCAAGGTGAACAGTATTCTATCCTCGCACCCCGTGCCATCTCTTCCAATCTAAGGGCTACAGAGTGTACAGAGACATGCATCCAGGTTTACCATGCAATTAATATCTTATATAAAATAAATATTCTTCAAGTACTGCAAATCAATATATTGTTTTTAATTCAGCTAGAACAGAGTTCTTCAATCTGTGGGGGGGGGGGGGCGCACTCCACACTAAAATCTCACCTTTGTCCTCTACTGATTCGAACAAACGGCAGAGTGGAGCTGCAGGGGCCCTAAGAAAGGGTGATAGCCATCAAAGCCTCATTAACAAGAAAAAGGTCTTTTAAAGACCTGTGAAATACTCGGGTGGGCTGTGTGCACACCAGGAAGCTGTCTCATCAGGCTGCCACACACGGGGTTTGGTGGGGGGGGGGGGGGGGGGTGGCTATACTGGTTAATTCCTACAGCTGAAATGCTTTAGCTGCAGTGGGAGGCAAGGAGCACCCTTTGCTAAAACTGAAAGCGAGATTTCATAGCAGAGGAGACTCCTTGCCTCGCACTGCAGATGAAATGAATGTCTGTTACCTGCTTTCAGTTTTAGCAGGGAAGGCTTCCAGCCTCCCACTGCAGCTGAAGCATTTCAGCTCTCGGAATTTAACCCCGTCCAGGGAGGGACAGCTCTTCCCAGAAAGGTGACAATGTTGCTTTTTAAATTACACCAGCAGGAGCAATGATCACAGGGCTAAAAGGGTTTTAAGTTGCCAAAAGACAAATCCCAGTCAGGTGTTTAAACAGCCTGCAAATTGCTTCTCTTGACACTTAATGAGTTATAAAGAAGTATGTATTAATTTATGATGTTACTTTTCTGTCTTTACTCCCTTTTATTATCAGTCATATAATTCAAGCAGCCCTAAAACACAATTTAAAGTGCTTTCTATTTATATTTGCTGTTCAGAGTATGCACAGATAAGTGCTGAAAATAGAGCTTTAGGTGACTGCTTTTTTTTTGTACCACGTGGGACATCAAATTAATAAGCTGGCAACCCTAATCATAAAACTGGAATTTTGTAGCAAGATCAGCCCAGTATTTATTTCCTCCACCCTTGATCCCTGGTTAATGCCATAATTGCAATAGCAATAGTTTAACATATCTGAAACCCTGTGCTGCCTTCAATAGCATGCTGAGTTACTGCACGTGTCTGGGAATGCACCCTGCCTTCAGACAACTTGCTCCTCATTCTCGCCCTTCACTTTCATGCTCACCCTGCACTCGCAGCGATCACAATTCCCTCACACTGACACCCATGCACTCAGTGATCACTCTGCTCTCACAATGCACTTGCACGGTTTTCCCTGAACCTCAACCTGCAGCCACACAAGCACACTACCAACCCTGAACTCATGTGACACTTCACTCACCTGTCCCCCTCACTGCTCAATCTGCAATCTCACTTAAACAAGCCCATCACTAACCATGCATTCATTAGTCCCACTCTGCACTAACATGCACACCCAAATTCATATGGTCACCTCACTCACCCTGCAGTCACTCCACGTACCCTACTCTCACACTGTCACATACCTCACTGTGCACTCACATGAGCTCTCCTGCCACCCTCACAGCACAGAGGGTTAATGTGCCTGCTACAAAGAAGGTGTACCATGCAGATCACAGAACTGAGGGGCATATGTTCAAGGAAGTTGCGGAGTGAGGCGTTAGCAGTCATGGGTTAAGGCCTCTCTCCGCCACTTCAGAAAAAGAAGGCTGCACCATATTTACAACAATATGGTGCAGCCTTGCGTTTCCCCTGTGCTGGCGCTTCACTTAGCAGTGTAGCGCCAACGCAGACACTATTGCACCATAGTGCAAGGGCGTCTGGGTGCAGGGAAAAGATTGTTTATGTACAGGAGGGGGACCTTCCTGTACATAAATAATCTATCTTTAAATGCCATTTGTCCCACTTCCATGTGTGCTGCTTAATGCAGCACACACAGAAATCACAAAGTTGATATTTTTTTTTCTTTACAAATACAAGGCATTTTGCTTTTTCCATGTGTGCTGCACAAGGCAGCACACATGGATGAAGCAAAAATGAGGAGAAATAATGCATTTCTCCTAGTTTCGCCAGCTTAAGACCAGGTTTTCCCTGTTCTTAATTTTAACGCTGGCCTTGTAAATAGGGCGCAACATCAAAATCAGTGCCTGTTGCAGTGGAACGCCCACCGCAACACCCACTGCCCACCCTTTCACGCTAAGCATAGCATGAAAGGGGGCCTTATTTACAAGGCAGCGTTAAGCCAAGTGAAGTGGCTTAACTACACAACGTCAGAAAAAGTGACGATGTGGTGTCTATAGGGGCTTGTACATATGCCCCTGAGTATAATGAAACTATGAGTAGCACTATAAAAAAAATTATATGTTTGCCAGAAAGGTGCTATAAAGAGATGAGGTGCATTGTTGGTGAGTGGTAGTAAGGGAATTAATGGAGGAGGAAACACTCATTGTTTTGAACATTATTTGCCGGATATGGCCCGGGATATGTGGGTGGCGGTCGATTATGTAGTGTACCAGATTCCAGAAATTTCTGTCAGGTGGTGGGGGGGGCCCGACATTTAAAAAAAATCAGCTGGGGGGGCTCAACCTTCAAAAGTTTGAAGACCTCTGGGCTAGAATGTGACTGTTCTGCACCAGTGGGGCATTGGGTAAAACAAGATTGCATTTCTGAATCCTTGTTTCGCCTTCTTTTCAGGATGTTCATTTACAATCAAATTTTTGTATTCATCTTGACACGTTTGGTTAGTGTATGTGTTGGGCCACGTTTGAGTTTCCAATATACATTTAATGTGTATCCGACTGCTACATTTCCTATCCTGCCCCCTCCACTAAACTCCACAGGACCAATTGTTTCTGACATAGAAATAATTCCCACTTTTTTCATGCTGTTGAGGAACTTGGCAGCAAAATTGCAAAACTGACATTATGTCAAAGCTAATGAACTAATAGAACTTGCTGTTGTGGTGAAACACCATTGTTTAGCCAAATGCACAACTGGTTTGTATTTTATATGCCAGCTTTAAAGGGGATCTCTTATCCTTAATGATAGATTACATAAAATGTATTCCATCTGGTTGCCATTTAACACTTGAATGAAGAGCGAACCTCGGAATTTATACAAAGAGCGAGACAACACTCAATGCCATCATAAGCTAGTGCCTTCAAAGCAGAAGGTCGCAAATAAACTTTCATGTTTCAATATCCCAAGAGTTTCTAACATAATATGTATGTTGAATCTCTGTACATATGATGATCAGAATTTTTTCAGGTTTATCTCTTATCAATCAGTAGCAAGCATTTACTCAGCTTCTGGTCCGGCTTGATAACTCCGGCCACGCTCAGGAGTCCGTAAAAAATCTGCTTAGGTTTACTGTTAATTGGAATGCAGCTAACTCCTTGAAGATCAATCCGGATTAAACCGGGGTGCTTATTATTCCAACTTAAAATTGCCCTTGGTGTTATCTTTTTTGGCCCCCAGAATAAGGAGTGGTTCCAGTCCCAGTGGTAAAAAGCCTGGTACTGAAAATTGATTCGGAATTGTCCATGTCCTGCCAGGTTTCCTCGGTTGTGGGAATCTGTACTGGCATACTCAGGCAGCTACGGAGACTTGTTCCCCTCCTTTCCATATCTGCATTGCAATCAATTGTTTCCGCCACTGTCATCTCTCGGCTGGATTATGGGAATGCCCTTTACTTGGGCCTTCCCCAGAAACTCCTCAGGAGACTACAAGTTGTACAAAATGATGCGGCTAGGCTCATTTTTAGACTCCCCTGGAGGACGAATAAATTGCACCGGCTGCCCATTGAACAGTGCATGCAATTCAAAAGTCTCTGCATAGCCCATAAGGCTATTTATGGTGAGGCACCTAAATATATAAAAAGATCGGGTGAACAAGTACGTTCCCGGCCGGGTTCTATGTTCATCCGAGGCCTGTAGGTTAGCCTCATCCAGGTACAGCCTTAAAACAAAAGGGGGCAGAGCGTTCTTGGTCCTCCTCCCACAGATTTGGAATGTTCTACTGGAGGACCTGCGAAAAGAACCGGTTTTGCTTACCTTTAGGAAGCTTTTAAAGACCTATCTTTTTAGAAAGGCACTGACATCGGTATAAGCTCTGTTTCCGCTGCCGCTAGCTATCCTACTCTAGCGACCTGCTCACTTGCTCTAGAAGCGCTTAGAGACCGGTTGGTGATTTGCGCTATTTAAAAATATAACCTAATGTAACATTGTGTGTATGCTGTAGCATGGATTAGAGTAACTAATAAAGTGGTTACCTTTTTTATTAAGTCTTATACTGGTGCTTCAAAGAGCTACTGGTACAGTCTGTGCTATGCTTGATGAAGGGTAGTACTGTACATTTCCTAGAATACGCTGGACTGAGCATGCTTGGATTTGCCTGTGTTTTTCATCTAAATGGGGTCCTGGTACAACTTGTCCACAAGGTCTATGACCCTGGTTCAAATGTGCGCCTTCTGTCGCTGCATATCTATGTATCACATCAAACTCCTGCCTCTATACTTTTGTGTCTTTAGCGCTTCGCTGCGGATATCATCTCTGTTCTGGCCATGACAATGAGCGGAGAGAGGGAGTGTCTAAAGTACAGGCTGCTGGGCTCCCAAGAGGAACTGTCTTCGTGGGGCCATGAGTATGTGAGGTGAGTTACTAGCAGGGTGTATATGAATGTGTCCCAGCCTTTCTTGCTGGCTCGCACATATGGTCTCTGTAACAGTTATGCGGACCCTCTGTGCTTGAATTTTGGTGTGAACATTCTTCTGCTTGAGGGCAGACCAGATCATGGTACTGGTACAGACAACAGGTTTAATAAAAAAAATTCTCCCCTCCCCCTTTGACTGGTACTACATGGCACAGGGAGGAAGAACCATGCCATACTGGATCTTATTACTGTGTAATCTATGTACAGTGATTGATTTTCATGACATGATGCTTCTATGACTGTAAGGCTTTCACCTCTGGTGGATTTAAAAGGAGACACTTAAAACATTCTTTGTGCACTTTACCCATGTCTTGTCCCTTGTAGCTCAGTCAAAGCTGAGGGATAAATGGTATTTGACTTTTACAGGATGTGATACATAGGGCCATATGTATCAACACATTTCCCCATAGACACAGAATGGTCAAAACCCTTTGATACATCTGGCCCTTAGATATTTAATAAGAATAATGATAATGGCTGTTATTGAATGTCCACTTGGAATTTGTATCAATCTGGATGTGGTGCTATCTTGTCATGCCTTGCAAAACAACTAACTGCAGTTGTGATGTTTTTCTTTACAATTAATAAAGAAATTTTTAAAAAAATGATGAGGTTGTATATAGTACTGCTGGCACTGTCTACCATGTGTGGTACTGTTAAATACCTATGACTCCGTTTAATTTGATCAAGTTGACGCTCTAATTAAGAAATTAAGAGGGTTATTGGGCAGGTACGTGTCTGTCTGATGCTCTCATAGACTTAGTCCAATTTTATAAATAAAATCTGCACATGACAAAATTCTAGAGTTATCAATCTGTAGAGTTTATTCAAAAATTGCATTGTTACAGAAAGCAAAAAGTAGCTTGTTAACCTAAAGATTTAACATAATCATATTTATCTAAATAGATCTGCAAATAGTGATGGAGTCCATCTCTAAAGAAAAGCCCAAAAGATCAATCGCACTCTTCAAAGATAACACATCTTTTATAATGTTTTAGGGAGAGTAGGCCCACACATTTTCATTGCATGACATTACATAGAAGGGTAGATTAAAAATGCTTCATTCATGACAATCCGTCCAAAAGTTGGTTATATGGCCCTAGGAACTCCTACTTCCTAAGGCACCTTAATAGTTAAGGCTGTATATATGTAATCAAGAGAGGAAATCCCACATTATGAAATACAGGCATATAGTGGCTTATTCATTCGCAGCAGAGCTCGGTTAAGTGAGCTTGAAACAAACCTCTTTCTTTCCGGAGAGAGACATATTCTACAGTTGTGTTAGGACAGACCATTTCTAATGCTGTATTTTCATTAGTTTTCTGAAATGGAGAAAAACACACGCATGTGGAACGCTTGTACACCTAAAATAAGCATGCACTTTTCTGCAGCATTTCATGAATGTTTGTTAATGCAGCCTGGTGTGGCCTAGTTATGCTAGCTAAAGTACGCCTAATTTAATCATTATTTTCTTGCAAATAAACTCCTCTTCACGATTTATAGATTTCATGAATAGGTGTTCCCCTCCACCACCCCCTTCGTAAATTTAAACTCTTTATCTGCAGGGCACGTTACATATTGACAAAGAGTGCTTAACTAGCGGAGACCTCTTGCTGCCTAAAATGCTTTGTTAGTATTTTTAAATTGCAGTGCTGTTTGATGTGTTCAGGGGACTAATTGAAATATATTGAATAGCACTGTACAATTCACATAGGACGTTGACTCCTACCGTAGTTGAAATTTACTGCTGTTTGAGAGGCAAATTTTGTGTCCGTTTTGCAGACACCTCTCTGGTGAGGTTGCTAAAGAGTGGCAGGAGATTGACGAGGCTGACAAGACACAGAAGGATTCCCTGCTGACGCTGGTGAAGGAAATTATACCGTACAATATGGCCCACAATGCAGAGCATGAAGCATGTGACCTCCTTATGGAGATTGAACAAATGGACATGTTGGAGAAGTACATTGATGATAACGCCTACGCGAAGGTGTGCCTCTACCTGACCAGGTGAGAATCACAGTGGAACATCAAATATGTGAACACACTTATATTTTAGTTTGCTCTACAACTGAGCAAGCTAAAATCTAATTATTTCATTCGATTAGTAGACCAGCATGTGCATGAGGGTTTGTCACAAGCATTACAGACAAATATATAATAAAATGACGCTTACATCGAATTTGTGTATGGGTGAATCAGGAAATCAGTGCACCGAAATGTGTGTAGGCATTTTCATAGGATGCTTTGCCTAGCTAGATCACAAGCACAAAGATGTTATATGGGTTTTACATTTCAACACAGTCACCCTCAGAATTTCTTGTTTGATATCTGGTTATTCCTTCCTTAAATGTTCTCTGGTGAGCCAAAAGATAGCAGAGTGCTCCACAGAGTCTAAGGCGAGCATACAGTCCAGTTGTGATTAGAGGGGTACCAGGTTCCGAGAGCAGAAGTTTACTGCTACTGCATCAAGGTGTAATGTTCTTCAAAGAGGTGGGTCTTATGCTCTTTCCTACACTGGAGCTGAGTTGGGGTAGTCTGGATGGATATGGGGATGCTGTTTCGAGGCAGGATTTATTTTGTGTGCTTTTTTGCAGTTCTTTGATTCTAATCTGATGCATCTTGTCTGCGGGTGTGCCGAGAGCCACTGGAAATAGAGCCCATCAGCCAGTTTGATAGCTAGCGAGTTATGATGGCTTTGTAGATGAAGCCTTGGTTTTGAAGCTGCACTGACTTGTACAAAAAAATGCTTTAATTAATCTCAGCCAGTGGCAATTGCTCTTGCTGCAACGCAGTCCATCCTTGTTTTTAAGAGCATGCCACTTTACGTTGGGTCCAGACATATGCAAATCAGCCTTTATCCTACTCCCATGTCCAGTCCAGGGAGGGCCTGGCAGTTTGGGCTGGACTGTTCCTACTGGAGAAGAGTCCAGGCTGATTTACATATGGCTGGGTCCAAAATTAGATGGCATGGTGGGTGAAAAACAATGGACTGGGTGCAGCTCCAGGCGATTGCCTAAGGCTGAGATTAATTCAAGTATTCCATCCATCCACTTGTTGATTTGAAGATAGTGCAAGCTTGCACGGGCAGCCATGTCATTGCCTTCAGGGTGATTAGGTATGCTGTGCCTCATAGGGTGCCCTTTGAGGGCAAGGATGGAGTTTAGAAGGCTGTGGAGCAGGGCATTGCCACCAAATAGATGCAAGAGTACGGCAGCTTATAATAATAATTTTTTTAAATGACGGTACACGGCTGCTTCCGAGGAATCATCCTGGCAGCAGAAAGGCCCAAAGAACCTAGAAGCGAGTTGCAAAGAGAAAAGTCTTAAGCTGTTTATGAAAGATAGATTCAGAGGTGACCGCACATAGCGCCGGGGGAAGGGTGTTCCAGAGTTTAGTAGTCAAGAACACTAAAGATCTTCCTCCCCTTCTCACCCTGCGCACCCTTGGGACTTGTAATAGCATCTGAGCATTAGAACGCAAGTATATGCTCTGACAGTACATTTTCAGTCTTCTCCTCAGATACATTGAAGATTTCAAATGAAAGGCTCTGTAAGCATAAATTAGTGCTTTACATTTGATGCGGAAGCTGATGCACAGGCACTGCAATTGGGGATGGGAGGCAGAAACCGATAGGCATGCCAGCACCTTCAGAATTAAGTGTGCTGCAGAATTTTGAATGATCTGCATGCGATGCAGCAGGTAAGATGGCAATCCTAGGTACAGACAGTTCACCTAATCCAGTTTGGATGTCTCTAGAGCATGAATGATTGTCTTATGATTACTCTCCAGCACTAGATGAAGCATTTTCCTGAGTGATTTCAGAGAGAGAAGGCAGCGGGCAGACACAGCCTTAACCTGTGATTCAAACGACCAATTTGAATCCAATACCAAAGTTTCTTATTCACGAAGAGGGCAGAGGAGGGGTGGATCCAAGGTCTGATGGCTATAAGTTGTGAGAATCTGGATACATGCTGATGCTGAAAAAGAGAATTTAACTTTTTTCAGAATTCAGTTTAAGGTAAATATCGTTCATCCAGACCACCTTCACACAGTGCTTGAAGGCATATAGAGCCTCCACCTCTTTATTCTGGAAGGTCGACATCAACTGAGCATTGTCCACATATACCCCAAGCTTCCAACAGGCTGGCAAGAGGTGTCGCCCATTGAAAAGTGTTGGACTCAAGGCCGAGCCCTGGGGCACTCCGCAGTCAAAAGGTTTGAAGGCTGGTGTAAATGGGGCAAGGAAAACCACCTAAGACCTGCCTTCCAAGTAGGATTTAAGCCAAGCCCACGCCTGACCTCTGACTCCCAACAGTCAGATCAGTTCTGATTTTACCTTTTTTTTTTTTTTTTTTTTTTTTTTTTTTAGTAATGAGAGCTGGTACTGGCAGTCTTAAGTGATTTTGAGAAACTTTCAATTGGTTGAATGCTGCAAATGAAATCTATCCATATCCGTGCCATTTGAGCCAGGTTTGGACCGGTCATTGGCAAGCTACAGGAATCTTGTTTTAGTTTGTTTAAGCTTCTGGTAGTTGCTAGACATCCATGTCTGGATAGGGTACATGCATTGTGGAAAGTGTGGGATGTCTGGAGCCGAGACGCCCCTCAAATATAGTGTTGTCTGCATATTGGGGAGTTTTCATGTTATCTGTGAGTAGAGCCTTAGAGGGGGATCTGTAAAGAGGTTGAAGGTGACGAGCAAAGCTGGAACACCGGGAAACTTTGCTGGCATTTCAGGTTTTTAGGTGGGGGGGGTCGCGGAGACTTCTATCTGAACTAACTGATTTCTGTTGGATAGGTAAGTTAGAAACCATGAAAGATATTTCCTGTGAATACCATTCAAGACCTCCAGGTATGGATGATGATTGGGTGGTTGACAGTGTCAAAGGCAGCTGAGAAGTGCAGTAGCATGAAGAGATGAGGTTGCCTTTCTCTCTGGTCAACAGGGCTTCATCTGTGATTTGTAAAGTAGCTGTGTCTATGCTGCTGCATGATACTAAGCCTGATTGATATTCGCTCAGGAGATAGTTGCCATTGATCTGATCCTGGATTGACAGCTTTTTCTGGTGATCTTTCCGATAGAGGCTAGATGAGTATTGGGCCAGTCATAGACTGGGTCGTCAGAGGGGGTTCTTCAGGAGTTGGGATATCCAACCAGTCTTGAGAACTTCATGGAAGATGCCTTTAGTGATTGAAGAGTAATCCATGGTGATTAAGAGTGGAATATCCTCTCCAAAGCGGGTTTTGATTAAGGACTATGCTATGGCATCATCTTAAAGGGTGGTGGCGTTGATGCAGTTGATAATGTCAGTAAGGTCTTTGCGAGGAAGGGTTTTGGAGGATGACCATTGCGGAGTGCAGCGGGGATGGCTAGATGTAGGAGGAGAGGCAGGTTTAGTGTTGCTGATCTGCTTTCAGAGACAGACAGACAGACAGACACACACACACTTTCCCGCCTTTTTCTTTCCTGTCTATGGATGGAACATATGTAACAAAGGCATTGAAACACTCAACGCCCTACTTTTTCCTTTTCTTCTTCTATTTGCCAGACCAGAGTACTGTCCTAAACATTCAACCCTTCAGTGCCCTTTTACTTTATATCTTCTTCTTTTAAATTTGCCACTCATGTCATTGTGAAGTAACCATGTGAGATAATGTCTACTGTCCTTCTCCTTTTTTGTGGTGGCTCGAGGACAAGTTCACTTAGCAGTAAACAAACTCTCTCCACCAGTGTCTCTTATAGTCCATGTTTGGAAGTCCCACGATTGTACAGAATAGCACATTTTAATAAAGCGCTGTCCTATTTGTAATGGGCTTTTCTATTTACAGTGATGTCCATCATATTTGCAAACTGTTGGAAATGTACATGCCTGTCTTTTGTCCATTCAGTTAATCCTCTTTTCTATTTTTTTTTCATTTGTCTAGTTGTGTAAGCTATGTACCCGAACCAGAGAATTCCGCCCTGTTGCGGTGCGCCCTTGGGATCTTCCGTCGGTTTAACCGCTACCCTGAGGCACTGCGGCTGGCACTGATCCTCAATGACATGGAGTTGGTGGAAGACATCTTCACTTCCTGCAAAGACGTGTGAGTAATTGGCACAATCAATCAATCAATTTTTAAAGCGCGCTACTCACCCGTGAGGGTCTCAAGGCGCTGAAGGGAGGGGGGAGGGGGGGGGCACAGAGCAACACTGCACGTGGAATGAGATTAAATTTGTCTTACCACATACTACTCACTGAAATTGTTCATTATGTCCCTTAATTTGGTCAATATGAAAACGTGTACCTCCACCTACCTGTTCTCTATCATGGCACTCTTTGGAGCCTGTCCTCCTCCTCCGCCTGCTGATGCAGTGAGAAGTAAAAAGGGGTTGGTTAACTTGTTGCTCAGATACAAATGTGAGTGCCATGTGTAAATAATACAACTGCTTAAGGTGCAGACTAGTTTGTTGGAAGCAGTTGCAGTGAACTAGCTTGTACAGAGCCCTGGTCTCATAAGGGAATTCAGGAAAGCATTTTAATAGCTTCCTTGTTTCAATGGAAGCAGATTTGTGTCCATAAACTTACTTGTGTTTAGATTATTTTCCCCAGAAGTAGTAAAAGAGTGCCTTTAAGTTTCCATACCGATATCGCTTGATAGTCCTCGAGTCAGCTGCCAATTTGTCTTCAGCTGACTCCACACACGGGGAAAAAATGATTTGTGAGAAAGCATTTACTGCAGTTTGTGATTCGCTAACGGCTTAACAAGTTACCAACCCTGTATGTGAGCCAGAACCACTGACCATGCACTTTTTTGGCAGCGCTTGACTAGGAAGTAGAAATGTGTGTCAAGATTGTTCGCTAAGCAGAAATGATCTAGATCTTCATAATAAGGCTCACAAATCAGCAGAGGGTTTCTTCAGTTTTTTTATGTTTACATTCAAGAGCCCTGCTGTCTGGGTGGCACGCAACACTGAGTACTACCAGAACCTTTATTCAGGGTATGGCCATTCTAAACGTAAAGTGCGAAAATTCGTTGTGCATGATGCTACGCTTCGCTGTCAAAAGTCTGTAATAGTTGGTGCTCCGTACAGGTGTAGTGCTAAGAAAACCATACAGTCTGCCTCCTCCCATAACCGTTTTACTGATACAAAAAGATGCATGCATTTATTTTCTCATAATAAAACGGTCTTGTTATGATGCATTACCTCGTAAGTGACCCGTATCGAAAGTGCCAAGAGACATTGCAGCGGCTCTCTAATACCACACAACCCCTGTATGTGTATTCCTCTCTTAAGCAAATAATTCCTGACTGCATCTTCCCCACTGTGAGCGATCTAGTTTTGTATGGAATATGCTGTGCTTTCAGAATAACTAAGTGTATAATACCATTGTACAATCCATATTGTGGATGGAAACCTATCTAAAGTAAATCCAAATACCCAATGTGTGGGGATTTTACCCTGTTAATGTAATGTACAGAATAAGGCCCTGAAAATTGTTTTGTTTTTAATTTGAAATTGAATAAGTAATGCCACAGTCTACAGCATGCAAATGTTTAAGAAACAGTTTTTCACTTGTATGGTTGAGCACTCTGCTTACCTCACCCCTTCTGCCTGCTGTGCTTTTTGTTAGCACATGAAGATTTGACCACAGCAGTTCTCTTGTAGTTTTAATAGGTCTCTTGACTGGAATGAGATTTATTGGCCAACTATAAAGGAATTTGACAGGCTCAGATACCAGCTAGGTGGATTCAACTCTCAATCCTTCCGAGCTACGGAGCTGGAGAACACACTTTGATTTTTCGATTCAAAAAATTCTAAGGAAAAGAATCTAGCTAGTGATATCTAGAAAAGCTCTGAAAGTGAAGATGCTTAATTCCTCTTTCTGGCTATGCAGGGTGGTGCAGAAGCAAATGGCATTTATGCTTGGCCGGCATGGAGTATTCTTGGAGCTGAATGAGGACGTGGAAGAATATGAAGACTTAACAGAGATTATGTCCAACGTCCAGCTGAACAGTAACTTCCTAGCACTGGCTCGAGAGGTGAGTTGGGTTGATACGGTGGACATGGGGGTTTAAAAATAAGATGAAGTACAGTCCAACAGTGGTGGTGTTTACATAAGAAGATACCTTGTGGAAAGGAAGGGTACAGACTAAATGTTTCCTGAAAGATATTGCAGGGTGGGGAGTGCTTAATTGTTACTGCTATCAACACAGTAGGAGTTAGCTTAACCGCTATGGCCAGTTGAACAGCATAGATGGTGCCGGAAGGACAAACCTATATGTGAGGAAACTGAGAAACAGAATCTAGGTGATGGTTTAATGGCTAGAACTGAATAGATGGCAATGGGTGGAGGCTGTGTTGAACTAAAAAATTAGTGGGCAGCTTTAATATTGATGAACATTCCCCCCTCCCCCGCTCAATTAAGTAATGCATGCACACACCTCTGGTCAAGAGACTACATTAAAAAATGTAACATTTTATGACGTTGAGATTTTTTTTCTTCTTTTTTTGCAGCTAGACATCATGGAGCCCAAGGTTCCAGATGATATCTACAAAACACATCTAGAAAACAACAGTGAGTTGTTTTTTAAAATTTATTTTTACACAAAGTAAGAACTGTCAGTTCATTGAATATTGTTACAAGTGCTGCTTCTTTACTTGTTGGCTCGGCTTACTCTTTGTAGAGCCTCATTCTTGCAAGAGGTGGGGCTTAATGGAATGGAGGAATGCATGTCAATCACTGTGTTCCCTAAATACTTTTGTAGATCTTTTTCCCCTCTACCATGGTTGTTGGTTTTGGTTCAGAGGGAAGGAGAGTCCCTCCACAGTTCCTTGCTTGTGGTCCTCTTGCCTCTTTTTATCTTCCCATGGTGATTGAGTTATTTCTTGGTAGACTTTACCCAACTGGATGGCTATCACTCACCTTTGTGTCTGCCTCAGTTTGAGATAGACTTTTTCTTGCCTCACATTTTTATCTGTTTGCACTCCTCTCGAGTTTGGCATGACTTTGCACTGTGTATGTTATCTCACTTATCATTCTTTTCTTCTCCCCTATTGTCCAACTTTAACATTAATGACTTCAGGATGACTGAATGAATCATGGCTGTATGGGTTCAATCCAGAGTCCTGCAGATTACTGATCTTTAGAGCCATCAAAAAACATAGCTGTCTGGGTCTGCCCTTTTACGATATTTAAAACCTGTGATGGCTGTCTGCATCCCATACCAGCAACTTATGGCCTGATTTAGAGTTTGACAGATGAGACCTCCATCACGAACTTGACTTGTATCCTGTCTTTCTGTCTTCCTTTATCCAAGTACATAATGCACTCCTCATACCGTTAGTCTCGCTGCAGAAACAGGAAATTTGTGGGTGATTCTTTTAGAAAATATTGATCTTCCATATGCCATAAATGCATTATGAAAATAAATAAAAATGTAGCTGCAATAGCGGAAAACAAACTTTTCGTGTCTATAGAAGCTTTGCATTGTTGAAATTATTTCGATCATATAGGAGTTATTCCTAAAACTTGCTCTGTCCAACCTACTTTCCTTTTTTTCCTTGAGGGTTTGGTGGAAGTGGTTCTCAAGTGGACTCTGCACGAATGAATCTGGCATCCTCCTTTGTGAACGGTTTTGTAAATGCTGCATTCGGACAGGATAAGTTATTAACAGATGATGGCAACAAGTGGCTGTACAAGAACAAGGATCACGGTAAGGCTTTTTTACTGGAAGGGAAGGAACAGCAAGTGCAAGGTGTAATGCAGGGCATGTATTTTTGAATGATGGATGTCAAAAAACCACAGAATCAAGAGTTTTGTTGGATATAAATGGAACAAGGAGCTCTCACTCAAAGTACATTTTAAGATGCTCTAATGGGGTTTACACGTGCACCAGAAAAGCCGGTCAGACATACTTTTTGGGTAACATAATCACACTAATGAATGATCATACTTGGACACAAACTTAAGTACAATTAATATAGGTGCAAAGCAGAGATGTGATTTGTTTGTATGACACCTGTGCACATCAGTTGTGTGTGTGGTCAGGCTTTGTTGAAGTAGCCTTTTTCATGAACCTTATGAATTGTGTTTCTGGTGATAGAATTACTTTGGTTTGCCATGAAATGTCTAGCTGTGAGATTTTGAGGTGCAACTATTACTGTTGGACCTGGCAGTCGCTAAGGGAGGATGTCCATCTGCCCTGTGAGTAACGAAAGTCCTGTAATAAAGTAAAATTGGCTTTTAGTACTATACAAGTTCACTGGGTATACTTGAGATGACCAAACATACTTTCATTGATGGACTTTGTTTTCCTCCCTTGAAGATACAAAGCAGCAGCTGGCATTTGTAGATTAATGGTTTGATGCTATGTATTTCACGTCCATGGAAAGTTTAACACTAGAGCGTAGACATCCCTTCCTGGCTTATCATTAATTCTGGACTGTAGCAGCTCTGTTTATAGCTTTTGAAGCTAGACTTTGTGTTTTGCACAAATGGCACGCAATTGATAGCTGGCTATCAATTATACAAATCAGTTCGCGAAAGAATGACTATTGTCTATCTAGACAACAGTTGGTCCATTGATGGTTGGCTTTAATTTCCAGCAGCTATTAAAGTACACAGCAAACTGACCTTATATGTCCCTGCATTTATCTCCATAACTAGAATTGATACTATGCCCAATTCATTTTTAAATTAGTATCTGCCATAGACCCCCCATGAATGGTTGACAATCTTTGCTTGACGTTTGGTGGTCTACAGTTGTGTGACTGTCAATTCTAGACTGGTGGTAGTTCAAAAATATTTGTGTAATAACGCATCAACGGTCCTTGGATTGTGATTGATGCTAGACCATACTTTGTCATTTGATTGCTGACTTTTTATGGCAAGAGCTTTGGAAGTACACATAGTGCTATCAATACGTAACCGTTGTGCCGTGGATGCTTAACCAGAAGTACTAGATAATTGTTTGTTTACACATAGCTATCACCATTAAATCATGGCTAAATACGGAGTCTAAACTGAGAGGTGCATGGCTATTCCTAGTCTTTGTGCGCCGATGCATAGCAAACGCTACCTATTAAATCCTCGTTGTTTTCATTTAAAAAGTAATAGCCTCCCTAAAAGAAGCGATGACTGCGGATGTGCAGTCAAGGTTATGACCAGGTTTGACTGTTATAGATAGCTCTAAAGATGATTATGGTGTGCATGATCATTTCATGCGTATGTTTATTCGTGAACGTTTCATCGCAGGTGCTCACTCCATTTGAAGGCTAGCGGTAGCTGACGTTCTTTGTTAGCCCCTTGTAGGACAGTGGGTGGCTTCCTGTCAATACATGCTTGTTAGTAGCCCATTGATTGTTATCGATGATACACTGGTTGGTCGATCAATGGCTATTTAAGCTAGACTCTTTTTAGTTCTTGTTGTATGATTATCTGGCTCACTGTCAATAAATGACCTGGTCTCTGTCCCTGAAACACTGTTGGATAATATTTCCATGGATGGCTGAATGATGAAAAACCCCAAGTGAAGCACACAGGTGGCTAATTCATAGTCCTTGACTTCAGCTTTTTTGTGAGGAAACCTGAGATAAATGAATGTTTTTTGGTTTACTCCTGACCTCAGGGATTCCCACTGTCCCTGCGCTTGTGAAAGAAAAATATATAAAATAGCTTGACATTAATGTCGGAGTGTTCATCTCACAAACCGCCTAGTGCCAGAGAGATGGAGATGCTATGCGGGTTCCCTGTAGCCCAGCTGTACTCTCCATTTGAACATAAACTACATTTTGTTTAAATATTTTACTCCACTATAGGAGTAAATTGTTTGTTTCACTAAATCTTAAAAGTTTTAGGAAACATTTGCCAGCAGAACATTCTGTATTGTGTTCAGCTAGGGCCGGGCCTTACTCTGTGACCAAAATAGATGGTCTCTGGCAATAGAAAAGAGAGAAGCAAAGGTGTTGTGTACCATTTGGTATCTTTCCTGTACTTAACAGGTTTTTAACTTCTGACTGAGACAGAAATCGTCATACTCTCACTTTTTCTTATGCAATCATTGAGAAGTCCATTGGTAGTTGTCTTTGAACAACACATGTGCTAAGCTGTATTGGGACTGTGTAAAATTTGGACATGCCTTACCTAGTTCCAAAGCAGTACATGTCTAGATACTCTAATAGAGCAAGAGTACAGAGAAAAGGAACTGAAGCAGTTGGGCCAGCAACACTGAGTAAAAAAAAATGCCATTTTTAGAACAGCATTTAAAGAACCTCTATTGTTCTGCTGTTCCTAGGTACTACATTCATGTTGCACTTTAATATCTTCCACTTAGTGTAGGAAGCTCGCTCTGTATATAATATACCAAAGTAATGTTTAGAGTGCACAGAATCCAGTGGAACCCCAAAGGGAGGCAGAGGTAAAAGTAGATAGCACCTTACTCTCTATTTGTGGTAGTGTGGGCGAGCAGTATGGCTTTATCAGAGGGTAGTGTTAAGCATCTGTTGTACACACTCCCTCAACAAATGATGTCACACACTCAGACTGAGCTCAGACCAATTTTATTTGTATAAACAAATATTGAGTTATTTTATTTCTAGAACCAAGCCAGGCCTGGGGCAGGAAATTGAAATAATACTTTGCAATATTTATGCAGTAAATTACAGTTGGATGCAGGTTCAAAAGCAGTTGGTTGAGTTACAGGTAAGTCAACAGTTTGAAATGACTTTTTAGTTACTTTACAGATTACTGTGCATGTTAATTATTGGATTACTTTTGAAGTTACTTTTGCTAATCTGTGTGATATGCCTAGATATTACACTGAAAGATTTCCTAGACAAAAGGTAAGTAATTCAGTTTTTACAGTTATGCATTTTTTCAATGTTTCATACAAACCAACTCCACACTTAGAAGAATTTTCAAGGAAAAGCAGTCCATGCAATCCAATTGGAGGAAACTAAGTTAACGGTTTGCAGGTAAGTACTTATTTGTGGGAGTTGGTATTCTGAGGTTAGAACCAGGGTTCACCCAAGGTCAAGGATGCACTCTTAGAACACCCTCACCGGCACTAGGGCAGCAGGGGGCAGAGAGCTGAGCGCCAATGTTTTCTAATGGGATTAGGGGGCTTCCGGTTTGTGGCTGCTCATGAGTAGGCTACAAGGTTGTGGGAGCAAAGCTCCTGGTGTTAGGCTCAGGGCAAAGCGGGATCCGGTTTAGCAAACAAGTTGCACCTGCAATGGCACTGGGGCGACTGGGTGCAGTGTGCCGTTTTGCCATTGGGTGCCCTGTTTTCAATGGGATTTGCCGGTTTTAGATTTTGGCTCGGTCCTGGAAGACTTCCGGAAGGATCCAACAGCTGGGCAGGTACGTTTGAGGGCTTGGGGATGTAGGTGCACCTCGGCTTCTCTTCTCCAGGGCGCCGGGTGGCTGGATGCAGGGGTGTCTTTGAGGTCGGATTTCATCTTACCTGGCCACTCGCGGTGGGGTGGGGGGCCCTCCATGCAACAGAAACCCAGCTTCCGAGACTTATGTTGTTGGGACCTTGTAGTTTTTTTAACATTATAAATGAGGTAGTATTTTTATAAGTAATGCTACCTGCTGAATGTTGATGTTTAGTAATATACAGTGTTCCTTAAAAGATCTCTCACCTACCACTTGAATGTGAAATACACAAAGGGATTGTTTGAAAATCGTTGACATGCACCAGTACACTAGCCCCTTGTGTCTGAAATGACAGTACCCACCCTGGTACTGCTCTTTACTTTATATCTGCCTCTGAAAGCATGCATTAAACTAAAGGAGAGCCTTGCAGTGAGTAAAATCTCTTGGTGTTTAAATCCAGTAATAAATACTCTGTTGGGTGGAGCCTGGCTAGGCTTGGTGAATGGTGACTTTTGTTGCTGTTTATAATTCGCCTCAGTTGTTGTAAATGCTCTCTTTGATGTTAACTCTGGTTTTGCTACCTTTTCACAGGCATGCTGAGTGCTGCTGCATCTCTTGGGATGATTCTGCTCTGGGACGTGGATGGGGGACTGACCCAGATAGACAAGTACCTCTACTCATCTGAGGATTACATTAAGGTGAGTTCCTTTGAGTGAATGCCAATTGATTGGGCCCCCTACTTTAGAGGAGGTATTACTTCCACTCAGAACTGTAAGTGCATCAGATATTGTAATTTGAACTCTATTTACCACTTCAGTGAATTGTAAGCACCTGTCCTGGAGATTGGCTCACACAACCAATCCCCTTAATTATGCACACCTTCTAGGGACATTGTGACCCACACTCAATATGCCCCATTAATTGTTAACCAGAGCTTGCAATAAGTATTTCCTGCACAAAAATGGCAGTACTGGCTAACTGCTTTTTCAGATAGAGATCTAATGCCTTCATGGAGTGAAAATCCCATAATTGCTTTCCTACTCAACAAAGTCTATGCTTTAATTGTATTTTCCTTTGTCCAATTCTCTTGACTTCCCTTTTACACATTGCTATATAATATCCTGTTGTGTATAGGCACTCCCCTCGTGTTTTCTTTTAGTTTGCCGCTACAGCTTCTCGGCCTGTTATTCCCCCTATCTTCTGCATACTGCATCCATATAAGTGTTACTTATGTGCTTTCTCTGTCCGGTAGTCTGGTGCTCTCTTGGCCTGTGGTATTGTAAACTCTGGTGTCCGAAACGAGTGTGATCCTGCCCTGGCATTGCTCTCAGACTACGTCCTTCACAACAGCAGCACCATGAGGATTGGCGCCATCTTTGGGTAAGCATTGCAGGGCTTCAGCTTGTACAATGATTGCTTGACTGTTCCAGTTGGAGTTCCAAGAGCTCATAACGCCTCTTACCATTCGCAGGTTGGGGTTAGCCTACGCTGGCTCAAACCGGGAGGATGTTTTGACGTTATTACTTCCTGTCATGGGAGACTCAAAATCCAGTATGGAGGTGAGTATTTCTGTGCTGCAGGTAAAGTGTTCTTGTTTCATTATTTGATTATCTGCCAAATGCTTGTTGGACTACGTTGTGGGAAGAATTGTAAGGGCGCATCGTACTGTCAAAGTCCCATTTGGCGTGTTTTATCCAGTAGTTGATTAGGCCATGCTACTAGTATAATTACAAATTGATAATTCGTCCATAGGCTGCCAATCTTGTGCATGGGTCAACCATGTCCCTTGTGGAAAGGTTTCTTTTTTCTTTTTCTTTTACGGAGTTTTATATAGCGCGAAATTGACCCGAAGGTATAGGGTATCAGAGCGCTCTACATAGCACCAGTTGCGTTACATGAGGACCCAATTAATTTTTGTTAGGCACGGGGAGATAAAGTGATTTGCCCAGAATCACAGGATGTTCAGCGTCATTGCCGAGACTCTAACCCGGTTCCCCAGATTCGAGGTCGACCGCCCTAGCCGTAAAGGCCAACTCCTCTTCCCGAAAACTGAGGATTTTAAGTTCATAAAGGAAATGCACTCACCATACAAGAAACCTATTCTAGTCAAGATTGCTCCTATAAGTCCCAGCGAGGGGCTAAGGAGTAGATTTTCACTGCACAGGTACCGAGCAGCCACAGTACATAAGCGGTGGATCTGAAATTGGTAAATTACTTTCCCAAGTTCTTTATCATCTTCACCTTTCTGACTGCAAGATTGTTAAGCTCGCCTGACAAATAACTTTTGATTTTCCCCAACATGTATGAGCAAGAAAACTGACCGGGGGCATTTCTTTGTGGAGTTCTATAGCCAATGAACTGAAGCTAGCAGAAGGACTTGTCTCCTCAAGAAGGATGGTGAAAATGCACTTCTTCAGAATGTTCTTGCTGTATATTAGCACAGTGCTCGGGTGTCTTTTCTAGGTGTTTACTGCTTTATAAGTGCTGATTGAGATACAATG
Source organism: Lissotriton helveticus (assembly GCF_964261635.1). Taxonomy (NCBI): domain Eukaryota; kingdom Metazoa; phylum Chordata; class Amphibia; order Caudata; family Salamandridae; genus Lissotriton; species Lissotriton helveticus. Next base: position 68,260,177 of record NC_136072.1, read on the forward strand.
GACAGCCTGTAAAATGTAGCCCTTCCTGACATGCTTTCCGATGGGCCTGCGTTAAAGCAGGAAAGATGTAGACTAGTTGCATTATAAGAAGCTAATGATTCTGACCAGAATGGAATTCCCTTTTTTATATGGGACTCCTAGCAGAATGTGCCATGTAATATAGGAGCTCCTGTACCTCACCACAGGCTTTTTCACTACCATCATGGATTGTCCTAAGGACCGTCTGTTTCTTTCCTCAGTTACTCTTGCGGCATGGCTAGAATTTGGTTTCCCACGACATTAGATTCTAGTCACAAATGGTGTGCTTGGGCCTTTTTATGGCATGGTATTCAGAAAATAAATATTAAGTGAGTGTTCCCCAACCCTTACCAAAGTTCCCTCTGTTTCCTCATACTACTCTTCTATGTTTTGCTGGGTCTCACCTTCCGCTACCTTTACTTTTTTTTTGCCAGCTTCATGTAATAAAAAAAACTGTGTTGGCAAAGGCAATGGGTCTAGTTTTAGCAAGCATGCGTATAAAATAAACTTTCAAAAAATTAAGTATTAAAGTAAAAATGCCACCATCTAAATGTGGCATGTACATTTTTTCAGAAAAGGTAAAATATGACCAGTTGCAAAAAAAAGTTAAAACATGAACTGAAAGCCGGTGTTCAAGCAGAGATTTGTCTTTCAAACCAGGACCTAAAGTGCACTCATTGCTACCAAATGTGCAAGAGAAAAATGCTGTCTCGAACACTAAAGAGTCCGTGACTAAAGTCAGCTGAACTATTTTCTGATGCTGTAGGCTGTGATTACTAGAAGTGATCTGTGAATGGCACCTGTACAGACCAACTGAAAGCCTAAGGCAATGAAATTTGTTGAATTAAAAAGCCTTTTTTAAAAAAGAAGGCGCAGGATAAAATTAATGTCTTGCTCTTGACGAGTGGTGTTGCAGCCTCTCCTCCTTGAGGAGGCAGTATGAGTGGAATCTCACCTGCTAATGTTCGACTCCCGCCCACAGGTTGCAGGTGTGACTGCCCTGGCCTGTGGTATGATAGCTGTGGGATCCTGCAATGGCGACGTCACGTCGACTATTCTCCAGACCATCATGGAGAAATCTGAGCAAGAGCTGAAGGACACCTTTGCCCGATGGCTGCCGCTCGGCCTCGGTTTGAACCATTTGGGTAAGAATGGACATTTTTGGTAATGTTGCTGTGTACTTCATGTATGTTAGGAGGACATACTACAGGAACGTTGGCCCATTGGTGAGTCTTGATATGGGGAGGTTTGGGGCTTTCAAATTGGATGTCCCTTCTTGCAGAGGGATTGATCGAAAATAACCTATGCTACCTTTGTGCTAGAAGTGTTCACGTCCGACTGGCAAAGTAGTCTTTTCGATCACACTTAAGCTCTGTTGGTTGTTATGTTGTTTGACCATACCCTTGTGATCTGCATAATAAAGCAAGGAGGCATGAATTTGTACTACCTCAACGTCAACAAAATGCTTTATTATAATAGGTTTATCCAAACCATATTACTCGTGTAAATGTTTATCTACGGTACTCAAATTCTTGTCAAGAAAATGTATGTAACTGTTTTGTCACAGTTACATATTGTCAAAAAGTATGTAACTTTCCAGATTTACACTTTGAAAATTGGAAAAGACAAAGGGATACACAAGTGAGACAAACATAAGAAAAATTAACATACCCATTGTTTTCTAAATTTCTGAAGTTTAGTTATCTGCATATTCAGGGTGAATGAAAAGAGAACTGTTTGCAGCCAAGGCACCTTCCACTAGAAAGTAGTGCAACAAAGATAAGGAAATATTTTGAGTGTGTGTTTCAAGCTAACCAAATGCATTCCCTATCATTGTCTCCCCGCCAAGTACTGCCATATTTCATGTTGTGAAATCTGGTAAAAAGCAATTGCCACTCAACTCCTTAAGCTGGCTACCTCCAGTTCTTAGAGACAGCCGGACAAAGTCTATTTTCTTAAAGAATTATTAAAAATCACCAATAGATTGTTCTACTTGCCCTCTCGGCACAAATTCTAGTACATTCCTTTAGGTAGGCTAAGATGTTCTAAGTAGGTGGTACAATGTTTTGAGCAATTGCATACAACTAATAAGCAGCACTTTTTAAAGTCAGACCAGTTTCATTCTGATTTACATCAGCCTGATGACTTTGGACTTCAGATGGGCATTTCCCCTTAATTAGCGATAGAAAATATAGCAAAGATAAGGTCTTCCTTTTAAAAACCAGCTGTATGAAAGTTGGTTTTGTGGTGTGAGATCTCACCGTGTGATAAGGTCACAATCTTTATACGGTCCGGTTAGGTTTCTTTAATTAAACCCTTCCCTCAGTCATGGGTAGCGGTGGCACAGAGCAGCAAGGCATATTCACAGGACCAAATGTAAAACATTTAGGAGCACCAAAAACAGTCAATAAGTACGGAACGCTACACAAAACCATCTCACACCAACTCCTGAAAGTACATTATATTTTTATCTTTAAATAGACACTAAAACTACAAATAATCTATTAAAGTTAAAAGGAGATAGGATTTTTCAAAAGTAGGTTATATTCTTTTAAGTACTGTAAATTGTTCGAAGCAATCGTCTTAGCAGGTTCTGAGCCAGTGGGGAAGAACAACTACCATTCTTCTCTTGTACGGGCCACAATGTGTTGGGAGTCAGTTACGGGGACCACTTGGGTCCAGAGAGATAAATACCTGTCGGGTCCAGTAGTATCTGGGTCCTCCAGAGCACTTTTATCCTTTACTTCGGTTCATCAAAGAAGTGGTCCTGATTCTGGGAACACAGTATGTTTAGGATGCTGGAGAGCTGTGGTGAGTGTTCCTGGGGCCACCTGGCACAAGCATCTAGGGCTGTCTCCAGCCTCATTACTCAATCGCCCACAATGCAGCAGTGGGTTCCAGTGCGGATTCAGTCAGCACTAGTCAACTGTTCTCCAGGTTGCAGCAGTCTTAGTGGTTGCTTACAGGTAAACAAAACTTTTTTCCTGGAGACCAGAGTCCACTTAGGCTACTGGTCTCACGGACTTGGAAACCCCTCAGGAAGGTCAGGACTCGGTCATGCAGCAGGCACTTAGGCGTCCTGCAGGGCTAAGACCTTTCTGTGTAGCTGAGCTCTTGAGGGGTACTGGTTTATTAGGTCTCGTCCTTTTCCATTGCGAAGCAATGGGAAATGGGGGAGAATTAAAGTGCTCCATCGGATAGTCAAACCACCGCTTTTTTCCGTGGCGTTTTCTTCGAGTGCACGTACAGGCACGCGCATTTGGCCCATACACTTTCATGGCCATCTGTTCCTGTTCCTAATGGCCCTCCCCCAGCACAGAGCGCGCATCGCGGCCGCACAGCACATCAAAGGGCTTCTCCCAGCGTGTGCTGTGCGGCTTCTCCTCCCCTAATTATGTGGCCGGCCGTACTTGTGTTTCCTGGCCGCTTCCCGGCCGATCAACTTGTATCAGTTTGCTTACATTACCATGGTTTAAGGCACACATAATTTCCTGTATCATGCCTTGCACTCCCTACCTTCTCGGGACATTCTTTGCACTTGTAATCATAGCAAACAAGGCAACTTTCGGATCAGCTACGGTCAGACAGCTATCTTGTTCGCTGTCCTTGTTTTCGACGTTTTATGTTCTCTTCCTAAGCCTTACATCAGTGACGGCCCTTCGCTAGCCTTGCACACCAAAGCCTGTGATGTCACTTATATCACAGTTGCTTGAACTAGATTACCTACCCATGCCACCTGAATTTGGCACACATTTTATATTCTCTTGCTGGACCTCTCATGCCGTATCGTTATTTTTACTCCTCAATTTCCACACCTGGCATTAGTTTCTTTTCATGCCTTGCACCATTTTGTCATGCTTTACTCTACTCATGCCTTGCAAGCCCTGAACCTATTATCTTCCCTACCCAATCTTTCCACCTGATATCTTCACATGCCATATACCTGTATTCTCCTCCTATGCATATGCACCCGTTATCGTCTCTCACATCAGGAAGGTTTTGTTTCCCATGCCTGCTCCTTGCATCAATCTCATGCTCTGCACCTGAAATGTCACATCAAAGGCTCTGTGCCACTTTCACCCACACAGCAACACTTACAGACACACAACGCCACTCACACCCACGCGAGCCCACTATCATCCACGCAACACCACACTCATCCACGCAACACCACACTCATCCACGCAACACCACACTCATCCACGCAACACCACTCACCCAAGCAACACCACTCACACACGCAACGCCACTCATCCACGCAACCCCACTCATACTCATCCACGCAACCCCACTCATCCACGCAACCCCACTCATCCACGCAACCCCACTCATCCACGCAACGCCACTCATCCACGCAACCCCACTCATCCACGCAACCCCACTCATCCACGCAACCCCACTCATCCACGCAACGCCACTCATCCACGCAACCCCACTCATCCACGCAACCCCACTCATCCACGCAACCCCACTCATCCACGCAACCCCACTCGCCCGCGCAACGCCACTCGCCCGCGCAACGCCACTCGCCCGCGCAACGCCACTCGCCCGCGCAACGCCACTCGCCCGCGCAACGCCACTCGCCCGCGCAACGCCACTCGCCCGCGCAACGCCACTCGCCCGCGCAACGCCACTCGCCCGCGCAACGCCACTCGCCCGCGGGTGCAGATTGTGGGTGCAGATTCAGAGAAAACTCAGCAGCACCACCACCATTGCAATGCAATAGGTCTCGTTTTAACGCAAATTTAAGCTATAGGCCTTGTAAATGGCAAAGCCTTTTATTTATGTTCCAAAAACCAGAACGCAAAAATAAAGGGCATAATCATTTACAATGCTAATAGTTCAGACTCGCGTTATTTATTTATTTATTTATTTATTCAAAGTTTTATATAGCGCGAACAGGATCCTTACAGATATCGGAGCGCTTCACAAAGACAGGGTAGGGGCAGTAGGAGTCAACAGAGATAATGGGAACAGTATAATAGTCAATAACATGGTAATAACATGGATAATAAAAACATACATAAAACCAATCCATATACAATCAGGTAAGGAAGTAATATAGGACAGCACAAGTCATTGATCCCACTACAGAGGTGTTCAGGTGGATCAGTAAACCAACGTGTATCACATCTTGGTCGGTAGTAAGAGAGTAGCGTAGTAGTGCCCCCAACAAGTAGAGTATAGTGCCAAGGGATAGGGTGAGCAGTGATATAAAGCAATGCAGAGTCTCTGAACCAACATCTATAACGATCAGGAGATCTTGGCCAGAAGGATTGTTTTCACCTCTTTCTTGAAGAGTGCAGTGGAGGAGATCAGCCTGGTTTCAGGAGGGAGCGCATTCCAGATCCTGGGTGCCATTCCTGAGAAGGAGCGCTTGTAGGCTTTCACTTTCCGGAATCTACGAGGTTTCAGGAGTAGATTTTTTGTACTCCTATTGGATCTCGAACCTCCTGATATAGACAGCTTTTGAGCGAGGTAGTTGGGTGCCTTGTGGTGCACGGCCGCGTGTGTCATACCTGCAATTTTTAGATGTATTCTGGCTTCAAAAGGCAGCCATTTTAGAGACTTTAAGTCTGGGGATATGTGCGAATGCTTTCTAGAGCCAGTAATGAGTCTCGCGGCAGCGTTCAGGGAGGCTCTTAAGGGTGCTGTTGTGGATAGCGGGAGACCGCTGAGGGCCGCAATTCCGTAGTCTATTCGAGGGATGACTAAAGCTTGTACAGCAGTTTGGAAGTCTTTGGCCGGGAGGAAGGGTTTAATTTTCCTCAGCGTGTTAATTTGAAAATTAGCTGCTTTTGTGGCTTTGCTGACGTGCTGCTGCATGTTGAGCTTGGCGTCGAGTGTGATGCCTAGGGATTTCGCCGAGTCCACGATGGTAGGTTGGACATTGAGTGCTGTTAGGTTGTTGAGCCAGGTTTGGGTGGTGGAGATTTTCGCCGGGGGTGTGATGAGTAGGAACTCAGTTTTCAGAGCATTTAGTTTGAGGTGATTATCGGCCAGCCAAGATTGGGTGTTAATAAGCGTGGAATTCAGATGTTTGATATCTTCCGGGGATTGTAACTTTAGATAGAGTTGTGTGTCATCGGCGTACATATGGAATTGAACATTGGATGCTTGAAGCAAGGTGGCGAGCGGTTCCATAACGAGGTTGAACAGTGTAGGGGAGAGGGTGGATCCTTGTGGGACACCTAGATCTGCAGGCACAGGTGTAGATAGCACATTGTCGATCTTGAACCTCTGAGACCGATTGTGAAGGAAGGACGAAAACCACTTGAGAACAGTTCCCGATAGCCCCATTCTAGTGCTTAGCAGCTCCAGCAAGTTCTCATGTTTGACCGTGTCAAATGCTGACGAGAGGTCAAGAAGGATGAGGAGGCAGGACTCATTGCGATCCAGAATTTGGAGGGCGTCATCAATTATGTGTGTCATAGCTGTTTCCGTGCTATGTTTCGCTCTGAAGCCTGATTGATGAGGGTTGAGGAGGTCAAATTGATCAATGTGTTTTGTTAGTTGGAGTTGGACACATTTCTCCAGCAGTTTGGCCAGGGTGGGGATATTGGTGATGGGCCGATAGTTGTTTAGGTCAGACGGATCAGCTGTAGGTTTCTTGAGTATAGGCGTGACTTGCCCCACCTTAAGGGAGTCTGGAATGTGGCCTTGTTGCAAAGAGCTGTTGATGATCTTGGTCCAGAGAGGGAGGATCAAGGGGATAAAGTCTTTTACAGCATTAGCAGGTAGAGGGTCTGTGAGGTGATTAGAGGGCTTCAAGGTGCAGAGCAGTTTGTGTATTGCTTCTTCTGAATAGGTATCGAAGTACTGCCAGGATGCCTTGTTTTTAGGTTGAGTGTCTGCCATTCTGGTGTGGTTGGGGTATCGGCTTACATCCATGATGAGGTCATTTCTTATGTTGTCAGACTTTAGTTTAAAGAAAGCAGAGAAGGCTTCACAGTGTGGGGTGTCGTTTGTTGTGCTGTTTGATTGTGTGGGTTGTGCCTTTGTTTGGGCCTTGATTAGCTCGAACAGCTTTCTTGGCTTGTTCTTCGCTTGGTCCAACTGGCGGCTGAAGAAGTCCGACTTTGTGCGCTTTATTTTCCTAAAGTAGGCATTTCTCTTGTTCTTAAGCTTTTTGAGATGCAGTGCTGAAGGGTCCGATCTCCAGGTGCGCTCTGCCATTCGCATATTACGCCTTTCGTCATTGAGTCTGTCATCATACCAGGGGTTAGAGATTTTGGTGGAGACTCTCTTCAGTTGCAGAGGGGCGACTTCATTGACTATTGTATTCATAGAGTCACGGTAGTGGTCAGTCAGTGATTGAACATCTGAGGCTCCTGAAGGGGGAAGGAGGAGGTTGCCGATGTGGGGAGGTAGGGTAGAGGGGTTGAGATTCTTCAAATCCCTTTTCCATGCTTTGGTTTTGATTGGTTGAGTAGGGTTAGGTTTAACTTTTTCGTTGATAAAGAAGGTGATAATGTGGTGATCTGACCAATCGCAGGGTAGAATCGCCTCCAGTTGAATAGCGTTCTCTTTGGCAATGATGAGATCGAGTATCGCGCCTTTGTCGTGTGTTCGTTTATCGCATAATTGGGTGAGGTCAAACGCATTGAGGAAAGTTTTGAGACTATTCACCACGGTGTCTTTCTGATCGTTCCAATGGAGATTGAAGTCACCCAGGTAGACTTGAGTGGTCTGCCGACCGGCATTGGAAGTGATCAGGTCCATGAATTGTTGGGTGAATATGAGATTGTCACCAGGCGGGTGATAGATGAGATGTAAAGCACAGACTTGTTTGCCCTCACTGGTGATGTCGAGGCAGAGGAGTTCACAGGAGGAAAGGGAGGGGGAGGTGACTTGAGTAACGGAGAGGTTGCTCCTAAAAATGCATGCAATTCCCCCGCCCGTCTTGCCAGGAGACCTGTCCAGCCTAATGATGTGATAATTGGGGGGGGACTAGTATGTCCATAATCGGGGTAGAGGCTTCAGTGAGCCACGTTTCCGTTAGAATGGCTAGGTCCAGATCCCTATCTGAGACGAGATCCGCGATGTCGGAGGAATGTCTCTGGGCCGATCTGCAGTTTAGTAGGATGCATTTGAGTTTGGGAGAGAGAAGGGTGGTCGAGCTTTCTAGTGTGAGGGGAACTTTTCTGAGGTTGTTAGGGACGGAGCCTCTGTTGTTGAGTGTTGGGGGCCTTAGAGGGTTTGTAAGAATTGTGGGTATGGGGATGTGTGAGTTGGAAAAGTCTTTTACCGGACCTGGGCCATAAGAGCGTAGGAGAGAGCATAGGTCGCGGTCCGACAAGGGGTTGAGAACACGACGGGGGCGGTGGGAATTATTGCGCACGGGGATAGTAGGCCATTGCTGGTGTCGTCGGGGGCGAGGGTATGCAGGGAGGGTGCGTCGTTTGTAGGGTAGTGGGATGGTGGGAGGTAGACTGGGCTGTGAGGAGAGAAGGTCTTTGATTGCGTGGATGTCTTTTTTGATTTGTAAGATTTCCTCTTTGACTTGTTGGAGGGTGGATAAAGTCAGGTCAGGAGGGTCATTGGGGAAGGTGTTGGTGGAGAGCGCCGTTGGTGAGTGGTTGAGTAGTGAGCTGGAGAGCAGGCAGGGTATCGGGGGGGGGGGGTATACTAGCGTTGTTGAGGGGTTCCGCGGAGCTAATGAGTGGGATGGTATTCAAGGAGTGGACGAGTTTGTGGGCGAGGGGTGTGGGTGATGTAGGTGAGACAGGCGGTGGGTGGGATGCATAGGTAGCGACTTCAGTGGGAGACGGTGCCGGTGAGTAGAATAGTGAGTGAAGGCTGAGGACAGTGGGGGAGACAGGAGGGTAGTGAGGGCTGAGAATAGGAGGTGGGAGAGAGGGGGATGCTAAGGTAAGGGAGGAGGTATGTTCTGTATCTTTTGTTGGGAGGGAGATAGAGTTGTGAGTGGGAGTGGGGAGGGAGCAGGGAAGGGAGAGGTGTCTGCCGTGGGGGGGGATGGGGGGGATGGGTGGATAGACTCCGAGTGATGGTGTGTGCAGATGTAGGCGTGTTGTGGGTGGGAGTTGTTGTGTCAGGTGTGAGAGACTCGTTGGTGGGAGTGGGAAGGGAGATGGGGAGGGAGAGGTGTCTGTCGTGGGGGGGGTGGATAAACTTTGGGCGGTGGCTTGTTCAGATGGTGGTGTGTTGTGGGTGGGGGATGTTCTGTCCGGGGGGGGAGGGATGGAGGGGATATGGGTGGGGATAAGAAGGGTCATGTTAGAGGGGCTGCTAGTATGTGCGGTGGAGTTATTTGTGACTGTTCTTGGGGAGTGGGGGGCGTTAACAGCAGGTGGGCCATTTACAGGGGTGCTAGGGGTAGAAGTGTAGTAGGTGGTGGCTGCGACGTCAGGGGTGATAGTGCTGGCGGAGTTCTGGGTGGGGGTCCGCAGCTTGGAGAGGTGCTCTTTGAACTTGGGGAACAGGTTGTCTAGTAATTCCAGGTTCTTGTCCGTGGATTGGATTAGGACAATCCCGTTATTGTAGATGGTAATGGTAGACCTGCCAGGGAAGAGGTGGGAAGGTGTGATGGTGAGACTTAGGCCATGAGTTGTTTTCCTGGTGGTGGAGACTGTGAGTAGGGATAGGAAAGTTTTCCTCCATTGGGCTCTGCGTGAGGTGTGGAAGATGATATCAGTATTCAGGGCTCCATTGCCCAGTGAGAAGTAAGTGTCGGCAAAGGGTGTTTCAGGGTGTGACCTCAAGAAGTTGTGTTTAAAACGTTTAGTGGCATTTTTGGAGAGAGGAGTGGAGGGGTAGTTAATTCTAAAAGTGTTCTTGCCGTTGAGCTCCATTTTATAGAGGCTGTGGTGTTAGGAGTAGGAAATAGGCCGATAGTACAAACTGTCAGCCGCTAGTTACAGGGCCAAGGAAGACACTAGTGAGTGTCACTAGTGATAGCCTATAATATAAATAATATACTGGAATAAAATAGAATACCTATGCAGGCAGTAAAATACCTGAATCGAAAGTGACAGTAATGTGTAGTCAAAAATATGTGAGGTACATGTGCCAGTAACAAAAAACAATTACAAACAACAGTCAAATGCAGAAAAAAGTATTCTCATTCAGTGCATTACAAATGTTCAAAATAAAGCTAGGAGTGTAAGTGTAAGAACCAAATAAATGAGGTAGCGAACAGTGAATGATAGGGATAAAGGTGAGATAGGTGCAGGTGCAGCATGAGGTAGCGTTTGGTGCCGAACCGGTGAGGGAAAAGTGAAATGGGTGCAGTTTACGCAGAGTGTATAGAGTACTAGTAGAGGTATAAAACTGCAATATAGAGCAGTCACTTAATCGCACGAAGATACATATACAATACAAATACAAATACTAGTATAATACTAACAGAGTATGGGTGCAGACAGAGGCTGCTTGAGTCATAAATGACACTAGCGAGCATCCAAAAGAAATATGAGGTAGCGATCGGTGCATTACCTGTGAGGAGAAAGTGACATAGGTGCAGGGTACAAAAATTCTACAAAGTACAGGTAGGAGTATAATACTGCGATAAGAGGCAGATACTTAATCACACATGTATGAGGTAATAGTCGGAAGATAAAGTGACATGGGTACAGGGTACAAAAATTCTACAAAGTACAGGTAGGAGTACAGTACTGCAATAAGAGGCAGATACTTAATCACACATATATGAGGTAGTAATCGGTGAGTTATAAGTGAAGATAAAGTGACGTGGGTACAGGGTACAGCAGTGCACAGAATACAAATAGAAGTACAACAAATGTGTATAATAAAGTAGAAATACAAAAATAGAAAAATAAAAATAAAAATACAGTACTGCAATAAAAGGCAGATACTTAATTATAGTGTTTAGATACAGAGCTATGTAGGTGTGCGGTAGTTGATAACAAGAAAAGTCAGTTCTTGCGAGACCTATTGCATTTTCAATGCTTGTTTAGCTTTTGGCCGTCCTGAAGCTTGACAGGAGGCTAGCCAACTAGCCCTTGGAGTCACAACCTCCGTCCTGGCACAAGTGGAGCTCTTTTCAAGTAGTGTGCACTGCATGCTCCGTCCTCCTTTGTGGGTCATTCGGGTGCAACAGGTGTAGTCCAGCCTTTGTTGGATTCAAGGAGAAGCAGAGAAGTCCTTCTTCGGTCTTCTTTCCAGTCCAGTAGTGGTCTGAGGATTGTGCGTCTGGTGTGCCACTTTTATGCTATTTTCATGTTTGTGTTTAGGAGAAAGCTCAGCCAGTGGTACAATAGTTCACACGAGGCAATCCTTTTCACTTTACATCGGTTTCTGTAGGTTTTACCACCAAACAATCCCAGGATGCTCTTTTGTACCCAAATCCAAGATGACGTAAGCCTTCTTCCTCTGAGGAGCACAGGGCACACCCAAGGAACTACTCAACATAATAAGCCACTCTTCCTGGGAAACCGATTCTGTAATTGGTTTCCCCTCTCCGTAGGGGAGATGCCAGCCTGTCTGCTTGCACAAAGGAGCGACCTCTTAATGTGTAACTTGCATTTGCTTCACAGACGCGGTAGCCTCTTTGAAGCTGGTGATATGTGGCTAGAGCCCTGTAGCTATCCTGCTGAAAGTAGTCACACGCCACCAATCAATAGTTCTCTTGGTTACTTGTTCCAGAGAATGCCTCACACTGCTAGCAGGGTGGCAGCTTGTTGTTTCTGGTGACAGTGCTGCAGATATTCAGATGTGCTACAAGAGGTCTGAACAAGAAAGTTGTGCCTAAATCCACGTGTGCGTGTACTGTCTAAACGCTAACGCTTGACACAGCTACTAATGTGGACACAATCCACACAGCGCGCCACTTGACCACCGGCCACGGTGGCCTCAGCCGGCTCGCTATATTTTGAAGAGTGATGACCTTGCGACAAACCATGTTTGCTCATCACTCTGAGCCACATAATCACCTGGATCTCACCTGAAGCTCCTCGGTTTCATAGCAACGATACAACAGGGTTGATCATTATAGGCTGCTAGTCACTTTCCGAATGCAGCATGCCCCACCTTGTCAAGGCATAGCGCACAATCACTGAGTTAGTCATCCTGTTTGACTATAGCACCTACATAACATTGCATTTTATGTTGCTTAACAGTAAGATGTGTGTGTGTATATATATATATATATATATATATATATATATGTATATATATATGTATATATATATATATGTATATATATATATATATGTTAGTGTTTTGTGTTGTCTTCTCTTCTCCCACAGGTTTTTTTCAAGTGTCCGTAAGTATGTTGACACTCAGTCCACACACCTTAGCGGGTATGTAGGTACTTCATTCCTTTTTCCACGTGGCGCTTTCCACGGTGCCACTCAGTTTCACTATCCGGTCCTGAAGTAAGCCCCCAACATATGCCGCGGGCTGAAACATGTAGACCATCCACATAAGTAAACAAAATGGAATCCACTTGGGGGGTGGTGGTGGTCCCTACTGTGGTGGGGAGCACACCGTATTGTTTAAATACCCCTCGCACACCAACAGGCCCCTTGGTGTCATGCTTCATCATTGGGGTCTTCGCACCCCTCTACGGGATAAGGTGTGCTACGACCGACGACTGCGTGGGAGCACTTCCTGTGGACTATGTGTGGATGTGTGTGGGGTTCTTAATGTGAGTGGTGGAGTGGTGAAAGTGATATCTTAAAAAATACCTGGCTCGTGGGGGAAAAAAGACTTTAATTAAGCCCCGGGCTGGTATTGTTAAAAACAGGGGTGCAGTGTGATGTTACTGGTGTATAATAATGTACATTAACCTCTTTTTAGTGCGTCGACATGAACATGTTTCGGAGTGCGAAACTCCTTCTTCAGGACGGGAAATGCACAAAATTCCCCACCTTACTCACATGAATGTGTATATATATAAAAGTGTATTATACAAAAATAGTGAACTATAGGTGTTTATGTACCTAAATTGTAGTTCCACACATAGTCTCTGCGCCCAATTCGCGTTTTTATCACGACTTAGTTTTTGGTTACAATGCCTCATGAGCCTTTAGCCCATTTTTGGGGGTTCCATCATGCTTGGTTCAGCGATGGTTTCACAGGAGACGATCCGCCCTCTTCCCCTCAGCGCTGCTCCGACGACCATCCACATAGTCAACTAAGGATAATAATTTCCCATTTAGTTGCACAACACTTATTTTAACCATATCCTGAGCCGCCACTAATAAAGTTTACAGGCAAGGATTCTCAGAGGTATTTTTAAGCATAATAAATACATTCGAAGGTGTTTATAAAAGAGGACAAAATCTGTACATCGCTCTTCAGGAAGGTTACCGCAGGTAATTCTACCTTAGAAGCAAGCAGTTGCCATCCTAAACCTCTCAAAAGCAGTATCCCTTATGGGGAATTACTGCGTCTAAAAAGAAACTGCACACTAGAGACTGATTTTGAACGAACTGCTCAAGAATCTATAATGAGGTTTAAAGTAAGAGGGTAATCCGCTGACACTTTAAAGAAGGCATATGATAAAGTGCACCGGATTCCGAGAGAGAGCCTGTTCAGACAGTTAAAAGGAAAGAGTAGAACTGATGATAATACCCCTCGGTTTTCAACCACCTTCTCTAGGGATTCCCATCTGATCCATCGAACGATGGTTCGTCATTGGAATATCCTTAAGACAGATGGGATAATAGGGAAAAATCTATCTAGCCACCCGAAAATCACCTACAGGAGAAACGGGTCATTAAAGGATGTTCTGATTCACAGCCACTTTGATTCTATTCCAAGAACCCCAAGACTGGGAAACCTAACCGGGTTCTTCCCCTGTCAAAATTGCAAAGCATGTAAGTCTAGTTCCAAAGTGACTACATATGAAATTCCAGGAACATCCAGAGTCAGAAAAATCAATACATTTTTAACCTGTACAAGTTCATTCTGTATATATTGTTTAGAGTGTCCGTGCAAACTTCATTACATTGGCAGCTCGGTACACCCAGTCAAAAAGAGAATCTTGGAACATGCAAGAGCAATTCAACACAGTGACCCAAATTATCCAGTTGCCAGACACTTTGCCTCATTACACAATAGTGAACGCAACCTTTTGAAATTTTTTATGCTTTGACCAAGTCCCCCTAAAAGATCGGGGAGGGGTCAGAGAGATGCACATGCGGAGACTAGAATCTAGGTTTATTTTAGATCTGCAAACTAAGTCTCCACGTGGGCTAAATACCGAAGAGGAATTAGCCAGTCATCTTGGTCAGTAATCCGACATCACAATGGTTTTTTCTCAGAGGTTCTTATCTTTCCTTTCTTTAATTAATATGAGATCTTATATAGAGTTTTCTCTCAATTAACTGCTATCTGTAGCTGCATACTTTGCACATACCTCCGTTCGGCTTTATTTAGGTTAAAATAATCGATTGTATAGAACATCAACCTGAATGAGCTATATGTATATATTCGTAAGTGATTACAGCAAAATGCTTGGCTGACCAATGCCCATCCAGGGCATAATAATTTTCTGTTTAATTTGGCGCTCACTGTAAAAAGTGTTATTGATTAATGTGAAACGCACTAAGATGGCCGCCGTTACAACAAGAATGAATTGTTGTCCGTTTTTTATGTTGACCATTGAAGAGGATGCATCACGGTGCAACTTTATTTGAATCTGTGTGAAAATGACATACAAGTAACAGTTGACAAAGGCGAGATGCCGAAACGCGTCCTCTTTCTAAAGCTGACGATGAAATAAAATCGTGAATTTTCAATTCCTGAAAAGACAACTGAGTACGGTCCATTCTTTACTGCGTAAAGGATTTATGGATATATATATATTTATATTTATATATATATATATATTAGTGTTTTGTGTTGTCTTCTCTTCTCCCACAGGTTTTTTTCAAGTGTCCGTAAGTATGTTGACACTCAGTCCACACACCTTAGCGGGTATGTAGGTACTTCACTCCTTTTTCCACGTGGCGCTTTCCACAGTGCCCCTCACAGTTTCACTATCCGGTCCCGAAGTAAGCCCCCAACATATACCGCGGGCTGAAACATGTAGACCATCCACATAGTCAACTAAGGATAATAATTTCCCATTTAGTTGCACAACACTTATTTTAACCATATCCTGAGCCGCCACTAATAAAGTTTACAGGCAAGGATTCTCAGAGGTATTTTTAAGCATAATTTGCATCACATCACACACTCGCACCACACCAGCTCTGCTGTAATCGGGTGTCGTAGCACAACCGGGGGGCCTTCGGCCACCCGGTTGGGACCCCAATGATAAAGCATGACACCAATTAGGTTGGTGTGTGCGGGATCTTTTAAACAAACCTAATGGGTCCATGTACTAACCAGTCTGATTCTTCTTGACAGGGACACTGTCCTCAGGAGTTCTGGTCTTTGTTGAAGAGCAGGCATTCTTCCTCTGCTTTCTGGAACAAGGCGTTGTTGTCTTTGAGAAGTCTTTAATTATAGAGACAGGCCGGGAGGTCTGGGGCCAAGTCAGTAGTCTTCTTCAAGCTTTGCTGCATGGCCTCTTCTTCGTCCTTCTTCGTAGGTTGCAGGAATCTTGTTTCCCGGTTTAGGGGAGCCACCTAAATACTACATTTAGGTGCCGTTTTAGGGGAGTACCAGGTAGGGTCAATGGGCAACTTACCTGGGGTGACTACACCCGCTATTATGCCACCCTCCTGTGGGTGGTGGTTTTAGCCCTGATTGGAGGAGTTTCCTCATCCCCAAGATGGAGGAAACCGAAAAGTGTGCTTAAGTTGGTCTCCTCCATCTGAGGGGTGGTGTTAGCAAAGGTGGGCACACTTCATAGCCTTTCTAAGTTTTCCTGCTGCTTTTCCCTCCCAAGGTGGGTGTGTAAACCGGGGACTGCCATCTGCTGCTGGCAGCAGAGGCGGGGGCAACATCACAAAGGCAGCAGTTTCCCCTTCCAGCAGAACTCTCATTCTGAAGAACTGGGTGTGACACCTCTGTCCTGGATGGGCATTGTTTCTGATCCCAGAGAGCAGAGGCGTTCCACCCAGGGGGGCCCGTAAACATGTCTGTGTGTGTGGCAGTGACCACAGCAGGGTCTGTAGGTTTTCCGTGGGCACCTCTGAGGTGCCCTCTGAGTACATGTTTTAATAAATCTCACACTGGTATCAGTGTGGCTTTATTAAAAGGAGTTGTTTGGTACCAAATACTCCTGGGGCTCAGAGAAGCAATCGTGGTACTGTGGAACTCGAGTTGTCAAGCTCCCAGCCCATGTATTCTCTATGGCTTCCCTGACACTTACAATATTAAGAAATATACCCTAATACTGAAGGGACATATCTGTACATGCAGGTATGCCCACGGCATATCTGCTCATGAAGTTATGCCCACACCTGTGATATAGTGCACCCTGCTTTAGGCCTGGTATGGCCTGCTAAATGGGTGACTTACCTATATCTTGGGCGATGCGTGCTATGTCCACTTTGATGTCTTGTCTGCACCAGGCCATGCGTGCTGCTGTGGCAGTCTGCATGGCCTAGGTTAGAGGTCCCTAGGGGACATTCTTTAGTACCAATAGCCTAGGTACCCATGTACCAGGGACTTGCAGGGAGCCTGAAGGGCAAATTGTGGGTCAGTTTTAGGGTAAGAACACTGGTACTGTTAACTTGGACAGCAGGGGTCCAGTACTCCACAGTCCAAGTTGCATCAAAAGCCAGGCAAAACGTGTGTGGTTTACTGCAACAGAACCCCATATTTTTCACACAGTCAGATTAAAGGTTAGTAGCTTTCTCTATTGTTAGGATATTTTAATGAGATGTCTTAATTGTCACATACGTTGCATGCCTGTTTTCCTGAACTTCAAGTGTGTGTTTGACCTATTTTTGTCCCCTCTTTTCAGGAAAGGGTGAGGCTATTGAGGCTATTCTGGCTGCCCTGGAGGTAGTGTCGGAGCCGTTCCGCAGCTTTGCCAATACGCTGGTGGATATCTGTGCCTACGCAGGTCAGTAATATATCCTTTTTCTGAACCGCCTTTAAAATGTGTATCCAACATTCAGTGACCTGCAATTGACCTTTCGTAAAGAGCAATTCACAAGGATACTGTGCCTTCCCACACACTGTAACAAACACCTAATGGCACTCTGTACGCTCCTACACATTCATTCACCAATATTCTGTGTTGTGTACGCTCCATAAAAACACTAAATCAGGAACATCCTTTGACCCTGAGTGACTTATCTGAAACACCCAAGGATCAGAACTGTCCTTGAAAATATAGCCTAAAGAGGCAGAATTGATAGTTCTGTATATATGTCCTAGAATTCTAGTGTTCTAGAGACAAATTGTTTATTCAAAAGAGAAGCTTGATGTATCGTGTAAGAGAAAGCACTCTGCTGGCTGTAGATGATACTAAGGGTTCAAGATTGGCCAGGGACGTTCAGCACTGGGTGCTTAAACATCGGATTTGTATGGCAAATCCTCACTTACCAGGTGAATGGAACTTCTCAACAGTTGAGACCTAGATCAAAATATTGTTAAAACATTTTCCAGAAAGAGGGAGTTCCTGACACAGAATTGCTAAGGTCAGAAAATGAAACAAAATGCAAAAGCACTGCCTCCAAATTACCATAGCAAAATTCTTAAGGGGATGCACTCTTATTTAATTGGTACAGGATATTTACATTTGCTTTTTCACCAGTACTGCGGATACCCCTGTTCATAAACATGTGCCAGTTGTGCCTTAATATGAGATCCCTTATTGTACCACAGTAATCTCAACAACGGTATGGGTGCCTAATGATTATGGGCTAAGACTAGTTGTGGAGATGGCCTGTGTTCCCACAGTTGCTAAAAAGAAAAGGGGAAAGCTTTTTTCACCCAGAACTAATTTCTTAAATCCTAAAGATTTCAGTCAAAACGTATTCTAGTGTGTAAAATATGTAATTAAAGTTGGGCCTATGGAATAATTAACGTGGGTAAATTAGTCTCTCATTGGCATGATTTTCTTGAGGTAATTTTCAAAAATATACATTTTGTTTGAAAATTGGTTCCTGTACTCTGCACAGGCAGACATAGGCTCTTGTCCATGATCTCTGTTGGTAATGGAGGCAATATCAGAAGAGGATGTCTTTTGATAATGATGCACAGCTGACTAGGCTTCTAGAAAATCCCAAAAAAATCAATAAAGGACAGTTCGCCATAATGGAGTACTGAAAAATTGAAGGTCTTCTCAGTTGCTGGCACTATGCTAATCATCATAGCAATTATCTCCTACTGTAGAGGGGTAGAAATAGTTGCATATCTTCCTGACTTGTTTTATCAGTTTAACTGGTAATGTAAGTTTAAGTTGTGACCTCATAACAATGTCTCCTTTTCGGCCCATTTTAAATTTGTTCACACGTAAATTTCGGTCTTGGTATTAGAAAGCATCTTGGCATCTGTTCTAACAAGAACTCAAAATTATGCTGTGTCTCAAATAATAAACATTTTACAGCATATAATTTTATTTTTAAAATGTTGTTCCTTCTATTGCAAAGTAATGGGTTTTGTGGGTGAATTCAATACTCTTATAAGTAAAAACCAAGCTCTTGCTGCTCAATACAGCATTTTCAGGCTATTTTACAAGACTGCTTTATTAAGTTTTACCTTAATATATGAAGAATATTGTGATTATACAGAAGGATTTGATTACTATATTGTGAAAAGTCGAGCTATCTTATTCAGACTAATGATTCTGATCTAAGTCCCTTCTTTATTTTAATATCCATGGACATTTCACATTGAGATAGATAGGAGTTCCAAAACAATATCTGAGAGCAAGCTGATAGAAGGCAGTTATTTTTAGAATTCTAACTAGACATTACACTGTTAGCTGACCTCTGTAGTCTTGGTTAATCTTTGTTTCAGGCTATCACAGAATTATTCAATTAATGTTTGCTGTTCAAATGCATTGGTAGTATTATTAAACATTACTTGTATTGTAGTCTTCTTTTATGTTTCCTATTATGCCCTTGATTTGTCTGCAACTATAAAGGCTGTGCTTATTGTATATAATAAAGAGAAGTGTGGCTCACTGGTTAGAAGCGGCAGACCCTGAAGCAGAGGTCAGGCCCGGGACCAGGGTTCAATTCCCGACGCGGCAGGGTCTTGGGCTCAATGTCCGCGGACTTGATAATTCTCGCCTCGGTGCCTACTCTAATCATTGGTCCCACTCTGCAACTCTGGGCAATAGCTTGCTTAATCTCCACAACGGCCCCAACAGCGCTGGGATGCCTGGCTTCACCTTGGGGGTGCCTTGGAGGGGGATTCTCACAGGGAAAGCCAGGATGGGTTCCACAACGGTATACAGCGCCAGGATGCCCCGAGATGGGGCGGCAGTGCGCTTTACAAGTATACTTACATTTACATAAACTCGAACTGGGATTTATTGCTTGAAGATCCTTCTAAATCTTTATACTATTCCTGCATGATGGTTGTCGTTCCATAATGTAATAGATCTTGTGTCTGCAAAATCCTTTTCTACTTTGACAGGCTTCCTCTGTTCTTGCAGGTTCTGGGAACGTGCTAAAGGTTCAGCAGCTGCTCCACATCTGTAGCGAACACTTCGATATAAAGGAGAAAGAAGAAGATAAAGACAAGAAGGACAAAAAGGATAAAGAGAAGAAAGAGAGCCCTGCAGATATGGGGGCCCATCAGGTATGAAGAATGCAGTTAATCCCCCAAAGAGGGAGAGCATTAAAGGCTCACGCACCCACAAGGAAACCGAGAGAGGAGAGCTCTGTAGAGATGTTTAAGTAGGGTGAATTACCCAAGCCATTGCCACCAAGCAAGTCTTTTCCCCCCTACCTGCAGTCACAGTAGCCTACCATCTAAAAAGAATAAAATTTACTGAGCCCACTCAAAAACATTGTTTGCAGTGAAGATCTCGGTGCCCATCCGTTATGATTATGCAATCTTTTTGTTGACTCCTTACCCCCCTCCCCCCACCAAAACAAATCCACAAAGGAAGGTCAAACACAGTATGTGAGCTTAGCACCTAGAGCTCTTTGGACTCTGGAGTGCTCTGCTATAGGGAAACCTGATACTTTATGCTCCTGTGGCTAAGCACTGGAGAGATGACCCAGCGAGCAGAACTAGAACAAATATGTTCGAGGCATGTGGGCTGCGGAATTCATATCTATAGCATAGATCGCCGCCTAGTGTTGGGTCCGGATGATTGCACATTGTTGTCCTGGAAGAGTCTTCGAAGTATCACAAGATAGGTGGCTCCTCCCCTGGACTACAGTGCGCATGGGCATCGACTCCATCCCCAGATTGTTTTTTTCCACCATTGGGTTCGGATGTATATTCGACATCTCCAGTTCGGAATCGATATAGACTTTTCTTAAGGCCTGTAGGCCTTTTTCCTATACCGTCGGTATTGTTTTACGTTCGGTGCCCAGCTCTGTTCCGGCTCAGTTCCCGAGTCGGACATCCAGAGGAGTCTCGTGGCTCTTCGGTGCTCGAGGCCCAGTCGACGCAGCAAGACTTTCGACGACACATCATGGAACGGAGTCCGTTCAAGAAATGTCCCGTGTGCGGATCTAAATACCCACACATCGACGTCCACCCAGTGTGCAACAAGTGCCTGTCGCCGGACCACGATGAAGCCAACTGTATGGCTTGTTCCAGGTTTCGATCAAAGAAGACGATTCAACTTCGGCGCGTGGCACGCCAGGAGGCCCAGCAGTCGGCCCCGGCACCGGTGGACATCTTCGACAGAGAAGAAGCAGACTAACAGGAAGTTCATATGCAGATTTCCCCTCCGGCGGAGGAGATAGACTACGAATACGACGGGGACGTCGAAGTGGTCGAGGAAGAAGTCGTCGACGAGGTAGGAGACGACAATGAGGCCTACGTGGCCACAGAAGATAGCTCATGTGAAGAGCTAAGCCCCAAACGGACAATTACTAAGGCTCAGGTCGAGGGATCGCCACACGGCCTTACCCAAGACCTTCCACCCAAATCCACGGCCTCGCCTACGGGCCCGGCTACGGACACTTCTGCGGAGCCTACGTTGGTCAAAACGAAAACAAAACTAATAGAGACGCCGTCGAAACAAAGACGTCTGTCCCTCCGGCCGCCTCCTCGTCTTCAGACACGTCGGGGCAGCCGAAGAAGGCCGTCGACCCGGGGAAGTCGACCAAGGGCACCGAGCCAAAGTCTGTCAAGGGCGCCGAGCCAAAATCGGCCAAAGGCGTCGAACCGAAGACTGGGGCCCCGCACCCAGTACTCAAGTCCACCGACAAGCCAACGTCGGCGCCGTCGGCACGGAAGGAGGGCACAGTGTGCCGAAGAGGGCTGATCGGGTGCCTCGGCCGGATAAGAACAAGGCATCGACGCTAGAGTCTTCACTCGCAGGTGGGCCGAAGACGTCTGTCGGGTCGACAAAACCGTCCGCTTCCTTTACGAAGCAGGTGTCGGATTCTCTACAACGCATCAGGAACAAGGCTTCCGCGGCCGCACCGAAGGATGCTTCCACCGTGAAGCCAGCTGCCACAATGCCAAAGTCTTCGACGCCACTCCTGTTTACGTTGCCGCCGAAGGTAGCACCAAAGGCCTTCGCACCACGGTCGGTCACCGAAGCGCCCGTCCAAGTGTCTACGGATTCGAAGCCTTCTCAGCCGCTTGGGAGCTTGAAACTTCGACAACCCTCGGTGGAGGAGCAGTCGGAACACTTTATCGACGCCGACACCGGGAAACTGACACTCTAAAAGAGGAAGATCACGGCAACCCAGCCTTTGGAGTCCTACACGATTCCTTTGAAGCGCAAGAAGCCTGCTGTGGACTCCCCAGTTCTGGTGGAGCCTCTTGCTCCACGGACTCCACGAGTGGCTACACCCTCACCCACTTATTCAGATGTGGAGGGTGGAGAAGGTGAGGACGAGGAGTATAACTTTCCTGCCAACACATCCTGAGGATCACCAAGACTCATGGGCAGATGCAGGGGACCCAGGGGATACGCAAACTGCCCAGGACCCTCAGGTGTACAATGTCAAAACCTCTCCTACTGAGGATTCTGCGGCATTTAATGCTCTAATTGAGAGGGCGGCTAAAAACCACGACGTCCAGCTGCATGCTGACCCTATCGAAGTGGACTTCCTCTTTGATACCTTTTCCACGGCAGAAAACACTGTCAAGACACTCTCCATGCTGAAAGGGGTTCTAAAACATGCTGCAGACATTTTTAAGGAACCCACACGGGCCAGGGTGATCAACCCTAGAATTGAAAAGAAATATAAGCCGGTACCTGGCGACCCCACCTACATCAAAGGCCAGTTGCCATTGGACTCACTGGTCGTTTCTAATGCCCGGAAGAGGGCGAACTCGCAGACCACGGGTGATGCTCCTCCCCCCGACAAGGAATCTAAAGTGCTGGAGGCATCAGGGAAGAGGGTGGCGGCTCAAGCGGCCAATATCTGGCGTATCTCTAACACTCAGGCACTACTGGCCAGATATGACGGGGCACACTATGACACACTAGAGACCCTGTTACAACATCTTCCAGATCAGTATAAGGAGGCAGCTGAGATGCTTATTCAGGAAGGGAAGCTTATCTCCAACGCTTCGATTAAGTGTGCACTGGACGTGGCGGACACCGCGGCCAGAGCCATTAACACCAGTGTCCTGTTGAGACGCCAGGCCTGGCTCAGAATCTCCGGTTTCAAGCCGGAGATACAGACCACCATCCTCAATCAGCCAGTAAACCCAGATAGGTTATTTGGTCCTGAAGTGGATACCACCTTAGAAAAGATAAAAAAGGATACCGAAACTGCAAAATCCATGGTGGCTCTCCAGTCCCAGCAGTTTCGGGGCAGCACTTTTGGTCGCTCAAGCAATAGAGGTGTTTCCAGAGGCCAGATGTCCCAGCAAACGCAATACAATAAAGGTGGGGCGCAGTCCTCTTACACCAAGCAGAGTAGAGGCGGCTATCGGGGCAACAGCACCAAGGGCAGAGGTCGTGGAAACAACAACTTCAGCTCCTCCGCCACCAACAAACAGTGACGCCCTGTCACTGCCCCCCGACCATACTACACCTGTCGGGGGGAGACTTCAGCAGTTCCTGCCCGTCTGGAAATCCATCACCACAGACAGGTGGGTCAGGAAACTTATCCAGTTCGGTTATTGTCTGGAGTTAACATCCACTCCACCCAACATGCCACCAAAACACCGTCCTATGTCCACAGAGCATTTGCACTTATTGCAGCAGGAGGTACTCGTCATGCTGCAAAAAGGGGCAATCGAGCTCGTGCCGGTGGAGGAAGAAGGCACGGGAGTGTACTCCCTGTACTTCTTAATCCCAAAAAAGGACGGGTCCCTCAGACCCATACTGGACCTCAGACCCCTGAATCAGTACATTCTATCAGAACACTTCCATATGCTCCCACTGCAGCAGGTTCTCCCGTTGCTCAATCAGGGAGACTTCCTCGCAACCTTGGATCTCAAGGATGCCTATTTCCACATTCCACTGCATCCATCACACAGAAAATACCTCAGGTTCACTATTCAGGGTCGGCATTATCAGTTCAAGGTCCTACCTTTCGGGGTGACCACGGCGCCCAGGGTGTTCACAAAATGTCTGGCGACAGTAGCTGCGCACCCCAGGAGGCAGAACGTTCACGTTTACCCTTATCTGGACGACTGGCTTGTCCAAGCAAAGTCGGCCCAGGAGTGCGCCGCCAACATGTCCCACACCATTCACCTTCTTCACGATCTGGGATTCTCACTGAATTATCCCAAGTCGCACCTTCAGCCAGCCCATGTGCGGCAATATCTGGGTGCGACGATCGATACTCTGGCAGCCACGGCTCAGCCAAATTCTGTGAGGATCGACAGCATTCAGTCACTGATCCAGAAGTTCAGACCACAACACTCGCTTCCAGCAAGAGCGTTCATGCAGTTGATAGGCATGATGGCCTCCTGCATCTTCATAGTCCCGCACGCGAGGCTACATATGCGTCCGCTCCAGGAATGCTTGGCTCATCAGTGGACGCAGGCTCAAGGACAGTTGAACGACCTAGTGTTGGTGACCGGTCGGGCATACAGCTCTCTGCATTTTTTTTTATTTTTATTTTTTTATTTAGTTTATAGAGCGCGCAGCTACCCCCGAAGGGGTGTCCCGGCGCTAAAATCCTGAGCCTCCCAGGGGGAATAGGGAGTAAAGAGCAAGGAGAAGCAGGAGAGTGACTCAAAGTCCGGAGAAGAGCCAGGTTTTGAGTTTGGCTCGGAAGATGGATTCGGAGGGACAGAATCTCAGCTCGATAGGTAGGGAGTTCCACAGTTTGGCAGCAATGACACTGAACCCTCTGCCACCCATTCTAGATAATTTAAAACGGGGCGAGATCAGGAGGCGACGGTCATTGGATCTCAAGGATCTGGTGGAGCGGGATATCGAGACACGTTTTTTCAGATAGTTAGGTCCGCGGTCGTTGACGGCTCGATAGGTGAGGGTGAGGACCTTGAACTGGATGCGGCTGGCCACTGGAAGCCAGTGGAGTTCCCTCCGATAAGCAGAAACAGATTGGCGGTAGGGGATGTTACCAATCAGTCTGGCTGCAGCATTCTGGACAATCTGCAGCCGGCCTACCAAGTACTGGGGGGCACCAGCATAGAGGCTGTTAGCATAGTCCAGGTGGGACGTGATGAGGGCTTGGGAAACTGTACGGCGGGAATCCAGGGGGAGATAGGGAAGAATTTTTCTGATCATGCGCAACTTCAGGAAGCAGGCAGAGGTAACTTTATTGACCTGAGTTTTACATGACAGGGAGTCGTCAAACTGGAAACCCAGATTCCGAGCCGAGTGAACGGGGGATGGGGCGGGATCAAGCGCCGTGGGCCACCACCAAGAGGAGGGGATGGAGGCTCTCTGATTAAAAAAACAGTACCTCCGTTTTGTCTGCATTCAGTCTGAGGTGATTAGCGGTCATCCAGATACTGATGTTGGTGAGGCATTGGCGAAAGTTGGCGAATGCGGAGTCCGAGTGGTCCCTGAAAGAAAACACCAACTGTGTGTCGTCAGCGTAAGAGACCACCCTGACTCCGTAGGACTCCACAACGTCGGCCAAGGGGGCAAGATAGACATTGAAGAACAGGGGGCTGAGGGCAGAACCCTGTGGCACCCCGCATGACAGGGGTTTTTTCTCTGACTTGAAGGGTCGCAACAATACCCTCTGACTTCTTGTCGAGAGGAAGGACTCGATCCAGTTGAAGGCAGTGCCACCAATGCCTATCTGTTTAAGTCGATCAAGGAGGATAGGGTGGGAGACCGTATCGAAAGCTGCGGACAGGTCGAGGAGGACCAGCATGGCCTCCTCGCCCCTGTCCACGCACTCCCGAATTGTTTCGGATACTTCCAGCAAAGCCGTCTCAGTGCTAAATCCGGCTCTAAATCCGGATTGTGATCCATGCAGCAGAGAGTGATTTTCTAGATATTCCGTGAGTTGCAGCTGCACGGCTTTTTCCAGGACTTTAGCGGGTTTAGGGAGGAGGGAAATGGGGCGATAGTTAGCAAAAACAGTGGGATCTGCATCCGCTTTTTTTAGGATGGGAATCACCAAGGCCTCCTTCCAGGTGGTAGGGAAGAAGCCATGGTGGAGGGAGGCATTCCAAATGGAGAGGAAGGAGCAGGCTAGTGAAGGCGCCAGTTCTCCCATGAGTTTCGCGGGGATAGGATCGGAGGGGGCGCCGGATTTGCAATGGGTGAGTAACCTGATAGCATCATCCTGGTTGAACTTGTTAAAAGAAAGAAAGGACGGGGACTCTGGGGGACTAGTGGGGGGAGGCATGGGGGCTAGCCCTGTGGGGAAGGAGACACAAAGTTTATTAATCTTATCGAGGAAGTAGTCTGCGAGTCCTTCGCAAAGAGCCTGACTCGCGGTGTTCTGAGGAGCCCTGGCCGGAGGATTAATAAAATCTTTAACAATGCTAAAGAGGGTTTTAGATGAGTTTTTGGCCTTGGTTATTTGAGAGGCAAAGTGATCTTTCATAGCGATTTTTTTTTTTGTTTAAGGAATTTTTTCAGGGCAGATCTGTATAAAAGTTTGGCTTCGAGGTCGTAGTTTAATCTCCACTTACGTTCGAGAGCTTTACATCTGCTTTTCTCCTCACGGAGGGGGGTAGTAAACCAGGGGGCAGAGGGTCGCAATCTAGTGGAGGTGATGATTTTCTGGGGGGCGATGGAGTCAATCGCATTGACGAGGGCAGCATTCAGCCTAGAAACATTTTCATCTATGTCAGAGGAGAGGTACTCTGTCTGAAAGTGGAATACCGGGTCCAGGGTAGCACATGTAACCTTGTGCCACTTTCTTCCCAACTCCTTCCTAGGGGCCAGAGGGGCAGTTTTTCGTCCAAGGGCAAGAGAGAAGGGGATGAGGTAATGGTCAGTCCAGGTAAGAGGGAGGGGAGGGAGGACAGTGATATTCGAGAAATTAGCGAATATGAGGTCCAGGGTGTGACCAGCCACATGAGTGGGACCTACGACTAATTGTTTGAGATTCAGGCTATCCATAGTTTCCAGCAGATTGTTTGCCTTCACGCAGAGCGGGTTGTCTACGTGGAGGTTAAAATCGCCCAGGACAATGAAATATTGGTGTTTGAGAGATAAATCAGCCAGTTGGTGGAAAAGGGCAGTGAGAGAAGGGGAGGTGGCGGTGGGGGGATTGTAGACTAATGTGCCAGCCAGGATAACTGCCGCGGAGTCGGATATGGAAAAGTACATGGCTTCAATTATACCAATATTAGTAAGTTTGGTAAAGGTCAGCTGGAGGTGGGTTTTAAGAATGACGGCTAGACCGCCTCCAGATTTACCGCCAGCCCGGTTCAAGCATTTTATATCATATCCTGGGGGAATAGCCAGATAGATATCCGGAGAAGAGGAGTCAGTGATCCAGGACTCGGTGAGAAAGAGAATATCCCATTCATCTGAGGAGATGGACATCCAGATGTCATTGGCATGACGGGGGAGAGAGCGGCAATTGATCAAACCAGCTTTCAGGGTACGCTGATTAGAAAAGGGTAGCTGTGACGGGGGACGAGGAGAGAGACCAGGTTGGTAGGGCGGAAGGGTGAATTTGCATTGTGGGCAAAGGAAATGAGCGGACTCCAGGTGGTTTGGGATGCAGCGAGTGCTGGTCGAGCAAGGGCGAGGATTAAGTAGGTGTAGTTGGGTATTGGTCCAACACGTACGGACGGGGCTAGTGGAAGAGGCAGGGGGTCTGGCCCTGGGCCCGGTCCAGGCCCGGACGGGCCCAGACGGGCTTGCCTTTGGCGCGCCTTCGGCGCGCTGACGGCGCGCCCGCTGCGCCCGTCCGCTGCGCTTCCTAGCAAGACACATTTTTAATGTCTGTGGAAAAGGGCGTCATGGGGGTGTGGCCAGCTGAGGTGGGCGTGTCCGCCGTGGCGCCTCGCCCTCAGTGATGGCGAAATGGAGTGTTCGTTGCAGCGCTAAGTCCGCTGTTTCAGTGCACGGGGTAAGTGATTAAAAGAACAAGGTATCACACAGCAAAGTTTTTAAAAGTACAGATTCACTCCCGGCTTTCCGCCTCAGGAGACTCACAATTTAAAGTGACGCGCTTTCCAGCTGCGCGCACTTTATAGTGATAAGAAGGGGGCGTGGCCAGCTGAGGTGGGCGTGTCCGCCGTGGCGCCTCGCCCTCAGTGATGGCGAAATGGAGTGTTCGTTGCAGCGCTAAGTCCGCTGTTTCAGTGCACGGGGTAAGTGATTAAAAGAACAAGGTATCACACAGCAAAGTTTTTAAAAGTACAGATTCACTCCCGGCTTTCCGCCTCAGGAGACTCACAATTTAAAGTGACGCGCTTTCCAGCTGCGCGCACTTTATAGTGATAAGAAGGGGGCGTGGCCAGCTGAGGTGGGCGTGTCCGCCGTGGCGCCTCGCCCTCAGTGATGGCGAAATGGAGTGTTCGTTGCAGCGCTAAGTCCGCTGTTTCAGTGCACGGGGTAAGTGATTAAAAGAACAAGGTATCACACAGCAAAGTTTTTAAAAGTACAGATTCACTCCCGGCTTTCCGCCTCCGGAGACTCACAATTTAAAGTGACGCGCTTTCCAGCTGCGCGCACTTTATAGTGATAAGAAGGGGGCGTGGCCAGCTGAGGTGGGCGTGTCCGCCGTGGCGCCTCGCCCTCAGTGATGGCGAAATGGAGTGTTCGTTGCAGCGCTAAGTCCGCTGTTTCAGTGCACGGGGTAAGTGATTAAAAGAACAAGGTATCACACAGCAAAGTTTTTAAAAGTACAGATTCACTCCCGGCTTTCCGCCTCAGGAGACTCACAATTTAAAGTGACGCGCTTTCCAGCTGCGCGCACTTTATAGTGATAAGAAGGGGGCGTGGCCAGCTGAGGTGGGCGTGTCCGCCGTGGCGCCTCGCCCTCAGTGATGGCGAAATGGAGTGTTCGTTGCAGCGCTAAGTCCGCTGTTTCAGTGCACGGGGTAAGTGATTAAAAGAACAAGGTATCACACAGCAAAGTTTTTAAAAGTACAGATTCACTCCCGGCTTTCCGCCTCAGGAGACTCACAATTTAAAGTGACGCGCTTTCCAGCTGCGCGCACTTTATAGTGATAAGAAGGGGGCGTGGCCAGCTGAGGTGGGCGTGTCCGCCGTGGCGCCTCGCCCTCAGTGATGGCGAAATGGAGTGTTCGTTGCAGCGCTAAGTCCGCTGTTTCAGTGCACGGGGTAAGTGATTAAAAGAACAAGGTATCACACAGCAAAGTTTTTAAAAGTACAGATTCACTCCCGGCTTTCCGCCTCAGGAGACTCACAATTTGGTGGAATCCACACAATCTTTGCAAGGGCCGACCGTTCCAGGCGCCTGTGCTACAGATTATCCTGACGACGGACGCATCTCTCCAGGGATGGGGAGCTCATGTACTCCACTATACGGTGCAGGGACTATGGACAACGCAGCAAAAGAGGATGCACATAAACTACCTAGAACTGATGGCAATCTTCATGGCATTGATGGCATTCAAAGTACATCTGTGCAACAAAGTCGTGTTGATCCGGACGGACAACATGACGGCCATGTACTACATTCAAAAGCAGGGAGGTACACACTCTCCACAGTTGTCTCTTCTGGCTCAGAGCATGTGGAAGTGGGCCATTCAGAGGAACATCTTCCTCATGGCGGAACACCTCCCGGGCAAGGACAATCAGATGGCGGATCTGCTCAGCAGGTACAGCCACCAAATGCACGAGTGGGAGATAAATCCATCAGTACTCCACCCGTTCTTCCAGCAGTGGGGTCATCCAGAGATAGACCTGTTTGCCACAAGGGAAAACGCAAAATGCCAAAGCTTTGCCGCCAGGTTCCCTCACCCACAGTCGCAGAGCAATACGATATGGATGAACTGGTCAGGCAGATTTGCGTACGCTTTTCCCCCAGCACCTCTCATACCGCTTGTGGCACGAAAGCTAAGGCAACACTCGATGACACTCATCCTGGTTGCTCCAACGTGGGCACGCCAACCATGGTACACCACGTTTCTAGAACTCTCCGTGGTACCGCATCAAAGGCTGCACCTCACACCCAGGCTTTTGACGCAGAACCATGGCGACATTCAGCATCCAGATCCGCAACAGCTCAACCTGGCGATCTGGCTCCTGAAGTCTTAGAGTTTGGCTACCTTAACTTGCCTCCTGAATGCATGGATATCATACGGGAGGCAAGAAAGCCCACCACCAGAGCTTGCTATGCAGCGAAATGGAAGCGGTTTGTCATTTACTGTACTGAACACAACATCAACCCGCTAGATGCATCCACTCCCAACATCATCTGTTATTTGTTACATCTTTACAAATGCAATCTAGCATATGCTTCCATTCGGATACACTTATCCGCCATAGCGGCTTATCTCCAAAACAGGCAGCATCTCTCCGTTTTCAGAGTGCCTGCCATTAAAGCCTTCCTAGAAGGACTGAAGCGGGTCATCCCTCCCAGGACCCCGCCAGCTCCTGTATGGAACCTCAATGTGGTCCTCACCAGGTTGATGGGCCCACCTTTTGAGCCTCTACATTCATGTGAGATTCAGTTCTTAACGTGGAAAGTGGCTTTTCTCATTGCCATTACGTCTCTACGACGTGTTAGTGAGCTACAGGCGCTCACTGTACAAGAGCCATTCATTCAAATTCACTCCAACAGGGTGGTGCTGCGCACTAACCCTAAATTTCTTCCTAAAGTGGTTTCGCAGTTCCATGTCAATCAGACCATTGAACTGCCCGCGTTCTTTCAAAACCCAGAGACAGTAGCCGAAAGAATGCTCCACAATCTTGATGTCAAACGGGCTTTCGTGTACTACATCGATAGGACCAAAGACTTTAGGAAGACACAACTCTTTGTTGCCTTCTCAGCCCAGCACAAAGGCAACCCCATTTCCAAAGCAGGTATAGCCAGGTGGATCGTTAAGTGTATTCAAATTTGCTATCACAAGGCTAAGCGCACTTTGACGGTCCCCCCCAGAGCCCACTCCACCCGCAAGTTGGGGGCCTCCATGGCTTTCCTTGGTAATATCCCTTTGGAAGATATTTGTAGAGCAGCCACATGGTCTACACCACACACATTTACTAAACACTACTGTGTAGATGTGCACTCCAAGCAGCTGTAGGGCAGGCTGTTCTTAAGACACTTTTTCAAACGTCTGCAGCTGGCACAGGCGGCCGCCGTTAATGGAGGGACTGCTATTTATTCTATGCTATAGATATGAATTCAGCAGCCCACATGCCTCGAACTGAATATGCTACTTACCAGTATGCATCTGTTCTTGGCATGTAGGGCTGCTGACATTCATATCGCCCGCCCTCCTCCCCGGCGCCTGTAGTGGCTGCAGAATTTACACTTACTCTTAGCATGGTCATCACTCACACTGTTACACTCCATCATCGCCACAATGGCTAAAAACAATCTGGGGATGGAGTTGATGCCCATGCGCACTGTAGTCCAGGGGAGGAGCCACCTATCTCGTGATACTTCGAAGACTCTTCCAGGACAACAATGTGCAATCATCCGGACCCAACACTAGGCGGCGATCTATGCTATAGATATGAATGTCAGCAGCCCTACATGCCAAGAACAGATGCATACTGGTAAGTAGCATATTCAAATTGTCTCATCAGAGGAAAGGATCAAAACCATGGAGCTACCTTTCCCACCTTTATTCATATTTCTGTAGTTTAGAAAATCACGTATTTCTTCAGATTATTCACTCTTTCAAGAATTGCAATTTATTATTGCCATTTTTTACGTATGAATTCAAAGTACTCTTGATAGCCATTCTGTATTTTTTATTCTTTGTAAAGTGTCACACTATAGTGTTCTGTCTTTTCCATTCTGTGCTTGTTCTTTGCTACTTTCCACCCAAGTAGGTATGTTGGGGTTCATGCCCCCCCTATTTTTTTTTTCTGTGGCCTCTTTCTGCACTTGTCCCCTGTTCCATCTGTTTTCCTGCACTTGAGATCATGAACCTCTCTATGCTGTTTTTATGCTCACTCACTCAGCTGATGATTATGATTCCCCCTTCTTCCACTCTGTTCTCATGTTCTCGTCAATCCTTGTTCTTAGGGTGTTGCTGTGCTCGGGATTGCCTTGATTGCCATGGGAGAAGAAATCGGAGCGGAGATGGCGCTTCGTACGTTTGGGCACTTGGTAAGTCACAGTGAGCATGAATTTTTCTTTTTCTTTTTGGAGCTCTAGCTTTGTCTGGTTGCGCTTATTAATCTGCAGTTGAAAAAGTGTATGTTTGAAAGTGGGAAGCATTTGATGGCATGTATAAGGTTCAAGGTGTGCACAGAGACGTACAACGCAACCCTGCATCTAGGCGTCTTGGTGCCACAAAAGAGGGGAGCCAAAGAAACATATGACCTACCTTCCTTAATGCCATTGTTTTATGTTGCGGGAGTAAATGTAGCTAGTTTATGGTGCAGGCTGCACTGATTATACTGTTCCTTTAAGGTAACTCTGATAGCTATTCTTTAATCATGGATAATAGGCATATCGCTGTTCAACTCTGTTTGGTACAGATGCCTCGGGCAGTATTGTGGAAGGCATAGGATGTAATGGATCCAGTGAAGTGGGTGAGGTGGAGTTATAGTTTGAGTTTGTTCCTTCAGACATTTTCTGGGTCATGTGCAGGATTTTAGTTCAGAAATGGCCTGTTGGTCGATAAACTGACATGATGCCCAGCAAAGAAGGCAGTCTGCTGAGGATTGGCTGTCATTCTGTGATCATTGTATTGTATCTCAATTTTGGGAAATTTATAAGACCAAACAAGAAATCTGCAAATTCAATAACAATGATAAATACCGCCCCGGTCACTACCTTTCAGTAGCCACGCACTTTTCTTAGTTTCTCATCTCATTTATTATTTTTGCAGCTCCGATATGGTGAACCCACTCTGAGGCGGGCTGTCCCGCTTGCCCTGGCACTCATTTCAGTCTCCAATCCACGGCTCAACATCTTAGACACTCTCAGCAAGTTCTCCCACGATGCAGACCCAGAGGTGTCCTACAATTCAATCTTCGCCATGGGCCTGGTTGGCAGTGGTGAGTCACTTTTTTGTATTCTTGGAACTGCTAATCTTGGTCTGATCTCCCCAAGAACAGTGTGTCTCTGTGTGGGGCATTGCACAATAACTTTGTATTTGTTTCCATCTAGGGGAGAATCCACGGGCAAGGTGTGGCCTGACTCTACCTTTTATTGTCTATATTTCAAACGGATTTCAACTGTTTTTTCAAACTTACATGTGCACAGACTAGTTCCTTCGATACATATGTGCAATCGGTAGCTATTTACGTTCATGTGGGGAAAACACAAACTGGATGGGGGTAGAGCAGAAGGGACCTAAAAAGTATACAGCAGTTTTCACCCTGCGGCCCGTTGTGCGAACAAGGGCATGCACTTCCAGTTAGGTAGCTTACAACCCTGCATGCATTAGTACCTCCCACTCCATAGGACATGGGCACTCTTACAGAGTGAGGGCAAAGATGGCACTTAGGGTATGTAAGATCGATAGCTAAATAATAATTCGGAACTGGAAATCAACAAGGGCGATGGAGGTCCAACCACGGAAGATTGTGAGGAGGAAGTGACACCTGCTTTCTGGCAGATAGCCCACCAGATAACTTATCCAGGTTTCATGCAATTTTGAAGAAAGCTGCAAAAGAGCTTGGCCTTTCCAAGATCACGCATTAGCACGCTTTATGACAACCCAGACTCCTGCATTGCTGTGGATGTTCTGTTCGTACTTGCCACACCTCTAGTTAGCAAGTGCTAACGTTTCCATGCCTTGGGCGTAAGAGTTGGCTCTGTGATTGCGCCATCTATCAGGGCAGCCAGCACCAATTTGAGCTCCTACGACTGGCCGAAGTGGATGGACGTTACACTAGTCCTAGATTCCGTTTCAGAAGACAAACCGAACACTGTGAAGTAGCACATGCCTCCGCCCGATATTATTGATGCAGCATTGATGTATCAAATGTAGGCTTCTGCCAGTTAGTTGAAGTATATGTTCTCTGTTGACAAACCTGGTGAAAGAGCACTTCAGCCAAAAATGCAGAGGATGGTTTTGAATAAGCCTGACGCTCTTTTGCAAAACGAAAGATTAGTTGTTACCTGGTATCAAAACCAATATGGACACTGCATGCTCCCTGGGGCACTATAGTCTCACAAAACTCAAAATTTCAATCTTTGTAGATTAGTGCTACAGAGGAGGATCCTCACAATATGCTCTTAGGCCAGTACTGTTAATCATAGTGATTAAGGGTATTCTAAACCTTAGTAACAAAATCCAAACAAGCGTTCGCAAAAAAAGAAAACTAGCTTTGCCGTCGATTAAGACATCCATAAGTAACCATGACTTCCTAACACTGACAGTCTTACCCCTCGGTCCATCCACGGGGGGGGTCAGATTGTGCTGTAGGATGGAAGATCTCTTCAGACTGCCGGGCACTTCACACCCTTGAAGTCTTGCACATAACACGTTTTTCCTCCAACTTTGAATAATCCCCTACACTTACAATAGGAGATTCTTGAGTGCCTCCACGAGTACCTAGAGTAGCAGTCTTGATTGCTGTGTGAGCAATAAAGGCTTCTCTAGCTTTTTTTAGGTCTCGCGACCTATCAATGCGCGCAAGCGCATTGAGCGGAGCGAGAATTCAAGTGCTCGAATCCTCGTCAAACCAAGGGCTTCTTGGTGAGGTTTTCTTTAAGTTCACGTGAATCACGTGATTAAACAAGCACGCGCATCAGCCTCCCTCCCTCCCTCCCTCCCTCCTAGTTGCGTTTTTTCACGGCCGCACAGCACATCAAAGGGCTTCTCCCAGCGTGTGCTGTGCGGCTTCTCCTCCCCTAATTATTCATGGCTGGCCGGTGGCCGGCCGTACTTTCAGTTTCCCGGCGCTCTGCATTATCAGGTACGTGTTGGTGACGATTTACACAGCACTCTTGTTTTTACTGCTTCATGATGGAGGAAAAGTCCACAAACCAGCCTGCCCCCCTCTCCTCCTCTCCCCCCATTACACAGACTGTGGCTTCGACCCTGCATAGCGCTCTGCTGCAGTTCTGCTGGATTCGCGCTATATAAATATAGCATACTACCCTACAGTCCTGACTGTCGAGCGCGCTCTCTTTCTTATTTGCCTGTTCTTTATTCTTTCCTTCTTATATTCCCATCTTTGTTCGTTTTTACATCATTTCCCCCATCAATTTACTCAAACCTAAAATTACTTGACTTGCTTCCCTCTCACTCCCCTCTTTCCTTGCTTTCATTCACCCTTCATAAAATATTCTCTCCTCCCTTCTTTCCTCCAAGCCAATTCTCTCCGCCCTTACTTCTTCCCATCCTTCTGGCTCTCAACCCCTGCTTCCATCTCTCCCTCCATTTCCTTCCCCAATTTTGATCTCTCCATGCCACGTCCCTCATCCTTTTAGTGCCTTTCCATGCGCCCCCTTCCAGGACACGCACACACATCATGCTATATGGGCCTATATGTGATACTTGGGGGCGGGGTGGGGGGTATTGGCAGTAGAGGAACGTATGTATGCACACACACGTTCCTTGTACCATTGTACCATGGTGTCAGCTTCTCTTTCAGTGCATTCATGCCTCCGTTATTTTAACACACTCGCGCTCCTCACCCTTTCCCAGAATACATAATGTCTCCTCCAGCGGGTAGGCACAAACAGGCAGGAACCGGCCGTGTGGACATGCTGTTCCTGTCCCTGGGTGCTTCTACCCCATTACAGGCGCACGAGCTCGCAGTATAGCCGCACCACGTGGCACAATAAATCCACAAGGTAAAGTGTGGAGCTATGCAGTAAAGGCCATGTATATTTATTGGGTTCTTGTATTTTGAGGGCTCACGGTGGGGCTGGCCTCCTAGGGGGGCTGTCTCTCGATGTACGGAGGGAAATTAAAAATAAATTTGTAGCCAAAAGGCAATTAGAACAAAAACCCTTGCCTTTATTTATTTTTTTGCTTCAAAATAAAGTGTGTTCTACACAGCAGCCCCACAGTGTCGGCTTCTTTGTTTTTCAGAGTTTTGCTTGTGCAATATTTATGGGCTCCCGGTGATTTCTGGGACACTTTTGTACTCACTCAAGTTCGCACTTCTTACTAAGCTGATGGCAGCGCTTACTGGTCGGAGGGGGGCTTAATGGTCAGAGGGGAAGCCGTAACCAGCACTGGCGTTGCCAATAGGTCCCGCAGTAGGAAAGTTGGAGCTATTACAATTGCAAATAACAATGCCTTTTATTTTTGTTTTCATTTTAAAAACATAAAGGGCTTTGTCATATACAAAACCAATAGCTCCAACTTTCCTACTGCGAGACCTATTGGCAACGCCAGTGCTTGTTCTGGTTGACTTCAAGCGCCTCTCCTGGTCTAAATGGACGTGGTCCATGAGACTGGCCTATGTCATGGTGCACGAGCATGGTCCTTGTTCACCTGGCACAACAAAAATCAGCAATGGGATCACGATATTACAGTTGGGATACTCAGGGCGGGGGTGCACGTTCTTGGGGGCTTTTCCGTCTCAACAAAGGTGTAATGTTCGAGGCATGTGGGCTGCTGAATTCATATCTATAGCATAGATCGCCGCCTAGTGTTGGGTCCGGATGATTGCACATTGTTGTCCTGAAAGAGTCTTCGAAGTATCACGACATAGGTGGCTCCTCCCCTGGACTACAGTGCGCATGGGCATCGACTCCATCCTCAGATTGTTTTTTTCCGCCATTGGGTTCGGATGTATTTTCGTTATTTCCAGTCGGAATCGACATAAACTTTTTTCGAGGCCAAAAGGCCTTTTTTCGAACCGTCGGTATTGTTTGCGTTCGGTCCCCGGTTCACTTCCAACTCAGTTAGTCGGATATCCAGGGAGTTGTGTGACTCTTCGGTGATCGAGGCCCAGTCGACGCAGCAAGACTTTCGACGGCATGGAACGGATGTCCGTTCAAGAAATGTCCCGTGTGTGGATCGAAGTACCCACACATTGACGTCCATCCAGTGTGCAACAAGTGCCTGTCACCGGACCACGACGAAGCCAGCTGTATGGCCTGTTCCAGGTTTCGTTCGAAGAAGACGATTCGGCTTCGGCGTGTGGCGTGCCTCGAGGCCCGGCGCTCGGCCCCGGCACCGGTGGACATCTTCGAAGACGGACAACAAGTTCAGATGCAGATTTCACCTCCAACGGTGGACATCGAATACGACTACGAAGCGGATGTCGAAGGCCAAGACGTAGAAGTCGTCGATGAGGTAGGGGACGACGATGAGGCCTATGGGGCCATGGAAGATAGCTCAGAGGAAGAGCTATGCCCCGTTCGGACAATTACAAAGGCTCAGGTCGAGGGATCGCCACATGGCCTTACCCAAGACTTTATACCAGCATCCACGGCCCCGCCTTCCGGCCCGGCTACGGACACTTCGGCGGAGCCGCCATTGTCCAAAAGGAAACCGAAACCTTCGGTGTCGACAAAAACAAAAATGGTCGAGGCGCCATCGAAACCGAAGACGTCTGCTCCCACATCGACGCCATCGTCTTCCGAGGTGCCGGCCCACTCAAAGCCGAAGAAAGCCATCGACCCGGTCAAGGTGCCGAAAGTGGTCAAGGTCGTCGAGCCGAAAACAAAACAGGCCGTCGACTCGGAGCACAGCAAGATCGTCGAGCCGAAAACAAAGAAGGCCGTCGACTCTGAGTCAAGCAAGGTCGTCGAGCCAAAGTCCAAGAAGGCTGTCGAGCCGAAGTCGGGCAAGGGCATTGAGCCGAAGACTGGGACGCCGACGCCAGTGGTCAAGGCCGCCGATCCGAAACCGTCGGGGTCGACCTCTGCAACCACGGACAGAGATCGTAGCGCCCCTAAGAAGGATGCTCCTACGCCTCGAGCGGAAAAGCCGAAGTCATCGACGCTCTGGTTCTCCCCTGGGGGTGGACCGAGGTCAACTGTCGGATCGACGAAGCCGTCCGCTTCCTTCACGAAGCAGATCTCGGACTCCCTCAAGCGACTTAGGGACAAGGCTTCAGCGTCGGAACCCAAGACGCCTTCCACCCCGAAGCAAGCTGTCACGACGCCAAAGACTTCGGCGCCGATCCTCTTCACGTTGCCGCCGAAGGTGGCGCCGAAGGCCTTCGCACCACGCTCGGTGCCCCAGGACTCTGTGGTTTCGAAGCCGCCTCACCCGGCTGGGAGTTTGAAGCATCGACAACCCTTACTAGAGGAGCAGTCGGAGCCTTTCATCGATGCCGACACTGGAAAGCTTACGTTTTACAAAAGGAAAATCACTGCGTTGCAGCCTTTGGAGTCATACACTATTCCTCTGAAGCGCAAAAGGCCTGCTCCAGAAACCCCGGTCTTGGTCGAACCAATACTTCCTCGCACTACAGGAATTGTAACACCCTCACCCACTTACTCTGATGGAGAGGATGCAGGAGAGCAGGACGAGGAATACAATTTTCCTGCCAACACAGAGCCTGATGTACAACAGGACTCATGGGTGGAGGCAGATGACCAAGGGGATCAGCACACCGTCCATGACCCTCAGGTGTACAACGTCAAGACCTCCCACTGAGGATTCTGCGGCATTTAATGCCTTGATTGAGAGGGCAGCTAAAAACCACGACGTGGAAATGCATGCTGACCCTGTGGAGGTGGACTTTCTCTTTGATACTTTCTCAACTGCTGAGAAGTCTGTGAAAACTCTTCCAATGCTGAAGGGGGTCCTCAAGCATGCTGCGGACATTTTCAAGGAGCCCACGCGGTCAAGGGTGGTCAACCCTAGAATTGAGAAAAAATACAGACCGGCACCCTACTTACATCAAGGGCCAGTTGCCATTGGACTCTTTGGTGGTTTCTAATGCCCGCAAAAGGGCGAATTCGCAGACCACCGGTGAAGCTCCTCCCCCAGACAAAGAATCAAAAGTGCTGGAGGCATCAGGAAAGAGTAGCAGCTCAGGCGGCCAATATCTGGCGTATCTCTAACACGCAGGCACTCTTGGCTAGATACGACAGGGCACACTACGACACACTAGAGACCCTGTTGCAGCATTTGCCTGATCAATATAAAGAGGCAGGGGAGATGCTTATCCAGGAAGGGAAGCTCATCTCGAACGCTTCCATCAAATGTGCACTAGATGTTGCGGACACTGCTGCCAGAGTAATTAACACCAGTGTGATGCTCAGACGTCAGGCATGGCTTAGGATCTCCGGGTTTAAGCCGGAAATACAAACTACCAACCTTAACCAGCCGGTCAACCCTGACAGATTATTTGGTCCTGAGGTGGATACCACCCTGGAGAAAATAAAGAAGGATACCGAAACTGCCAAGTCCATGGGGGCACTCCAGTCCCAGCAGTTTCGGGGGAGCACTTTTCGTCGCTCAGGCAATAGAGGTGTTACCAGAGGCCGGATGTCCCAACAAACACAGTTCAATAAAGGTGGGGCTCAATCCTCTTACACCAAGCAGAGTAGAGGAGGTTACCGGGGCAACAGCACCAAGGGCAGAGGCAGGGGCAACAACAACTCCCGTTCCTCCGCCTCCAACAAACAGTGACGCCCTGTCACTGCCCCCGACCATTCCACGCCTGTCGGGGGGAGACTCCAGCAGTTCCTGCCAGTCTGGAAATCCATCACCACAGACAGGTGGGTCAGGAAACTTATCCAGTTCGGCTATTGTTTGGAGCTAACATCCACTCCACCCAACATACCGCCAAAACACCGTCCTATGTCAGCAGAGCATTTGCACTTATTGCAGCAGGAGGTTCTTGTCATGCTGCAAAAAGGCGCAATAGAGCTCGTGCCAGTGGAGGAAGAAGGCACAGGGGTGTATTCCCTGTACTTCTTAATCCCAAAGAAGGACGGGTCCCTCAGACCTATTCTGGACCTAAGGCCCCTAAACCAGTACATTCTCTCAGAACACTTCCACATGCTAACACTGCAGCAGGTTCTTCCATTGCTCAATCGGGGAGACTTCCTCGCAACCTTAGATCTCAAGGATGCTTACTTTCACATCCCACTCCATCCATCCCACAGGAAATACCTCAGGTTCACCATTCAGAATCGGCATTACCAATTCAAGGTCCTTCCTTTCGGGGTGACCACAGCCCCCAGAGTGTTCACGAAATGTCTGGCGACAGTGGCGGCGCACCTCAGGAGACAAAACGTCCATGTCTACCCTTATCTGGATGACTGGCTGGTTCAGGCAAAGTCTGCCCAGCAGTGCGCCGCCGATATGTCCCACACCATTCACCTTCTTCACGGTCTGGGCTTCTCACTAAACTATCCGAAGTCGCACCTTCAGCCAGCCCATGTGCGGCAGTATCTGGGCGCGACGATACATACTCTGGCAGCCACGGCTCAGCCAAATTCTGTGAGGATCGACAACATACAGTCGCTAATCAAAAAGTTCAGACCGCAACACTCACTTCCAGCGAGAGTGTTCATGCAGTTGATAGGCATGATGGCCTCCTGCATCTTCATCGTCCCGCACGCAAGGTTGCATATGCGTCCGCTCCAAGAATGCTTAGCGCATCAGTGGACTCAGGCTCAAGGACAGTTGAACGACCTAGTGTTGGCGACCGGTCGGGCATACAACTCTCTGCATTGGTGGACTCCACACAACCTTTGCAAGGGCCGACCGTTCCAAGAGCCTGTGCCACAGATTATCCTGACGACGGACGCATCTCTCCAGGGATGGGGAGCTCATGTGCTCCATTACACGGTGCAGGGACTATGGACGACGCAGCAGAAGAAGATGCACATCAACTACCTAGAACTGATGGCAATCTTCATGGCGCTCAAGTCCTTCAAAGTACATCTGTGCAACAAAGTCGTGTTGATCCGGACGGACAACATGACGGCCATGTACTACATCCAAAAGCAGGGAGGTACACACTCTCCACAGTTCTCATCTGGCTCAGAGCATGTGGAAGTGGGCCATTCAGAGGAACATCTTCCTCATGGCGGAACACCTCCCGGGCAAAGACAATCACATGGCGGATCTGCTCAGCAGGTACAGCC
Source organism: Lissotriton helveticus (assembly GCF_964261635.1). NCBI lineage: Eukaryota > Metazoa > Chordata > Amphibia > Caudata > Salamandridae > Lissotriton > Lissotriton helveticus. The sequence continues at coordinate 68,300,694 of NC_136072.1, forward strand.
ACCAGATGCACGAGTGGGAGTTACATCCATCAGTACTCCGCCTGTACTTCCAGCAGTGGGGTCATCCAGCGATAGACCTGTTTGCCACAAGGGAAAACGCAAAATGCCAAAGCTTTGCCGCCAGGTTCCCTCACCCACAGTCGCAGGGCAATGCGATATGGATGAACTGGTCAGGCAGATTTGTGTACGCTTTTCCCCCAGCACCTCTCATACCGCTGGTGGCACGAAAGCTAAAGCAGCACTCGATGACTCTCATCCTGGTTGCTCCAACGTGGGCACGCCAACCATGGTACACCACGTTTCTAGAACTCTCCGTGGTACCGCATCAAAGGCTGCACCTCACACCCAGGCTCTTGACGCAGAACCATGGCGACATTCAGCATCCAGATCCGCAACAGCTCAATCTGGCGATCTGGCTCCTGAGGTCTTAGAATTTGGCTACCTTGATTTGCCTCCTGAATGCATGGACATCATCCGGGAGGCAAGAAAGCCCACTACCAGAGCTTGCTATGCAGTGAAATGGAGGCGGTTTGTCATTTACTGTACGGAACACAACATCAACCCGCTAGATGCATCCATTCCTAATATCATCTGCTATTTGTTACATCTTTACAAATGCAATCTAGCATATGCTTCCATTCGGATACACTTATCCGCCATAGCGGCTTATCTCCAAAACAGGCAGCATCTCTGTTTTCAGGGTGCCTGCCATTAAAGCCTTCCTAGAAGGGCTGAAGCGGGTCATCCCTCCCAGGACCCCGCCAGCTCCTGTGTGGAACCTCAATGTGGTCCTCACCAGGTTAATGGGCCCACCTTTTGAGCCTCTCCATTCCTGTGAGATTCAGTTCTTAACATGGAAAGTGGCTTTTCTCATTGCCATTACATCTCTACGACGTGTTAGTGAGCTACAGGCGCTCACTGTACAAGAGCCATTTATTCAAATTCATTCCAACAGGGTGGTGCTGCGCACTAACCCTAAATTCCTTTCCTAAGGTGGTTTCGCCGTTTCATGTCAATCAAACCATCGAACTGCCTGCATTTTTTCAGAACCCTGAGACAGTAGCAGAAAGAATGCTCCACACTCTTGATGTCAAAAGAGCGTTGATGTACTACATTGATAGGACCAAGGACTTTAGAAAGACACAACAGCTCTTTGTTGCCTTAGCCCAGCACAAAGGCAACCCCATTTCCAAAGCAGGGATAGCCAGGTGGATCGTTAAGTGTATTCAGGTTTGCTATCACAAGGCTAAGCGCACTTTAACGGTCCCCCCCCAGAGCCCACTCCACCCGCAAGTTGGGGGCCTCCATGGCGTTCCTGGGTAATATTCCTTTGGAAGATATTTGTAGAGCAGCCTCATGGTCTACACCACATACATTTACTAAACATTACTGTGTAGATGTGCACTCCAAACAGCAGGCAGCTGTAGGACAGGCTGTTCTTAAAACACTTTTTCAGACTTCTGCAGCTGGCACAGGCGGCCGCCGTTAATGGAGGGACTGCTATGTATTCTATGCTATAGATATGAATTCAGCAGCCCACATGCCTCGAACTGAATATGCTACTTACCAGTATGCATCTGTTCTTGGCATGTAGGGCTGCTGACATTCATATCGCCCGCCCTCCTCCCCGGCGCCTGTAGCGGCTGCAGACCTTCTTGCATTTACTCTTAAGCATGGCCATCGCTTACACTATTACACTCCATCTTTGCCACAATGGCTAAAAACAATCTGAGGATGGAGTCGATGCCCATGCGCCCTGTAGTCCAGGGGAGGAGCCACCTATCTCGTGATACTTCGAAGACTCTTCCAGGACAACAATGTGCAATCATCCGGACCCAACACTAGGCGGCGATCTATGCTATAGATATGAATGTCAGCAGCCCTACATGCCAAGAACAGATGCATACTGGTAAGTAGCATATTCAACATATCTTTCTGGAGGCATTGGCATGCATGTTCATTGGCAGAAAGAGATTGGAATTTGGTTATAAAACTAAATTCTACGTTTTTGAGTTCTAAAACGCTTTGGTATCTATTGACTGGAGTATAATGTACAATTTACGTAGCTCACCGAGCATTGGGGCATGTGAGCTTTTTACATGTATAATAAAGAAATCTTTGTGTTCAACAGGTACAAATAATGCCAGGCTGGCGGCTATGCTGAGGCAGCTGGCACAGTACCATGCCAAGGACCCAAACAATCTCTTCATGGTGCGGTTGTCACAGGTATGTGCCAAATAAACCAGTAAAATAAACAAACATGTTGAGGTGAGAAACCGTGGCGGCTGGTAAGGTTTGAGAGTGGTGTGGCGGGGGGTGTTCGGGAAGTTAGTCACCATTTTCTGTGCAAATCTTATTAAACAGAAATGGGATAAAATGCCCAAATAATAACATAGCCCTGACCTCCTTTAGCGTAATGTACAACTGGCAAGACGTTTTGGGGATCATAATATCTCCAGTTCTAAGGTGTTGGCAACACAATGGGCAGGTATGATTACAGACAATTACACCAGCGGGAATGTCGGTGCTCAGCCAGGGCCAGGAATTCACAATTCAAAAAGTGTGAAACTGGCTAACTCCAAAGTTCTGTGACTTGCAGGAAGTCGTAAAATTGCACCTACGCACAATTGTTGTACAGTTGACCTAGTAGTCATTTATCGCTTACCTTTGTGGAACAAATGCAAAAAAATGGGCCTGGGCCTTAACGGCTGGTTGCTCTCATAATACCACACACTGTCACGACATACACAAGTCCCACTCCTGACGGGCACAGCACTGCAGGTTGCTAAGGGATAAGCTGCCAGCACTGCCGTAAATCAGACAGCTGCCTCAACCAAAAAACATGAAGTCGTTCTCACAGTTGCGCAGCAGTGTTCATGAAATGGCATCCACCACAACCAGGAGTTACAGAACCACGGAAAGCAGCCTCATACACTACAGGTCGAGTCTGCGCAGACTTGATTCCTGCTTCCCGCCTGCCACACCCTTTCCCAATGCGTCACAGAGTGGGGGTCTCACCCACGCCGTGTAATGAGTTCGGAAAGGATAGGGTGACCATGCTCCCCACTCTCTTGATTAATGTGGAGGCTTAACGATCCCGGGCTTGTATTTAAAATGCCTGGAGCTAACTTTACCTCCACGCCATCAGGGGGTGAAGACTAGGGCTTGAAGCTAGGTCTTTACCATGCTGATAACCTCACAGGCTTCAGTGCTGTGAAGTTGTCAGCCCGGCAAACATTTAGACTTCTTTGGGCCCTCCCCCGCCCCAGGGAGCAAACAGGCAGACGCAGTGACAGTCACGTGATGACGGTGTCCAGAATGGTAATTGGACTATGCCGGTGTTGATGAGTAGGACAGACAATGCCCCGTGTTCAACATAACCTGCTAAATTAAATTACACAAAGGGGTATGTTTTTTAAATGAAAACAAAAAATGAGCATTCAGCATTATTATTATTGATGAAGTAAACGGGGCAGAGCCCCGACGCCCTTGGACAGAAACCGCCACTGGTGTGAAATTAAGAAAGGAGCTTCTGAATCTCTGTGCTACAGAAACAGGTAATGGAAAGCCATGTGGCCTATTTTCCATTCTCTACAACATATTGCAGAACCCTGCACGTAGTTGCCCTGTGCACTGCAAAGAAGGAATGCGTACTTCTTACATTGTTCAAACTCCGATGTTTATTTGTTCAATTATGTTGATAAAATACAGTCCATCTTATGTAATCAATACTTTTATTTCTATGATCATTAAATACTCATTTATATTCTACAAAGATGGTTGCTTTTATTTCAAGTACTGTTCTGTGTTTATTTTTGTAACTGCTTCAATAGAGTTTGAGTAATGTGTACCGTTCGATTTTTCTACTTTGCTGTGCACAGGGTAACCCTAGCGAGGTTCCGCACTGTGTGTTTAGTAGGGGACGTGGTTTAAACCGGTGAGTTTGTCTCTTTAGCACATTTTACCTGCTCCAAACTATTTCACATATGTAAAAAGTGAATTGAATATTTACAATGTAGGGTATGCATTAACCCACCTTGAGTTGGACATTTTAGGACTAGCCTCCATTCTGCTGCTGTCTTTCTTTTTAACTAGACTGTAACAATGATGGTTGTTTTTTTTTCGATGAAATATTGTTTTTAACTTGGAGGCCGTGACGTGCCCTGCCTGGTGACGTAATTTATCCTCATGTAACTTTTTAGGAAACCTTGGTCTGTAAAGACATGCAATTAGGATGGCTGATTTTAAACCATGAAGTTGCGACTTTTAAAACCAGCACAATTTACAGCTATAGTAATCCGTACCTACAGACAATAAGCCGTTGGAGAAATTCTCCAAATTATTAACGCCGGTTGCTGGAATGAGAATTCTTTAGACCAAGGGGTCTTAATACTCTGCAGTGCCTAGCTCCTTTTGGAAGACTGATTTCCCTATTTTGGATATGAGATAAATCCTATTTTCAGGCAAACTCTAGCTACCTCAAAGTCCTGGACATCGTTCTACAAAGCACTGAAGGTTGTGATATAAGGAATGTGCATTGCAGTGCCCTTTGGGTTATGGAAGTCACAAACTTTAACTGGCTTGGAGAATCAGAACTTTATCTTGTGTGACGCATGGTTGGTCCTCCCCTTCTGAAGGAGAGCAGGGAGGAAGATTGGCAGTTTCAGAAACTATTGGACAAATTGCAGAGTGTGAGTAAAAGCTGTGTGAGAGACTGCTACACAAGGAGGGTTAAAAGCAGGGATGGGGAATGGTAATCGATAAAAACACACAAATATTCTCAGTTTGTCCATTTGGGGGAGGTGTGTTGGCCAACAGAAAGCTTTCTTTGATGTTTCATTTGCAGCAGATGATGGTAGATCCTGAGTTTTCCATTGTGTAGCTTGTGAGTAACCAGTAGCTAGCTCTCGGACTTTGAGCCCCAACCAGAGACAGTGGTGCTTGGTGAGCCATATTCTACACTGCTCGGTGTGAGTCCCTTAAAATAAATGCAAGCCAAATCAGTGTTAAACCCCTATGCTTACAAACACAGTTTAAATGACACTGCAGTAATGCACAGCTGTCTCCTATTAACAAACTCTGGAAATCACAGCTGATCTTTTGATGTGATCCATGTTTCACGTCCAGTGACTGCTTTAAATGTTTGTTTTTAAAATTTTCATTTTCATCATGAAATCAATTTTTATCAATTTTGATTTGGTAGTTCAAGTTTGAAATTTGTATAGCGCACTACTCACCCAGAGGGTCTCAAGGCGCTTGAGGGAGGGGGGGTACATTACTTATCGAATATCCAAGTTTTTAGTTGTTTTCTGAAGGAGAGGTGGTTCTGTGTAAGGCGGAGGTGGGTGGGGAGAGAATTCCAGGTCATGGCCGCTAAGTAGGAGAAGGATCTTCCCCCCATGGTGGATCTTTGGATGCGTGGAATTGCGGCGAGGGCTTGATTGGACGATCGTAGTTGGCGGCTGGGGGTGTAAAAGGACAGGCGCGTGTTGAGGTATTCGGGTCCTAGGTCGTAGAGGGCTTTGTGTGCGTGGGTGAGGAGACGGAACGTTATTCTCTTGTTGACGGGGAGCCAGTGGAGGTCTTTCAGGTGACCGGAAATGTGAGCTTGGTGGGGGATGTCTAGGATGAGTCTGGCTGAAGCGTTTTGGATGCGTTGGAGTTTTTTCTGTAGTTTGGCTGTGGTTCCGGCGTAAAGGGTGTTTCCGTAGTCCAGTAGGCTTGTGACCAGTGCATGGGTGACCGTCTTTCTTGTTTCGGTGGGGATCCAACGGAAGATTTTTTTGAGCATACGTAGGATGTTGAAGCATGATGAGACGGCGTTGCCTTGCCTGGTCATCGAGAGGGAGGAGTCCAGGATGAAGCCTAGGTTATGTGCGTGGTCGGTTGGTCTGGGTGCGATTCCCAGGGCCGGTAGCCACCATGAGTCGTCCCAGGCGGAGGGGGGTGATCCTAAGATGAGGACTTCTGTTTTGTCCGAGTTCAGTTTTAAACGGCTGTTCTTCTCCACTCGGCTACTTCTTTCATCCCTTCGTGTAGGTTGGTTTTGGCGGTGTTTGGATCTTTGGTGAGGGAGAGGATCAGCTGGGTGTCGTCTGCGTAGGAGATGATGTTGAGGTTGTGTTGGCGCGCGATGGATGCGAGGGGACTCATGTATACGTTGAAGAGGATGGGACTGAGTGATGAACCTTGCGGTACGTTGCAGAAGACTTCGGTGGCCTCTGATCTGAAAGGGGGGAGTCGAACACTCTGGGTTCTTCCGGCGAGGAACGAGATGATCCAGTCAAATGCTTTTCCTTGTATCCCGACGTTGCTGAGGCGTTGTACAAGGGTGCTATGACAGACTGTGTCGAAGGCTGCGGAGAGGTCAAGGAGGATGAGGGCAGCTGTTTCTCCGTTGTCCAGTAGAGTTCGAATGTCGTCTGTTGCTGCGATGAGGGCGGTCTCGGTGCTGTGTTTGGCCCGGAAGCCGGACTGTGAAGGGTCGAGGGATTTGTTGGATTCGAGGAAGGCGGCGAGCTGACTGTTGACTGCTTTCTCAATAACTTTGGCAGGGAATGGGAGGAGCAAAATGGGGCGGTAGTTCTGAAGTTCAGTGGGGTCTGCAGTGGGTTTCTTCAGGAGGGCGCTGAGTTCGGCATGTTTCCAGCTTTCCGGGAAGGTAGCGGAGCTGAGGGAGCAGTTGATGACGTCTCTGAGATGGGGTGCGATAATGGAGTCTGCTTTGTTGAAAATGTGGTGGGGACATGGGTCGGTTGGCGATCCTGAGTGGATGGAGTTCATCAGGCGGATGGTGTCTTCAGTGGCGATTGTGTTCCAGGCGCAAAGGTTGTTGTAGGGGGGTTTAAGTTCGGAGGTGGGTGGGGTGGACTGGACTCTAAAGCTGTTATGTATGTCCGCGATCTTGTTGTGGAAGAACGAGGCTAGAGAGTCGCAGAGGTCTTGAGAGGGAGTGATGTCGTTGGTGCCGGCATTGGGGTTGGAAAACTCTTTGACGATGTTGAATAGTTCCTTGCTGTTGTGGGCATTGTTGTAGAGTCGATCCTTGAATGCTGATTTCTTGCTGGATCGGATCAGCTGGTGGGGTTTGCGGGTGGCGTTCTTGAAGGTGGCCAGGTTGTCAGTGGTTGGGGTTTTTCGCCAGGCTTTCTCGAGGGTGCGACAGATCTTCTTGGATTTCTTAAGGTCATCATTGAACCAGGGGGCTTTTTTGTTACCTAGCTTGATTTGATGGTTTTTCAGGGGTGCTAATTCGTCAGCGCTGTGGGTGATCCATTGTGTGAGGTTGGTGGCTGCTTGGTTTGGGTCTGATGATTCGGTAGTTCGTGTTCGAGACATATGAGCTGCAGATTACACACTGTGCATAGATCGCCACCTAGTGTTGGGCCCGGATGTTTGCAGTTGTTTTTGTCCTGAAAAGTCTTTGGAAGTCACCGGATAGGTGACTCCTCCATTCCCCTAGATGACATCTGCAAAGCAGCCACATGGTCTACACCGCACACATTCACAAAACACTATTGTGTAGATGTGCAAACCAAACAACAAGCTACTGTGGGCCAGGCTGTACTCAAAACACTGTTTCAAACTACTGCAACAGATACGGGTGGTCGCCGCTAAGGGTGGGTACTGCTATACAATCTATGCACAGTGTGTAATCTGCAGCTCATATGCCTCGAACGGAAAATGCTACTTACCAGTAGGCATCTGTTCTTGGCATGTAGAGCTGCAGAGTTACACACGCCCATCCGCCTCCCCGGCTACCTTTATCTGTTCCAGTATTATCTTAATTAGATAAAGCTTACATGAGCATCCTTCCTGTTTCTTACAAAACTCCATTTCCCTGCTGGCGAAAAACAATCAATCCCGAGTCTTCCAAAGACTTTTCAGGACAAAATGAACTGCAAACATCCGGGCCCAACACTAGGTGGGGATCTATGCACAGTGTGTAACTCTGCAGCTCTACATGCCAAGAACAGATGCATACTGGTAAGTAGCATTTTCCTTCTGAAATACAATGTTTTTGTTTTGTGATTCACACCACATTTTCTTTGAGGAAGGCATTGCTGCTTATGCCAGGCTACCATCAGTGTTGTCAGAATTGTTCACGCAAACGTGTTTTCTTATAGGCAGTAGACACTGAGAGTTCATCCGCCAAGCCCATCAAGACAAAGGCCACTATAGTCCAACCATCCAGTTCCCTTTGCGCTGTATCTAAGAAATAAGAGCCCAACTGATCTTGGGCTGATGTTCCATTCTGCTCTTGGCTTGATTACAGCAACAGAAGAGACTTCAGTCTGATTTCTAGAAGTCTTACCTTTCAGTTTTTGCAAACTAAAAATGTTTGAGTTGAATTAACCATTAATTTGCTAATGAAATTACACTAGAAGTGGTATTGTGGGTGCTGTCCACCTCATGAAAATATGCTTGATATCTCATTAAGAGCCCTTTAGACTAATTAGTCATTTGTGCACTTCGTCCACTTAAACAGTCTGTGTTCTACACTGCAAGTGAAAGATGAAATGCCTCTGATGCAAAGGATTCCACGAGATGACTGTCTCTGATTAATCTTAAAGAACAATTTGTGTATATAATGCTATGCGTCGGGACTCAGCCCCCCCGGTGCCACCGACGTGGGTGGTCTTGGAAGCGGACTTAGGTGCACTCACACGGAAGGTATCTTGTAATGCACGCTTTAAATTAATACACTTTAATTTCATGCACCGCACCTACCTCACTCCAATCTTATTGAAGCGCTATTCCCCGGATAGTAATGATGTTTGTCCCAGATGTGGCGCGGGAGGGGCGGGGTTCCGGCATTTGGCTTGGAGCTGCCTGCTAATTCAGAGTTTTTGGGCGAGCGTAGTAGAACGGATAGTGGCCACGATGGGATTACGGATCACACTGACGCCTTTGCACTGCCTGTTGGCGCTGGTCCCTAGGCCAAAGAAACGAAAGCTGTCCTATAGACTAATGCAATTGATGTTGGTCCTAGCCAGACGCAGGGTGGCTATCACCTGGATGGGTCAGAGGGCCCCGGAGATACCCACGTGGCTCAGGGGTGTGAGGGAATGGTCCCAAGCTGAAGACACACATATGCAGTGCAGCAGGAGGGATGAAAAATTACAGGAGGACCTACTGGCCTGGTGGGTTATGTGCGCTACAGGATTGGGGGGACGAGGACACACTTCCCACACCGATTCTGAAGGGGTGAGTGACGAGCTATTCTCGCCTCGGGGATCGGGTTCTGAGGAGAAGGCCGAGGTTGTCCCCTAGGGTGGAGCTAGGATACTGCTTAGTGTGTGGACTGGTTATGTACTCGCAGTAATGCAACTCTTGTATGTTATCCTGCTATGCCTTCGGAGAGATTGTGTGGCTCAGTGGAGCATCTAGCCAACAAACGTGCCTTAGTGAGTCAGACAATGTGACTATGTGCTGTTTTGATGCCATTGGGGGGGGAGTTGTGTATGTTTGTACAATGTAAAACTGAAAAATAAAGTTTTAAAAAAAAGAACAATTTGTGATAAAAACAAAAATAAATGAACGCAGGAATGGTTGAGATCTGGTTGCTAGAGGAACAAGCAGCACCTCTACCAGAGGATAGAAAAGCAAGAATACTTCCCCTAGTCCTGCGGCACAACAGATATTTGCTAGAGGTGACATTTCTCTTTCAGATTGGACATAATCACCTTTGTGTCTGGAGAGTGGAAAACTGATCCACTTAGTCCTTAGTTCCGTACAGTAAAACAACACATTTCATTTTTGCCCTGATGAAGATCCTACAAATTAAGGCTTTCCAATCGTCTGGTTTCTGTTCAGTCCTTGTCAGTCAAAATCTGATTATTCGGATACCAAGCTCCTGGTGTTATAGTCCGTACACAGTCAAAATGTTGACACCAGTTGTCAATGTTTGTTGGGCTTTTATACCATTTCTTTAATCATCTTTATTTTATTATTATGTATGCATATGTTTTCACATCTTTGAAATAGAAGAACCTCCATTTAGATTAAGGGGACTGCTGATCACAATTTTGGTTTTTTGCCCCCCACCCCCCTATTTACTACATACAAAAACAGTTTTTTATGTTGATGGGAAATGTAAATTAGATGTTGTATATGCTAATCAAATCAGTTGTGGAGGATGGCGGGTTTGTAGTAATTGACCTTCTATGAAATAGTTGTGGAAAGTGTGTGGCACTATCAGCATATGGAGTCTTCATTCGCAGCATTTCATAGACTAAAGTTCCCACCTTGTGGCTGAGGTTTAAGAACAGGATGTTAGATTAAGGAACACAGGGAATGTGCTTAAGAATGGGGATGATCACCATTGGTCTTTTCAAATGCGAGAACCTTTTTCGTGTTCTGCATGTACCACAGATGATTCTCAGTAGACGCGGTGCATGGACTCCTTACGAAAACTGCCATGAAGGGCATTTTTCATTTTATATTTGTGTATATTTTCTGATATGTTTTTTTAACTGACCGAGCAAAATGTCAGTGTATATTTTCCATGCAAGCATTGGTTTTTGTTCAATTTATTCTTGCAGGTTTGGTTGGGCTGTCTTGACTTTTTAAATTTTGTTTTTTATCTTAGTATATCTCCGTAACATGTTTGTGTTTCCTCTTCTTTATAGGGCCTGACCCACCTTGGGAAGGGCACTCTGACCCTCTGCCCATACCACAGTGACCGCCAGCTAATGAGTCAAGTGGCAGTGGCAGGTCTGCTGACGGTACTAGTGTCATTCCTGGATGTGAAGAACAGTAAGTCTAATGGTTAATAATCAAAACATTTGTGTGCGTGTGGAAGAGTGCAAGTAGAAAAGTGTATGTGATATAAGTTCCTATGCTCAAGAATCCTGCCTACCACACCCTTAAAGTCACATGTTCCAAGAGTGGGTAATTGCTCTTTGCATTGATTTTAATCTATCAACCAACTCATGCCCCTTTCCTCAACCAAAGTAGGAAATGGTCTCCTCTTCCAATGCGTTGTCTAAAATTCCTGTCTTTGACATAAACTCTGTCCTTTTGCCCAGAAAGCCAGATAATTTAATCTAATGTAATGCTTGGAAGTTTATTCTTTAGCTAGTTCTGTGCCGGTCTTACTTGATGTAGATTTTATTTAAATGTAGAAGGAATGAGCAGGATGGGATAGTAGAAATCTCCAGGATATTGGCAGGGTTGGTGTGCTAATTGTAAAGTTAGGAACTGTATCCGCACTGCTCATAGTGAAGGAAAAGTTCCATTGAAAAGATGGTTTACGTGAAAGGATGAGAGCTGTATTTAGGGGCTGAAGAGAAGATGCAAGTAGCTGCAGCTTACTGTTAAAAATAAAGGATTGAAGCTTCAGTGAGAGCCTTTAGCTCATAGGAAGGTGAGTGCTGTTTCCACAAATCAAAAACTAAATGGGGGTGGGGGCAGAGAGGGTAGGATAAGTTAGATTAAAAGGCTGATTTCAGTGAAGGAGGAGTGCTGCATGGAATGGAGATTGATTTCAAGAGAATGAGAGCATTGTGGAGCTATGAAGTGTAATGAGGACACAGCATGGCAAGGAGAGAACTCTTAAGAGGATTAGAACTGCATAAGGAGAAATTAACCTTCACTAGGGGGGCGGGAGGGGCATACCTGAATGTGGAGATGACGAGGTGTTCTCTGAATGTCTTAATTATTATTGTTTTCTTGTCTCTTATCACTTTAGTTATTCTTGGCAAGTCTCACTATGTCCTGTATGGACTGGTTGCTGCTATGCAGCCACGTATGCTGGTTACATTTGATGAGGAGTTGCGACCTTTACCTGTCTCGGTCCGCGTGGGTCAGGTGAGAAATGCTGACCAGTCCCTTTCTTTCTCTACTCTTGCTCTCCCCTTTGGAAACACAATATTCTATCCCACATACTCTTGCATGTGCACTTCCATGTATTTTACATCAATATTTCCAATTTTCACATGCAGACACAATTGACTTTGTTCAATACTTCTCACTCACTCGCACCTGTTGATCCTCCTCTTTGCTTCTTCACAGGCCGTAGATGTTGTTGGACAGGCCGGCAAGCCCAAAACTATCACTGGCTTTCAGACGCACACCACCCCAGTCCTGCTTGCACATGGAGAAAGAGCAGAGTTGGCCACAGAGGAGTACCTGCCTGTAACGCCCATCTTGGAGGGCTTTGTCATTTTGCGCAAGAATCCAAACTATGATGTGTAGCACTTATGTGGAACTTGAGCTGCGCAAACACCTGGCGCTGTATAGAGAATCTGTGATTATTTGCAGTTTTCATTTTCCTGTGTAACACAGGGGTGTGAAGGCGGGTGAGAAGAGGCAGGAAGTGCAATCCCAGGGCAGTGTGAGGGCCTGACTACACAGTGGTGTAAGAAGGGGAGTGCATGGTTGTCCAAGTCCCTTTTTGTTGGTTTTGTTACTAAAATATTCATGTTAATAAATTTCCAATTTGTCCTCCGGATGTTGTGTTTATTCCTTAAGCTAGTCATTTTCATTTGCAAGTAGTATACCTCTTGGACTAGGGCTGTAACTCTAGTAGCCATAAATGACACCTTAGCCCAGTACTTCAGTGAAGTATATAAAAGTTCGAGACTGCTCCGGGCGACAACAATCGGTGCCTTTCTGGTGGAATTAGACATAAACAGACTTACCCAGGACCAAAACATGGCATTAGATCAGGACGCAAAGGAGCTTCTGAAGGCCATTTGTGAAACACTAGAAGGGGGGAACTCTAGGGGCTGATGGGCTCCTGTTGGAGTTCTTATACATGTTTCGGGCAAGGCTTGCTACAAGGCTGCTGTTAGTTTTTAGGGAGACCCTACAGTGTAGACCACTGTCTGACTCTGAGTCTACTATAATTATGCTGAGAAACCAGGGATATACCCTGAACTGTTGGAGTCCTATAGACCCCATATCAATGATTAGCTTGAACGCCAAAATCCTATCTAAGGTTCTTGCCAATAGGCCATGCCGAGTGGTGGCTGGGATGGTCCATAAAGACAGTGTGGCTTTATTCCGGTGTGAGATCCCAATATGAACCCGAATCGCCTCCGTCACGTACTACATGAGACTGTGGGTTTAGAGTTGGAGGGAGTGTTGGTTGTCTTAAATAAAAAAAGGAATTTGACATGCTAAACTGGAAGTATATGGTAGCAGTTACGGAGAGAATGGGCATTTGGATCAAGTATCGAAACTGGATAACATTTTTGTAGACTGACCCCACTGCAAGGGTATGAACAGGGGCCATTGTCTCCAAAAGTTGGACGGAGGAGAGGGGAACAAGGCAGGATTGCCCACTGTCACCTTTATTATTTGCCTTGGCAGTGGAGCCACTGGTGATACACCTGCATGGGTGTCTGAGGCCATGGGGCAATAGACTGGGGACCACAACCAATGTGTGTAGATGTTCACAGATGATGCTTTGATGTATTTAACACAGCCTGGTATCTCTCTTCCTCGACTTACTGCAGAGTTGCGATGGTTGGGATACGTGTTGGGTCGCTGGATTAAGTGGGTCAGGACTTTATTATTCCTACTGGCATCGCTGGTGGCCTGCCCACTGAAGGAACTGCTGGACCTGCGTTTGAGGTGGGGAAATAACAGATTTGGGTATTTAGGTGACTCGCACTACACAACACATTACACCTATAATAATGGGAAGGATTGTTCAAGGCCTGAGAGATTCATTTTGATTTTGGAATACACTATTGGTCCCAGCGTTGGGAAGAGTAGCATTTGTGAATATGATAGTCCTTCAGCGTTGTTTATATACATTCTAAAAATCCCTATGACCAGTCCATGGCACCACGTATAAAGAGCTAGACAGATTACTGAACTTATTGGTGTGGGCGGGAAAAAGTAGAGTGCAATTAGCAGTATTAAAGAGATAAAGAGAAGGGGGTTTGGGACTGCGAGATATGGAACTTTACTGTTCGGCATCATGACTCCTGTATGCAGCGATGCATTGTAGCGACACAGATAACTGAGAAAAACAACTCCTAAGACGCTACTGGTGTCCTTGATGTGGGATCAAGCCAATCTAAGGTTATACGACTGGTGTTGATGGCTTGGACACAGCAGTTGTGAGGGTGTTGACAATAGACCCCTTACTCAAGGCTGCAGACCTTTAGGAAAATTAGCAACATTATGTCTATGGCATGAGGAAGGAGGGTGCAATACGCTGGGGGACTTGTACCCTGCAGAAAAATGTCTCACGTTCGAAGAAGCATGCACCACCTTTAATGTGGTCAGGGGTCATTTTTTGCAGTTTGATGGGTAAGTGGTCCAATGCTCACAGTGCTAGACTTGTGGAAGAATGAAGTGCTTGTGCCCAAAGCTCTACTCAGAAGTTTGCAGCCATTGCAATTAAAGGTCAGCGCACCGCGTATCAAGGCCGGTAGTCTTTAATTCACTACCAGACCATCCCTGCCCCTTTTTCTCTCTTGGAAGTTCCTGCTTTCTACCTTTGTCACGTTTTTGATTTTATTTTTTATTTTCCTTTCGGAGTCTTTTTTTTATCTGTGTGTTTTTCCTTCTCTTGCACTCAGTAAATAGCTGATATGGAAAAATAAGTGCCAGTCCCCAAAAATAAGTACCGGCAACCACCGGCTTAAATTAAGCACTGTGTGCTCACCTATTGGAAGGAAGTAGTGACAAGTGTGGGATGGGCAACCTCCAGTAAAATCGAGACCACGATGAGTCATGCCTGTTGGGTCCTATATTGAAACCAAAGAGAGGGAAAATCCAGTATAAATTGCTTCCTCGGGTGTCCTAATTGCTAAGCACAGACTAGCGATACAATGGATGTCTTCTAGGATCCCCACCTATGCAGCTAGGCCGAGGGGCATGTGAGAGTGGGCCTTGGCAGGGGAAAGATGCATATGAGATGTGCATACAGATGAAAAAGATGTAGAGGACTTAACTCTTAACTTAACTCTCGGGGCGAACTGCTTAGTATGCTCGGTGACTGATGATGCCAACAGGAATGAGGACGGTTCACAGTACAGGGATCCACGTTTGGGAAAAGTGAATAAAATGACCGGGAACTGAGCGAGGACTCTGATGTTTCAGATCGTGAGAAGGATTGATGAACTCTACATGGAAAGGATACACCGCGGTAGCTGTATAGTGTTATAGTGGACTTTTAAGTGCTATTGATATGTGTAATCTTTGGAGACGGGAGATTCTCACAATACATGAATTCTGCTGATTGCCTTGGGGATAGGGGAACTTAGCTTAGCGTACTGCTGCAAGACTTGCTTGCAATCAGTCTGCTGTTGGACAGTAGGGTGTCTGAAAAAACAACTCCATCCACTGACCCATCTTTGGGGCTGTATGAGGGGAAGTCACGGAGAGGTTCACTCTCTGCCTCCTGATCCTCCTCAGTCACCATCAGCATGGTGATGTCAGCCCTGTCATGGGAAACCTTAAGGCGGTTCACATGAATCACCCTTTTGGGTGTCCTGCGTGTGCCCAGGTCAACTAAGTAGGTGACCGCACTTATCTTTTCTAAGACGGGGTAAGGGCCACTCCATCTGTCCTGGAGAGCCCTTGGTGCCACTGGCTCCAAAACCCACACAGTTTGCCCTGGTTGGAATTCTACCAGTGCAGCTTTTTGGTCCTATCAGTGCTATTGAGTCTCCTGGCTGGCGTCAAGATTTTTGGAAGCTCTTTCCATGTACTCTGCCAGTCTGGACATTATGCCTAGTACATAGTCCACAATGTCTTGTTTTCGTTCTTGGAGAGGCCTCCAAAAAAGGCTGAGAAAAAAAACGCAAGGAAGGTGTTTTCGCCTTCTAATAAGTGTTGCAGGAAGCCAGGGGGTGAAGGGGTTTGCCACCTCTACAGTCACCAGTGTTTTGTTGTGCACTTAGACTAAGTGGTTTTTAGGAGTCTGGGTTTCTCCCTCCCGTTTCACCCCCACCCCTGGATCCCTCAGTTGTGCGGCCCCACAAAGACCCGAAACGGCCCGTACCTTGTGTAGCCACGACCCTCTGGGGCCGTGGCTGGAGTTCCCGCGTTGCCAGGTAGGGCCTGGCTGCTCGTCTGATTCGCCTTCGGGTCCTGCTGCCTTGGCGGGCTCTTCTCAGGATAACACGTTGTCTTCTTCCTCTTGAGAATTTCCTCCTCCGTCCGACGGGGGTATATGGAAGGTTTTCACCAATGTCTCCTCCTGACTCGTCCCGTAGGTCAGTCCTGTCGAACGCCGGACTCCTCTTGTGTCTTCCGTCTTGAAGCCGTCGAGACCACCGTCACCTGATTTGGGAAGTCCGGTGCCTTAAAGGGCCAGTACTCCTCTGGAAAGGGCTGTAAATATAGAAGGGGAGACGGGGAGAGATAATCGGGAAAGTGCTCCATGTGCGTCGTCACACGCCCCTACCCCAGTCTGTTCACAATCTGGGAACAATGGAAGACGGGACAGGATATCAGCGTTCCCATTGTCCGTACCTTTTCGATGGATGACTTCAAAAGAGTAAGGTTGGAGGGAAAGGAACCACCGTAGAATTCTGGGATTATTCCCTTATTGCGGCTCATCAATCAATCAATCAATCAGGTCATTTATATAGCGCACTACTCACCCGTAGGGTCTCAAGGCGCTGGATTGGAGGGGGGGTGCCGTTACTGCTCGAACAGCCAGGTCTTGAGCTTCTTCCTGAAGGAGAGGTGGTCTTGGGTCAGGCGCAGGTCGGTTGGGAGTGAGTTCCAGGTCTTGGCGGCCAGGTAGGAGAAGGACCTTCCTCCTGTTGTCGCTCTTCGGATGCGGGGGACGGCGGCGAGGGCGTGGCTGGTTGATCTGAGGAGGCGCTTGGGGGTGTAGAAGTTGATCCGGTTGTTGAGGTAGCTCGGGCCTTGGTCGTGTAGGGCTTTGTGTGCGTGAGTGAGGAGACGGAAGGTGATTCTCCTGTTGACCGGGAGCCAGTGCAGATCTCTCAGGTGTCCGGAGATGTGGCTGCGTCGGGGGATGTCGAGGATGAGTCTGGCTGAGGCGTTCTGGATCCGCTGGAGTCTCTTCTGGAGCTTGGCGGTGGTTCCGGCGTAGAGGGCGTTGCCGTAGTCCAGTCGGCTGGTGACGAGTGCCTGGGTCACCGTCTTCCTCGTCTCGGTGGGGATCCACCGGAAGATCTTGCGTAGCATGCGCAGGATGTTGAAGCAAGACGAGGAGACGGCGTTGACTTGTCTGGTCATGGAGAGGGAGGAGTCCAGGATGAAGCCCAGGTTGCGTGCGTGGTCCGTCGGTTTGGGTGCGGTGCCCAGGGCGGGGGGCCACCAGGAGTCGTCCCAGGCGGAGGGCGAGGAGCCCAGGATGAGGACCTCCGTCTTGTCCGAGTTCAGTTTCAGGCGGCTGGTCGTCATCCATTCGGCTACCTCTCTCATCCCTTCGTGCAGGTTGGCTCTGGCGGTGGCGGGGTCGTTGGTCAGGGAGAGGATCAGCTGGGTGTCGTCGGCGTAGGAGATTATGTTGAGGTTGTGTTGGCGTGCGATGGCCGCGAGGGGGCTCATGTAGACGTTGAAGAGGGTGGGGCTCAGTGAGGATCCTTGAGGGACGCCGCAGATGACTTTGGTGGCCTCTGACTTGTACGGTGGTAGGCGGACTCTCTGTGTTCTTCCGTCGAGGAAGGACTGGATCCATTCCAGTGCCTTGTCCTGGATTCCGATGTTGCCGAGGCGCTGTACTAGGGTGCTGTGGCAGACAGTGTCGAAAGCCGCGGAGAGGTCCAGGAGGATGAGGGCCGCTGTTTCTCCGTTGTCCATCAGAGTTCGTATGTCATCGGTGGCAGCGATGAGGGCGGTCTCGGTGCTGTGGTTCGCTCGGAAGCCAGACTGTGAGGGGTCGAGGGATCCGTTCGTCTCGAGGAAGGCGGCCAGCTGTTTGACGGTCTTCTCGATGACTTTGGCCGGGAACGGGAGGAGCGAGATGGGACGGTAGTTCTTGAGGTCTGTGGGGTCTGCTGTGGGTTTCTTGAGAAGAGCGCTGAGTTCGGCGTGCTTCCAGCTCTCAGGGAAGGTGGCGGTGTCGAAGGAGGTGTTGATGATGTCCCGCAGGTGGGGTGCGATGACAGCGTCGGCCTTGTTGAAGACGTGGTGAGGGCAGGGGTCAGTCGGAGATCCGGAATGGATGGAGTTCATTGTGCGGATGGTGTCTTCGGTGCTGATCGGAGTCCAGGTGCGGAGGGTGGTGGTGGGTGGCGTTGTTGTGGCTTGCGTTGGTTGGTTGCTGAAGCTGTTGTGTATGTCCGCGATCTTGTTGTGGAAGTAGGATGCGAGGGAGTTGCAGAGGTCTTGCGACGGGGTGATGTCATTGTTTCCGGCGTTGGGGTTGGAGAGCTCTTTCACGATGTTGAAGAGTTCCTTGCAGTTGTGTGCGTTGTTGTCCAGCCGGTCCTTGTATGTATTTTTCTTGGTGGCGCGGATCAGTTGGTGGTGTTTCCGGGTGGCGAGCTTGAGGGTGGTCATGTTGTCCGTCGTTGGTTCCCTTCTCCAGACATTCTCGAGGGCTCGACAGTTCTTCTTGGAGCTCTTGAGGTCGTCGGTGAACCATGGTGTTTTTCTGCTGCAGGGTCTGCTGGGCGGGGTTCTCAGAGGGGCGAGTTCGTCCGTGCTGTTGTTGATCCACTTCGTGAGGTTGTCGGCGGCCTGGCTGGGGTTCGCTGAGCTGGCGGGGGGGTGCTGGCTCAAGGAAGCGGTGAGCTGGTCGGCTGTGATCTTGTTCCAGCTTCTTCGGGCAACCTGTTGCTGGTGGTGGTGGATCGTCGTTCTTTTGAAGCTGAAGTGGACGCAGCTGTGGTCCGTCCAGTGGAGTCCGGTGGCGTGGCTGAAGGTGACGTCTTTGCTGGATGAGAAGACGGCGTCGAGTGTGTGTCCGGCGAGGTGGGTGGGGGTGGTCACCAGTTGCTTGAGTCCGAGGTTGTCGAGCAGGCTGATGGTGTTGCGGTCGCTGTTGTTCTCCAGGTGGAAGTTGAGGTCCCCCAGGAGGATGTAGTCGGCGGAGGGGAGGGCATGCGGGCTGACGAAGTCGGCGATGTCCTCGCTGAATCGTGTGCGTGGACCCGGGGGTCGGTAGATCAGGGTGCCTCTGAGGGTGGTCTTCGGGTTGGTGTGGATCTGGAAGTGCAGGTGTTCAGCGGAGGTTAGGGTGTCGTCGGTGTTGGTCGTGATGCGGATGGTGTCTCTGTGGATGATGGCAATGCCTCCTCCCGTCAGGTTGGCGGTGCGGTCCCTCCGGATGATCTTGTAGCCCTCCGGGATGGCGATGGCGATGTCTGGGGCTGAGGAGGCGTTCATCCAGGTCTCGGTGAGGAAGGCAACGTCAGGGGCGGTGGTGTCGAGGAGGTTCCAGAGTTCTACGGCGTGTCTGTGGACGGAGCGGGTGTTGAGCAGGATGCACTTGAGGTGGTTGCTGCTGATGTTTGGCTTGGCGAGTGCTGGTGCAGGGTGAGTCCGGATGCAGGTGAATTTGCAGGCGTGGCAGCTGAAGGGTCCGTGGGTGTGCTTCGGGGCGGCTCGATGACATCCTGGGATGCGGCCGGTGTTGAGTGCGATGAGATCGGCGGCGGCGTAGGTTCGTCGGGTCGGCTTCCGTCGGTGGGGGCCAGGGGTCCTGGCCCTGGGC
Source organism: Lissotriton helveticus (assembly GCF_964261635.1). Lineage (NCBI taxonomy): Eukaryota > Metazoa > Chordata > Amphibia > Caudata > Salamandridae > Lissotriton > Lissotriton helveticus. The sequence goes on from NC_136072.1 coordinate 68,320,297, forward strand.
GCGGTCCAGGCGCCGACGGGCTTACCTTTGGCGCGCCTTCGGCGCACAATCGGCGCGCCCGCTGCGCGTCAACGCTGCGCGTTCGCACGGTCGCCATTTAAGGCGAAGTGCGCGGGTGGGCGGAGCAGCTGGGAGGCGGGAGCGGGGAGGGAACAGAATGAAAAAAGGGGCGGGGTCGGTGGTGGTGGCGGGAAGCGGGGGGCGGCGAGGAAGGCGGGAAACACGGGGGAGAGCGGGCAGCGACTACGAAGGAGACAAGCACAAATGATGGTCAAAACAACACTTAGTACGGGCAAATACAGCGAGGGAAAAACAAGCACAAATGATGGTCAAAACAACACTTAATACGGGCAAAAACAGCGAGGGGAAAACAAGCACAAATGATGGTCAAAACAACACTTAATACGGGCAAGAACGGCGAGGGAAAAACAAGCACAAATGTTGGTCAAAGCAGAGCAACGACGGCAGGCAGCGAGGCAGAGGGCACAGCAGGGGGGCACACGCAGCAGCTGGTGGCCGTGCGGCGCGGGGGTGTCCCACAAGTCATCCAAAGCAATGGGGCGTAATCGGTAAACAGGAGGAAGTGGGGACCCTCCAAATAGTATTTGAGCTTGTCCACTGCCCACTTAATGGCCAGGCATTCTTTCTCAATTATAGGGTACCATTGTTCCCGGGGAAAAAGCTTACGGCTTATAAAAAGTATAGGCTGCTCAGTGCCTTCGGTGAGGTTTGAGATAAGACAGCCCCTAACCCATTTTCAGATGCATCTGTGTGTAAGATAACGGGTTTTGAGAAATCAGGAGAGCGTAGAACAGGTGCAGTGGTTATAGCCATTTTGAGATCTATAAAGGCCTTCTTCGCACAGGGACTGGGTTGTAAGAGATCCTTGGTTTTAACACTTTTCTGAAGCAAGTCAGTGAGTGGTGTCGCTAGTTCCGAATATTGGGGTATGAACCGCCTGTAATAACCAAAAAGCCCCAAGAACGCCCTGACTTCTTTTTTTGTTGATGGAAAAGGGGCTTCTACTATAGACTTTATCTTTTCTGACTGAGGTTCAATGACTCCGTTGCCCAAGAGATATCCTAGGTATTTTACTTTTCTGAAGCCTATTTTTGATTTTTTCGCATTAACATGTAACCCTGAATCTTTAAGAGATGTTAAGACCTGGGTTAAATGCTGGAAATGTGTTTCCCAATCAGGGCTGAATATGACTGTCATCCAGGTACGCGGATGAATAGTCTTGATGTTGTTGTAATATCTTGTTCATCAGCCTCTGGAACGTGGCAGGCACCCCATGCAACCCAAAGGGTAAGACTGTGAACTCGTATAAGCCATTGGGTGTAGCAAAGGCAGTCTTCTCCTGATCTTCTGGCTTGAGGGGCACCTGCCAGTAACCCTTGGGGAGGTCAAGGGTAGTGATAAACTGTGCCTCGCCTAGTTTTTCTATCAGTTCATCGACTCTGGGGATAGGATATGAGTCACACTTAGATATGGAATTAACGGTGTGAAAGTCTATACAAAAGCGGACTGACCCTCCGGTTTTGGCACCAGCACTATAGGGGCGGACCAGTCGCTCTTTGATGGTTTTATAACCCCCAGATCTAACATACTTTCTACTTCCTGTTCTATGGCTTGCCTTCTGGCTGCTGGTATCCTGTAAGGTTTTAGTTTTACTATCTTCCCGGGTTGAGTGCGAATAGCATGTTCGGCAAGCTCTGTTCTTCCTGGCAAATCAGAGAAGCTGTGTTCAAAAGGGGTTAAAGTATCTTGGACGGTTCTACCCTGACTTTTGGTTAACTCTGCATTGACGACCAATTGTTTTACAGTGGTCGCGGTTTGTGGGGGTCGTTCTATGTTATGTACATCTTGAGGGGGAGGACCTAACCCATTTTTGAGCAGGTTTATAGGATATAGTTGTTTTTTTCTTGGCGAGATTTGAACCCTGTAGAAGGTTAGTCCTACCTTTTCTATGATTTTGTATGGGCCCTGCCATCCTGTCTTTGTTTTTCCTATAGCGGAAGGCAGAAGGACTAATGCCCAATCGTCCACAGAGAGCTGCCGCCACTTCTTTCCTCTATTGTACGCTAGTTGTTGTTTTACTTGTGCTTTCTCGAGGTAAGAATTAGCAAATTCTCTTAATTTATGTAGTCTAGAGCGGAGGCCTCTTGTATAATCAAGAAAGGACTTCGTTTCTCCCTCTTTTTCTTGCTCCCAGGCCTCCTTGGTGATCTCGAGGAGACTCCTGGGTTCTCTCCCATATAAGAGTTGAAATGGCAAACAGCCTAAGCTAGGCTGAACCTGGCTTCTCACTACATACAGGGCTAAGGGAAGCAACATGTCCCACTCCTTACCTTCCACAGTTAAGAGTTTCTTTAACGTCAACTTTAGAGTGGCGTTTTAATGCTCACATAGACCCTCTGTCTGGGGATGATAAACCGACGTTTTGATGTGTGAGACAGTCAAGGTTTTGCATATTTGTGACATTCATTTTGAAACAAAGGGAGTCCCCTGATCTGTATTTCCCGCGGGAACCCAACCCGGGAAAACCGTTCCAGTAACTTCTCAGAAATGTTCTGGGTTGTAGGGGTTCGCAAAGGGAAGGCCTCCGGATACTTTGTGGCATAATCAACCACGACCAGGGCATATATGTGACCTTTTTTGGTGCGCGAAAGCGGCCCAATAAGGTCCATCCCAACCCTTTCGAACGGATTACCTACAACCGGGAGAGGTTGTAAAGGAACTGCTGGGGGGGGGGGTCTATAAGGATTCTTCGTTTGGCACACCTCGCATTCTTGACAGAACCGAGTGACGTGTGAAAAGATTCCAGGCCGGTAAAAATGTTGCAGTAACATCTGGATGGTCTTATGAGCCCCTCTATGTCCTGCCAATAAATGCGAGTGAGCAAAAAAAAGAACCTGTTCTCAGAATGCTTGTGGTACTACTAACTGAGGGGTGTCTCCTTTCTTCCCAACCCTATACAGCAATTCGTTTTTTACGTGAAAGGTTGGGTAAGAGATTGGTGTGGGCTGGGGTATTTGTTGCGCTTGGTCCCAGGCGGGTTGGATCATTTTTTTGGGCATATCTTAAACTTCCGTCAATGAGCCAGGGAGCCTGTGTTAGAAATGACAAGTGTGTAGGCGTAGAGGGGAGGGACCTGTGCAGCTTCTCTTCTAGTAAGAGAATAAAGGATGGATTATCTTGTCCTATGATCATCTGTTCTGGCAAAGTGGGAACAACCCCAAGCCTTACATCTAAGGTCTGCCCTGAGTGAAGGGTCACAGGGATTCGTATCCAAGGCTTAACATCTCCATGCACACATCTTATTGGTACTGTCTCTTTAGCTACACCTTGGAAAGGAGCTACCAGCGATTGTAGAACCACGGACTGCTTACACCCAGAGTCCAGTAATGCTTTTATGGGTACCCCCTTTACTTATACACTTACGTGGAAACTAGGTCCTAGTTCTGCAGAGTACAGAATAGAACGGGGAATGCATCCAGTGTCCATGGGTTCTTCCTGGGGTTTCTTCCTAGGAAAGTTTCTTGCAATAGGGCCCCACTCGCCACATTTAAAACATTGTGGGTTGCAAAGTGGAGGGGGTTCTATTCGGAATTGTCTAGACTTTAATGCTTCTATGGAAGGTTTCACTGGTTTCTTATCAGGTTTCCCTGTAACGCTCATCTGTTTTGTGGTCTTGTCTGTGTCCAAAGGTAAGGCTCTAGGCTGTGCTCTATAAAAGGTAGTGGCCATCTCTACCGCTTGTTCTGGACTGAGGTGGTGATGTTTTTTGAGCCACCTCTGGAAAGGGTATGGAAGAGCCTCAAGGAACTGTTCCAAGTAAAACATCTCCATGATTTCTTCTTTTGAATGTGTCTGTGGTCTTAGCCACTTTATCTGCGGCGGCTTTTAGGTTGAAGTACAGGATTTTAGGGTTACCTGATGCCGTACCTCATTCTTTTCTGAATTTTACCCTATAACTTCTGCATCCATACCCATGTGGTCTAATATCAGTTCCTTTATCTCTGGGTATGGGGTATTGCCGTTAGGGTTGGCCACCTGGTATGCGGCTTGTGCTTCTCTGGTAAGGAGCGGGGCTAGAAAAAAAGGCCGTTTAGCTTCGGGCCATCCTGACGCCCGAGCTGCCCTTTCGAAGTTAAGGAGAAATGCGTCTGGATCCTCTCCTGTAACATATTTTTGTAGGGAGATGTTAGGGCCTGTTCCTGCACGTATTTCTGAGTGGTTAGTTCTCGGCGGTCATCCGCTACTTTCAACATTTGATCGGCATGGTTAGCTACACTGTCTTTCAGTATTTCCCAGTCTGTTTGAGTGGAGGTAATCTGTTTTTCTACCGCCCACTCCAGCTTCTCATGTCTGCTTATTAACTGCTGGATCAGATTTTCCATTTTGGAGGCAACCGTGATCCCACTTCTGACACCACGTGTGGTGCGGTGGAGAAGCAGACCAGGACAACTAGGAGCTATGTATGGGTTTTTTTGATTTATTAATTCAGTTTTTCAACAAAGGAAATAAACGTTCTAGGGTAAACACTTCTCAGCGCAAAGAGTTGCGAGACTTGTGGTTTGTCCGGCTCCTTCTTCTCCTTGGTATTTGCTGGTAGTCAGGAGGTTGACTCTGTTATGGTGACTGGGGAGCTGACGGTCCAGGCACTCGTTGGTGTAGAGGACTGGGGGGGGGGGGCAGAGAAGAAAAAAGGCAGAGAAAAAAAACGTAAGAAAGGTGTTTTCGCCTTCTAATAAGTGTCGCGGGAAGCAAGGGGGGTGAAGGGGTTTGCCACCTCTACCGTCACCAGTGTTTTGTCGTGCACTTAGACTAAGTGGTTTTTAGGAGTCTGGGTTTTTCCCTCCCGTTTCACCCCCACCCCTGGATCCCTCAGTTGAGCGGCCCCACGAAAACCCGAAATGGCCCCGTACGTTGTGTAGCCACGACCCTCCGGGGCCGTGGCTGGAGTTCCCCCGTTGCCAGGTAGGGTCTGGCTGCCCGTCTGTTTCGCCTTCGGGTCCTGCTGCCTTGGCGTGCTCTTCTCGGGATAACGCGTCGTCTTCTTCCTCTTGAGCGTTTCCTCCTCCGTCCGACGGGGGTATATGGAAGGTTTTCACCAACGTCTCCTCCTGACTCGTCCCGTAGGTCAGTCCTGTCGAACACTGGACTCCTCTCTCGTCTTCTGTCTTGAAGCCGTTGAGACCACGTGACTCAGTCACCTGATTTGGGAAGTCCGGTGCCTTAAAGGGCCAGGACTCCTCTGGAAAGGGCTGTAAATATAGAAGGGGAGACACCAACGAGGGCCTTAGCTACTGCAGGAGCTGTAGTAGTCCTAAAGGGAATCGCCTCAGGATACCTAGTTGCATGATCCACTAGTATGAATGTGTTTCCTGATGCTGTGGGTGGTTCAAGTGGACCCACTATGTCCACACCTACCCTTTCAGAGCGAACCCCAACCACTGGTATTGGAATCAAAAGGGTCTTTGGGTGTTCACCTGTTCTGCCACTGGCTTGATAGATGACACGGGAGTTGACAAACCCCTTTACTTTCTGAGACATCTGGGGCCAGTAAAAGTGGCTAACTAGCGTTTCACAAGTTTTGGTACGGTCCAGATGTCCAGCCAAGGGGGGTGTCATGAGCTAAAGTTAGTATGAACTCCCAATACTTCGGAGGCACTGCCACTCTCCTTGTGGCTCAAGGGTTGGGGTCTCTGGCCACAGTGTACAGTAGCCCCTCCTCACAATAGACTCTGTGAGTACCACTGACATCTTCCTTTTCCTGGGTAGCAGCTTGCTTCCTCAGGCTTTCAAGAGTTGGACAGTCCTGCTGTCCAAGGCACAGCTCTTCCCTAGAGGGTCCACTTGGGCGTAAGAGTTCAACCTTGTAAGGTTCAAGCTGCATGCGCTCAGTTCACTCTGGGTTGTCCAAGTCCTCTCCCTGAGGAAAGGGGTCCTGATCCTTGTTCTGTACAGAACCTGGTTTCCAGGTCTTACCTTTCTTCTTGGAAGGTTGGGCCATGCTTTCAGGCTCCAACATGTCTTTTCACCCTAGATTTAGGTAGTAGTGTTCCCGGAGGAAATGTCCGCACAATTCTTTATAATACAGTTAACCCCTTCCCTGCTCATGACGAGCTCAGCTCGTCATGCAGTACACTGCTTGTGTGCTTATCACGAGCTGAGCTCGTCATGAACAATAGGATTGTAAAAAAGGCAGCACCAAGAGGGAATTGCCTTAGAATTAATGTGGTTAATATATGCATATAATACATGATATATAAGGAGCAACAAATGGTTAAATAAACAGAGGGTGCTAAAGAAACTCAAGACACCTACTACATCAAGGTGCTATAAGCATACACAAGAAGTGAATGCCACAAAGACTATTGAGAATTTGAGATTCTAATTACAGCACTCCAAACGGTCACTAGTTGTTCAGTCTGGGCTTAAGTATGGAGCCCTCAGCACAGAAGCTCTATCTGTCATAGAGATTGAGATCAAGAGAACAGACAATGTTCCAATTTATAACCAGGATCCAAACAAAAGTTTTTGTTTGTCATTTCGGGCTACTGGTTGTGCGGAAAGCGGGACTGCTACTGTGCTGACAGCAACTTATCAGGGTTGCGAAAATGAATATTTATGAATAGTGGCTGGTCGTTGGTACGCTTACCCTATCAGATTGCAACTTGGGATCAACATTTCTGAACCCGTCTTACATTCACTTGATAGCAACTTATCAGGGTTGCGAAAATTATTATTCATTGAATAGCGGTTGATTGTCTGATACATATACCTAACTTGATTACAACCTGGATTGACATCTTTGAGCCTGTTTTTGCACTGACTTGTTGGTAACAATATCGCACCTGAACTGATGTGGCTGGTATTTCTACATTGAGAACCACCCTGATTCGCATGCAGATCTATACTCATCAATAATTTTATTGATCTGCCTTGTATAGACTGCAGCTTATTTTCTACTAACCCGGTGAACATACAAGATATCTCTCCACGATACCCGTGCCTTGATGAAGTCCTTGTGTGGGACTAAACACGTGTTGGCGCTGTACATGCTGGGAAAATCTATTTTATGAAATCTGAATATCAATAAAGAAAAATATTGAAGATACTCAAAGTGGACTCTACTTGAATTCATCTTGGATTGTTTGGATCCTGGTTATATATTGGAACATTGTCTGTTCTCTTGATCTCAATCTCCATGACAGATAGAGCTTCTGTGCTGAGGGCTCCATACTTAAGCTCAGACTGAACAACTAATGACCGTTTGGAGTGCTGTAATTAGAATCTCAAATTCTCAATGTCTTTTCACCCTGCTTTCGGCTCTGTGCTCTTGTTTTCACACACAATCACAGGGATGTCCAGCATTGCTGCATGGGTTTTTAATTCTACCTCAGTCCATTCTGAGGTTTCCAGGTCATTACCAAGCAGACATGCAGCTGGAAGCTTTGCAGAGACCACAACCTGTTTCAGGCCAGTAATTGAAAGATAAGTTGGGGGTGAGGTTGAGCTCCTTACCCTGGTCCTCTATGCCATTGTGGGTATCTTCACTACCAGCTGGGTTCTTGTTAAGAGACATTGTTTAAAAAAAAAACTTCTAACCCCTCTTATCCTAGCTAAAGGGAACTTTTATTTTTCTAAAATTCTAAAGGTACCTAACCAATGTCCAAACAAGGCTTTTAGTAATTTGGAAAAATGTGTCAATTCAAAAATCAGAATTCTAAAGACAATTTAAGAGTTCTGTCGTGTAATCATGTGCTAATGCTTTTTTATGGAGAAAGTAACATACTGCATACCGGTACTTGCAATCGTATTCCGGGGGCGTCCTTTAGCCCTCCCTGGTGTGTCTGGGTGCAGAGATGCTGGACAGGTTGTTAGCCTTCGGTGCTACATCATAGCCAAAGGTGGGGTGGGGGCACCCCGAAACCGGCTGTAGAGGGGGACTTGAGAACAAGTTCAGGAGCTTCCATGGGTGTAGGTAGGTGGCTCTGCATATACTATACCAAAATGAGGTATAGTATTTACAGAGTCCAGTTGAACCCCAAAGGTAGGTAAAAGTAGATGGCACCTTACACTCTATTTGTGGTAGTGTGGGCGAGCAGTAAGGCTGAATCATTTGTTGTACACACTCAATCAGCAGATGATGTCACACACTCAGACTGAACTCAGACCAATTTTGTTTGTATAAAAATATTGTTTAGTTATTTTATTTCTATAACCAAGCCTGACACAGGTAAGTTAAATAAATGCTTTGCAATATTTTATGCAGTTTTTACAAGTGAATGCAAGTTCAAATGCATTTGTTTAAAAACAGGTAAGTCAAGGTATTAAAATTTCTGTACAGATTACTTTAGTTACTTTTCAGATAACTTTTTCTACTCCGTTTGCTATGCCTAGATATTACACTGGTGTAGGGTAGAGAAGGGGCACCCTACTCACATGGAACCAGGGTACATATTATATAAGCAAAAACACTGGTTCCTGTGGACAAATGTAATCAATAAACTATGGATACGCACAATGGCAAAAGGGAGGGGTAAAGTGGATGTCCGAGAAAGATCTAAGACCAAATACCACAGGATACTTTGTAAATTCAGAGTTTATTTGCTTAAATCATCACACTTGTATACAAAATAGTGCATGGTGTCCCCAGTGAACATGGAACCTACATAACAATTAGTGACATTGTGACACAAAGAAATGGTTTCCAAAATGATAGTTGACCATCAGACTAGTATAAAATGAACACAGCCTTCTAATGTGGTAATAGAGACTGGTGAATGGTTTGCTTTAGGTTTTGGTGACGGCGTTTTGACCCTGTAGCAATAGGCGGGCTCTTCAGGACCTAGGAATGTGGGGACATATGAAAAAAAAATTAGGGAAAGCACCTGAAGGTATCCCCATCATTTTAGAGGCACACACACCTTCGCATCTCCATCACGTGCAGAATTGGGCAGCAACTAACGGAACATCTCTGACATAAATCATCACACCGGATGGTGTGCCAGACGAGCATTCATCACACCAGCGCTCAGTCTGTGTGTGGCATGAATCAGTCCCCTGCTATGCCAATGCCTTGATCTCGAAGTGTAGGAGTTTTACAACATTTCATACAAAGCCAACTGACATTAAAAAAGAGCTGCAGCAGTGAGAATGAAAACACTCAGAGGTCTGCTTGTCGGATAGATGGGAGGATCAGTCTGAAGCTGGGACGTAGGCAAACTTTTCATGAAGATGATAAAAAAGCAACATGCAGGAATTACTGAAAACCGTGACTCGAAGAAACGGTTCAGAACCTCTTTCCTTCTTTCATTTAGTTGCTTCCCTGTGAAATGGATCCAAAAAAGAACAAACCAGTGGTGCGCGCGTGCCACAGCTTGACATCTGGGTTCAATTATCGTGCCCATGTCTGGGCACGATAATTGAAACCACATGGCGGCCGTGCGGGTAACCGCCACCAATAGGCCATGGGTGGAGCAATGCGCCCGCCTTTGGCTAATCGCGTGCTGTCTTTGTTAAAAAGACGCAAGCAAAGGCCAATAGTGTAGGACAAAAGAAAAAGCACATGCACGAGCAGATTTCAAAAGCCCCTACATGAAGTCTCGCTGCGGGAGCAGGGCTGCGCACTGCACTGCAATGCTAGGCGCGACACCTAATAAGTGTTGGGGCCAGGAAGCAAGCCATCGGCTGTAAGGATATGCTTATAGAGGATCGAGCTGGCACCTGAGAAAAGGAATTCGCTGTCAGTGACATTAGTGCACCACAAGGAAGTGAAGGTATAAGAAGGGTACTCACATGGGACCAAGCTGGACACTGGCGAAAATAAAACATAAGGGGAGTAATGAAGCCTCATTTCAAACAATCCATGGTAGAAACAATAAGAGCCATATAATTAAGGTACTTATCCCAGTGAGGGGAGGAAATGACAGTCTTAGTATGTGCTCGTAATAATTTTACTGCATCTGTATTCATAAATTACACGTCCATCCGTGTGAGATGAACAAGTATCTGAAGGAGCGTGCAAGGATATCAAAATGATGTAAGCAGGCCACTGGGTTGTAAGAACAAAGCTCCTGGTTTTAGGCTCGGGGCAAAGGGGGAATCCTGTATAGCACAAAAAGTGCACCCGCAGGGGTGGCTGTGTGCTGAGTGCTGTTTTGGCGTCGGGTGCCCTGTTGATTGCAATGGAGATTCTCCGGTTTCAACAAAGACTACAGGCTTGGGGACGAAGATTTTTTGGAGCCGACCACCAGTTTGAGATGTAAGTTGCGATGCCTGAGGGTGCTGGGACACCATCGGTCGGGCCACCCAAGGCCGTGTGACTTTAGGTGCAGGGGTGTATTTTGGCGTTTGGTTTCTCTCACCAGCTCTGGCGCAGTTGGGGGGGGGGGGGTTTGGGCAACTGGTGCAGAGTGGTACAAAGTGGTACAAACTCGGGCTATGGGCAACTGGTGCAGAGTGGTACAAACTTGCAGATTTTGCCGGAGCTGGAGTCTGTGGTTGAACAAATTTGGTGTTCACAGGAGACAGTCATTTGTTTGGAAGGCAGGGAATGTCCTCTGGGTTCTTGAGGTTGCTGGCCGCAGGACACACCGTAGTTTTGCTTCTGCGTGTTCGAGGTGGGGACAGGCTAGTAGGGCTGGGACCAAATCAGTGAGCATCCTCCTCTTCGCTTCGACACAGCTGTCCAGTCCTTCTGTTCTTCTTGGTTGTTGCTTTTCTGAGGAGGCAAGGTTCAGGGGTGCCCCTTAATACTAGCTTTAGGGGCATTACAGGTAAGTAAAAGGTTGGGACTAATGAGACCCTTCCTTGGAGTGGGTATGCCCCCTATTATGCCACTCTCCAGTGGAAGGGGGTATATGCCTCTCTGGTTGGCTGGTTCCCCCCATCTGCAAGATGACGGGAACGGAGTTGTACTTCACCTCGCTACCCCCACCTCGGGGGTGGGGTTGGCAAACGTGGGCACGCCTCCCTCCCTCACTTAGTTTTCCTGCCGGTTCCTCCGCCCAAAGTGGGGGTCAGAACCGGTAGGGACCAGTTGCTGGAAGCAGCAAAAGGCCTGGGGAGGCTCCCAAAGGTGGTAAGCCTTTGAAGCTTCTCCTTCGTGAACCCTGCCCATCCTGGGGGACGAGGCTTGGCACCTCGTCCCAGGATGTGCTTTGTTTCAGACCCCAGAGAGCAGCAGGTTCTCCACCCAGGGGTTCAGAAACATGTTGGGTGGTGGCTGTTGGAGAGCAGCCACTCAGCCTAGGCACTAGTGTTAGGTCGTTTTTCAGGGGCATCTCTAAGATGCCCTTTGTGTGTATTGTTCATTAAATCCCAGATTGGCATCAGTGTGGGTTTAATGTGCTGAGAAGTTTGATACCAAACTTCCCGGTTTTTAGTAAACCCATTATAGTGCTGTGGAGTTCGTAATGACATACGTCCAGTACCCTATACTCTTAATGGCATTACAGCACTTACAATGTCTAAGAATTGGCTTGGACACTGTAGGGGTACAGGGCTCATGCACCTGTACCCTCACCACTGCTATAGTGCACCCAGCTAGAGGGGTGGCTGACCTATGCCAGGGCACTGGGTTGTAGGCATGGGCACACAGGGATGTGTGCCATGTTGACTCTTCACTTGTTCTGCACCAAAACATGCAGCCTGCAAAGGCAGTGTGTGGGTGTAAAGGTACATGGCCTCTAAGGGTGGCACAATAAGTGCTGCAGCCTTTAGAGGCCTTCCCTGGTCACATTGCCTTTGGTACCTGTGGTACCTGCTTGGCAGTAACCCAGGGCACACTCAGTCAAAGCACATCAGCAGTTTAGCAACGAATTGGGTCAACCATGCAAAAAGAGGGCATTTTCTTACAGAATCTACCAAAAAAGCTTAAGAACCAATCTTTCCAATTGCTTGGTTTTAATAACACACTTACATTAAAGAATAAAGCCTGCATAGGCTTAGGTTGTTATGGCATGCCTTCAATGAGGACGGGACTTTATTGGTTTGTTTTTGCACACTTCTCATCAATGGTTTAACTACCTCATTGGCCACGCGAACCCCCTTGCTATCCTCTACAGACCTCGAAAAATCTACTTGCCCACCCGCAATTGTGACTAACATTTTGTCTGGTCGAGCTATTTTTAGCACCCACTAGTCCCATCTGGCTGAGTAAACGCAGGCTGGAAAGGAACAGGTGTTCTGTTCATTCAGGAAGTGAGTGAGCAATAAAGATTCCATTAAATCTTGTTTTTATCTTGAGGTGTTTGCTGTCTGTTCAAGGAAAGAGCTCAAATGTCAGTTTGTCTTTTAACTGATTGCTGCTTGGAAAATGTGGTTTATTTTTCTTTCTTTTACTAGAGTTGGAGAAAAATAACTGACATCTTCAGACAACGCACTTGACAAAAACCTCTAACACAACATTTAAATGAATAGCCTGTAAATTAATAGTACAAATATTTTAAAATATATCCAGAATTACAAAAGCCTATTATTTTTGTAATTAACGAGTGTGATGCAAACAAAGTTAAATAGGAGCAAAACAAACCAGAACACGTTACTTGATGTGCAAGTGACACATATTTGCAGAGACTCTATTTCCAAACATTAATTTTTGAACACTATATAGTTTTATCAGTTAAGCTGCATGTCAGTGGGAAAATGTTTGGCCATTTTGATGTAAAATCTGCTGATTACAAATGGCAGTTTGCTACCACTTAATGCTATAGTTGTGTATTTATTAAAAGTGATATTTTTTAAACTGATTTGAGAAACATTCTTGTCTCCACCCTAATGAAAATTCTGTTGATGAACTAAGAGGCAAGTCAGAAGTCATGTGTATCCTATATGTGGTTAAATTTGTATTCTATGTGGAAAGATTAGTCTATTAAATCAAACCTAAGAGGTTTTTGTACAACAAATGCTGAACTCACAAATTTGATTATGCTATCATATGTGATAATGAAGAAAATGGCGGCTCAATTAATTAAATTGTGCCCACAATCTCATCATTCGAAACCAGTTCATGGGTCAAGAGCATTACAAATAGGTCAAGTAGATTATTTAAGTCACTAGACCTGCAGGTCTAGTAACATTTTTATGATTTTCCGAGGCCTGCTGTACATCCAGATGGTTCACAACTTCAGTCACTTCTCTCTCTGTTCTTTATCTTCTTTTGCAGCATATCTGCTTCGGTGATGCTGCTTACTTTCCCTTGCCTCTGTGGCTCTGGTGGGTTTAAATTGCAGTGGGTTTCAACTTGATTGTTTTAACTCTTGCCTTCTACTCATGTCAAGACGACTAACTGGGAAGAAAAAGCCCTCTTGCCATTCAGAACACTATATATATATATTTTTTTGTATTTGTACCAACTGCTATCTATAAATTCGGAACCCCAATTTCTCAAAAACCACTGAACAAATTTACACCAAATCACAAAAAGCATGCTTTCTGAGCAAGGATCTAACTGTCAAAATTGGCGTCATTCTCTCCAGCCATTTTCTCTGTATAGTTGGGCAGTTTTTCTTACTGAAATTGTGTGGAGGACCACCCCTCTCTTTCTGGGACGATGCTTCCTACATCACCCCCAAAGTAGGAAGGAGCGGAGGTAGATTTTTTTTTCGTGAATATTCGTCAAACCGTGCCAAAGTTATTAGCAAAACAAAATATGCTCTCCATAAGGAACTCTGACTCATGTAGGACTACACTGTAGCTACCGGCACGGTCTAATAATCTCAGAAGAAGGGGCAGCAGCTATTATGACGGAGCTCAGGGCCAGTTTTTGTGCCTTCGATGCACGTTTTGACCTACTTGCAGCCTGACTAGACCAAATGGGGGAGTGCCTGGACAGACTGTGTGTGACTGGATACTGTGGAGGAGCGGGTTTCAGTCCACAAAGACAATAACACCACACCGACCCGTCGGCTGGAGAAGATAGTGTGCCTATTGAAGGTAGTGGCCATCAAAAATGAGGACTTAGAGGAGCGTTTCCGCCAGAGCAATATCCCTATCATCAGCCTGGCAGAATCAATAAACATGGAAAGATGTAAACACTTCGTAGAAAATTTACTCACCAACTTGCTTGGGGCCCAACACCTGTCCTCCACTTTCATTGTTGAGAAGGCTCCTAGATCTTTGCCCCCACGTGCTCCGCCTTGCCCCATAGTGGCCTGTATTTCAAACTCCAGGGATCGCAATAGACACTATGCTTCGTCTGACCCGGGAGAAATCCCCCCAGTAGTACCAAGGCACCACACTTTCGATCTACCCGGACTTCACACTGGCGGTGTAGGAGGCAACGCCGAAATTCCCTAAAGCGAAGGCACTGCTCAGAAAACAGATTTAAATACAGCATGTTGCATCCAGCCAGGCTCCATGTAATGGTGAATGACAAATCCCGCTTCTTTGACACCCCGGCTGATGTGCTTGCGTTCTGCAAACAGTTGGGCAACAGCTGCCAACCCTCCAATCGCACTACTTTTGATCGCCCTTCCCCAGACCTGAATGTCCCTGCCAGTGCTAAACTTTTTTCTCTCCCAGCTCAACTGATGCATTGATTGGCAATAAAGGAGATTAGCATAATGTTAGCCTCTGTGTCATGCCATAAAATCTATTCTGTCTTGTGGGGGACTGTTGTTTCTCTGTCATGCTGAAGTTACTATCCTTTTGGAAACTCTTCCTTCCGCTATTTCTCATATATATACCCTCATGTTTTTGCATCGTTATTCACTACCTTGCACATTGGGCACAGAGTTCCGAGGTGTTGCACGTCCCTCACGGATGAGTCTATAGCTTTGGTGGGATCTTTGTTATTGGTCTTGATCTTAAGGGGATTTGCTAGTTTTTTTTTTTCCCACCTGGTGTGGGAGGGAGGTGGGTTTTTGGGGTTTCATGTGGCTTGTACTTACTCTGTTTTTCCTTTCCCTTCTTTTCCTATGGTGAACAAGGCAAAGCCAAACGCAGACAACTATGTAAGTCTTGACAGGGTTGACTCAATATCATGTTTCTTTAGTGGGAGATACTAGACGATCCGTAGATCTGACTTCTTACCTGGAACGTCAGTGGACTGAACAACTCACGAAAGGACAAATTGGTGTGATCATATCTTAACCGCCACAGAATTAAGGTTGTGTTTTTGCAGGAAACACACCTCCCACCACAGATGCACCCCCCCCCCTCTCTCTCTATCATGAGGTCCACACAAATACTTCGCTAACTTCAGCTTCTATCCAAGTGGGACTTTCTGATCTCTTTTTCCTCCAATTGCGCAATCTTTTGCTCTCCTATATAAGTACCAACTAATGTTCCCCCCCCTTTCTATTGTTGCATCATGTTATATGCTGCAGCTATGTCAAGCTGTATCCATATGAAACGCCTGTAAAGTTATTGGGCCTCGCCATCCTAATCCCCATCTTCCCTTCCTACTGTATTCTACTTCTGAAAATGCTTAATTAAAGCTTAAAATTAATCAGTAAGATACAAGAGACTATACATCTAGAAATAGTTTGCACGGATGCCTGCTTTCCTGCACTGATAGGGTTATGAATAGGGCTCCCGGTTTTATGGTATTTATTTTTTTGCCATTTCCGTCTGTATTTATCCATATTTATTTTTCGGGCATTTTTTCTGTATTTATCCACATTTATTTTTACCACAAGCAAAAGACGACGCTACAGCTAGTATTTTTCCACATTTATTTAAATTGACAGTCCACAGCAATGTTAAAAGTATATGTCATCTGAAAGGAGTCAGTGACTGAACAGTACATGATTTTGTCCTTGGTGCTAGGATTTATTTTAGGTATTGACCAGAGTCATCTGATTCTCCCACACTCTCTGCCCGAGACAAAGTCTTCCCCAATAATCAGTGTTTTTTCCATGCTCTTCATTGGGGTTTCCCAACATTGCAGCAGCAGCAACCACCAGTTCTCTCCCTGCGTCAATCTCTTATCTAGTGGAGCAAACTCCCCTCCTCCATCTAGAACGGTGTCTTTTACATGTTTGAGATCTGATGGGTCTCTTTGTAGTCAGTGTCTCTCCTTCAACATCACAACAGGGCAATGTAGCACCTTTACAAGGGGGGTGGGGGGTGTGGGGGGGTTATAAATAAATTATGAGTGGACGCTCGTGGTTCACTCGGCGACCCCCACCGTAAAGCAGTGTATGTGCCCGTTATGTCTTGAAGTCACGGCCTATGCCTCAAGGTGCTTGCAGACCTCACGATGGCTAAATCATTCAAAGAAATGTCATCCTGTTATTTAATTTGCTGTCTATCTGCTCAGCTATTGAGCTACAAATCATGAAAGACAGCACGGAGAGTCAATTAAAAGAAGCACAATTTTCAGTATTTATTCACTTTTCTAAATAAATGCAGGTTGTGCGGGCAATGTGGTACCACTCATTATTATACTGCAGTCTGGCCTCGTTCCTTCCTCTCCCTGGGTGGAATTCTTACAGTGGACATCCAATTGGTTGGTGACAGCGCGCATTGTGCTGAAATTACGCACTGGAAAAATCATTTGTAATTATTTAATGCACATGCACTCTGTGTTGTTTATTGAAACATTTAATTTCGCTTCATGCAGCCTGCCTGCTGGAATGCAACAACCATTTTAAGATATTATGAAAGCGTTAAAAACATGGTCCATGTTTTAAACGCTTTCATAATATCTTAAAATGTTCTGTTGCATTCCAACAGGCAGGCTGCATGAAGCGAAATTAAATGTTTCAATAAACAACACAGAGTGCATGTGCATTAAATAATTACAAATTATTTTCAGTGTGTAATTTCAGCACATGGTAGAAGAGCCATAACTCACACAACAATGGTGTGAATAGAGGCTCCTGATCTGACTCTGGCAGGGGGCTCTAAAAGGGGTGAAGCCTCATTAACAAGTAAATGGTCTTTCAAAGACCTGTGAAGTGCTCGGGTGCGGCTGGCAGCTCCGTGTCTGCCCGGGAAGGCGTCTCAGCCCGGACTGACACCTCTTAACCCTCTAAGGAGGGGGAGACACGATTGCAGAAGAACAAAATGTACTAGTATTTTCCCGTTTTTTACATATAAATACAGATAAAGGAAAACTTGTTTTCCGTCTGTATTTATATGTAAAAATCCGTAAAAACGGAAAACCGGGAGACATCTGACAATCTCGTCTCCTTAGTTCTGTCTTAGTATATTAATACCTTTTTAACAACTAAAATATTATCTCGATGTTCGAGAAGTCATATAAGCAGAACACACTGCATTAAAATTGATCAACTTGAAAATCAGAAACCGCCTTAGGTGGGTGAGCTCTGATTTCCTTTTTACTGCAGTGGAAAACAAAGTAAGGGCCTGATTCTCATTTAATCTAGGAGCTGAAGTAACAACTACTAGTTAAGCTACTTCACATGTTAGATGCTGTAGACTAGCTTGGTGCATGGGTTCACAAGGAGACCACATCCATTTTAGTAATACTACCTCCAACCCCCAAAGAGTAGATGGTTTTCATAAAGGAAGATGACCGTTTTTCAGACCTACAAAGAAATCTTGAAGGAACAAGACCCAGGATGGAGACTTACTAATTGCGATAACTGCTTCTAACCGGATGTTTATAGAAACATTAAGCCCTTCATCATGTATAGTAGATAACATACAATTTTCTGATATGCGATTGGGTTAATCTTCCTTTCAGTGCAACATTTGTTGAATTTCTTCCATTTACGAGCATAGGATGATCTTGCAGATGGCCTCTTCCAGAAAAGTCATGCATTCAGGAGGAAGATTTAAGTGTCCACACTGAAGGTGTTCAGGATCCAAAGAGTCAAATGCAGATATGTGTCAGCATCCTGCGTTTGCCTTGGTTTGGCAGATCCTGTTTGCACTTGCAGTTTTATGTACGGTTAAGGGACTTTCAAGACCATCCTGGTTGCTTCCTGCTTTATGTTGACCACCTCCTTTAGGATTTACAGTATCGAAGGTAAAGCATGGAGAAATGTTCCAGGCCAGCTCATCAAAAACTATTTATCCACGCTCTGGGAACAGAGATGCAAAGGTCTGATGTCACCATACTGTTGACGTTTACGGATATCACCTCCATCTTTTGGGCAGTCTTGGATAGGGTTCTCAACCTGGTTCCTCCTGGAGATTCGGGTATTACATCATTGTCAATTTGTCAGTCTGAATAACATTCTTCTTAGACTGAAAGTTAAGTTCTAGCACCCAGGGGGACTACGCTGCGTTTGTTTTGGTTAATCGACTTTTCCGTTTGAGATCACATACTTTGACTCTTCAAGTCTGCAAGATGGATACCTCGTCACAGGAGGGATGTGTTTGGGATGACAGTTTCTTTCAGAAGAGATATTTTAAAAGGGATGTCCTTCATTAGATTGGTTTGATTCATCCACATGGGAATAGCGTCAATTTGTCTTCCTACCTGTGAACGCTCACTCCTGTGGCCCTCTAGATATTCCTACAGGGGTATTACCCACACCCTTGCATGGGCAACTCTTGTGATTGAAGAGACCACTAAGCCCAGCAGGGAAGTATCCTGTTTGATGGTGGGACAAGAGTCTTTCCTTAAGTACTATTGTCATTTTGAATCTACGATTGCTCGCTTGTATTGAATTCTATGAGTTGGAGCTGGCATTAGCTTTTCTAAATTCACTTGAAGATCCAGGTTTGTTAACATTTGGTGCATCATTTTGTAGTGCTAAGGTACACTTCGTCTTTATACAGTTGTCTGGATAAAGGTAGATGTAGATTCCTTTAGATCTTAACTACTGTCATGCATTTTACTAATACTCTTGGAACACACTTCCACCCTAACATTAGCATTTTGAATTGAAAGGCTCATTTTGACACAAATCTTGGATGTTGTCTGCACTGCTAAGCCATTGGAATATAGAAGTAAGCATCTTTGAGATATATGGAGCACATCCAGTATCTTTAATATATGAGAGGGAAGATTTTATGTAATGTAAGCGCCCTGAAACCGTCTTTATCCATCTGTTTGTGGTTCTGAAATCTGGAATGGGTCTGAATTCTTGATGTACTCATTGCATCCTTATCAAGCGGTACCTTGAGTATATCACCTTATTCCTTTGGAGAAATGATACTCTTTGGCCTGCAAGTATTCTGTCTGAGTAGTTGCAGATGGTAATCAGTCACATTAGCTTGACCGTATGTGAAGAGAATTTGAGTCTCTGAGCGTAGCCATTCTTAACAATAGTTAGTACCCAATCGTCGTCTGTGATGTTTTGCATCTCTGCTAAGTGTTACAATATGCTTCCCCTGTCCGGCGTGAGTAACACTGAGGATGGAGTAGGCAAATCATTGCCTTGTGCTTGACAGGATCTCCTCCCGGGCCGGTGGATCCTACTGATTTCTACTTCTCGGTTTTTTTCCTAGCACTAGGAGCCCTGATGGTAACATTGCTAATTTTTGTGTCTGTCCATCTGGGTGGTAACAGGAATGTTGAACCCACTGGTACTGCACATCAGCGTGCCTGTTGAGGGCGATAGTCCTTTCTCCCAAGACCTGCATTTAGAATCCTCATCTATGTGGGAACTTAATACACAGGAGTACCAGAGAATAGCAGGTTAATTATGTTCTGCTCTACATCCAGTCTCAGAGGAGTTAGCCTCACCTAAGAAACTTGCGTCATACAAATGTCATGGCAGTAACTATATGTAAAGAAGTTGGTAACCTTCACCTCAATACCCTCTGAGATAACCCCTGCTCACCCTCTAGGTAGCATGGCGCGAGCAGTCTAGGCTAAACAGAGGCAATGTGGATAACATTTGCACTTAACACAACAATAATCCCCAATCCACCACAAACTGAGACCACACAGGTAAGTATATTTTATAAAAATATATAGCTTTATCTAGTTTCAGCATGTAAATGAAGCAGTTACGTGATAATCACTTCTTCAGACAACTTAGCATTTTATCTTATAGGTTGCACTTAATTCTTAATGGCTCTTGTAAATAGGCAGTTCTCAGCATTAAAACAAAACAGTCTCAAGTCTCTCAAATCAGGTCTAAAAATATTGCCCCTGATTTCTATGCACTCCGCTCTAAAAAAAAATGAGCAGTCAACCAATGTGAGCGTTGAAATCTTACTCTTGGCTTTTAAGCGCTGCAAGCGCGCTTCCTCGCGAGGCCCGGGGACTCTCCTCTTTCCCCGGTTCCACCTCGCTCCTCTGTGCACCCTTCGGCGCCCTGCGCCCACCAGAACTCACTTTCCTCCGGGCCCGGGCGGTCCCTCCTGCTCCCCCGCCTGCTCTTGATCATCCAACGAGCGGCAGGGAGCGGGCCTGGCTCTCCAGGCTGGGACGACAGGCCGGGGCGGAAGACACTCGGAGAAATCCCTCGGCGAGGGCAGGTCTTCTTCCCGGGTCCGGCGGTGATCGCGCAACGCTTCCCTGGGTCCCGAGGACGGGGACCAATCCGGTCGCGGCGTCTGGGCGAGCCTCTGGTGCACCCGGGAGTCAGCCAATGGCAGAGCGGCTCCCGGGACAGTCAGGCAATGACGCTCCGCTCCTTCGGCCAATCACGGCCAATCCCATCGCGGCGTTAGTGAGGGGGCTCGGCTCCCTCAACCAATGGGAGCACGGCGGCTTCGGTCTTCGCCGCTTCAGCTCCCCAACGATCGACGATCTTGGGGGGGGGGGGGGTATTCCTGGCCCCCGGGCCGCGGCGGTGACACGGCTGGCAGTGGTTTTCAGTGCGCCTCGCACGGTGAAGGCTCACAAGTCTCCGGCAAGCCCCACACCCGCGTGTCGATGAACACGCCGATCTTGGCCACTCAGCAGGCTGGGTCAGCACGGCGCTCTCAAGCAGATTAGAGAGCAGCCCGTGCGCTAAGCAGGCAACCAGCAAAGTTCCACGATCTCCTTGCCACACAGCAGCTTCAGGTGGGGGCACGGCAGATTCCTGCAGTCCTTGGGCAACCTTTATGTCCCTGGGTTGCAGACAGGGGGCCAGCTCTTCTCAGGCCCTTGGAGATTCAAGTTGCAGACACAGCACACAGCAAAGTCTTAGCAGTTTCAAGTAGGCAGGGTCACAGCACACAGCAAAGCCCCTTTCTTCTCCTCAGCTTCCAGGTAGCCAGTAGAACAGGTCAGCCCTTAGAGCACACAGCAAGGCAGTCTTTCTTTAGTTCTCTAGCCGTCCTCCTTCCAGCCGAGGTTCCTTCTTGGTTGCAGAATTTCAGAATCTAAGCTTCTGTAGTCAGGGGTTCTTTCCTTATACCCCTCAATGTCTTTGAAGTTTTTTGAAGTCTTTGTGCATGCAGGCCCTTGGTCCAGTCTAAACCAGTTCTGGGGGTTGCGGAGCACCGAGGTGTCTCTGGTTTTCTTCTTCCTGTCAGCTTCAGGGCCAGAGGGGTCAGTTGACCACCAGGAGAGAGCTAACGTGGGGGAGGTAGGCAGGCGCAGCTCAGCACTTATCAGGCATTCCTTCCTCCCTCCTCCCAGGCAGGCAGATGTGCCCTTTCATCCCAGGGATGGCTCCGACCCTCTCCTCTGGGGCTCTGCAGCCCCCCCTGTCACATCCAGACCAGGCAGGCATTCCACAAACCCAGGCACACAGAAAGGTTTAGACAAGAGAACAGCCACTTTCTAAAAGTGCTATTCTCCAACACAGGATTTAAAAACACCCTTCACTAAAAGATGTCATTAAATTCTGAGTTCAGGGATATCTTTCACTTATGTCCCATCTTGTTCCTATGGGAAGATAGGCTGGTATCACATGGGCCCAGCCTCCTTCATGTTACTCTATGGAGCAAGATAGCCTTTCAGCAGTGAGCACATAACATGGCTGCAGCCCACTACCAGAGCATAGTACCTGCACTAGCACATGCTCTACCTTATCCATACACTGCACCCTGCCCATGGGGGTACCTTGAGCCTTCCATAGGGGTGACTGATGTGCACAGACAGGGAAGGGTTAGGCCTAGCCAGTGGGGACACTGGCCAGGCTGACATGGCAGTCACTGACTGCACACAGGCTCTGCGCTGGCAGGCCTGAGTCACCATTTTAAAGCTACTCATGTGGGTGGCGCAATCTGCGCTGCAGGCCCACTAGTAGCATTTGTCATCACCAGCCCTGGCACACACAGTGCACTTTACTAGGGACTTCGTGGTGATACAAATATGCCAATCAGGTATATTCAATCAATATCACAATTTACAGAGGGAGCATTTACACTCTGACACTGATCAGCAGTGGCAGAGTGTCCAAAGCATCTAAATCAGCAAAAACGAAATCCAGCACAGCATCAAAACACATGAGTCAGAGGCAAAAAGATGGGGGAAGAACCACGCCAAAAGGTGTCAGGTCTAACACGTGTCCCCTCCAGCTGAAAGTGGGGAGAACTACCCAACCTCTTGGGAGTCCTCATCACTAAGGCGGAAGAATCTGGACAGACCGTCAGCATTGGCGTGTTCTGTACCAGGGCGGTGCTCCACCGTAAAATCCATCCCTTGTAGGGAAATGGACCACCTCAACAATTTTGGATTCTCACCCCTCATCTGCATTAACCATATGAGGGGCCTGTGGTCGGTCTGAACACGGAAGTGAGTCCCAAACAGGTAGGGCCTCAGCTTCTTCAGAGCCCAGACCACAGCGAAAGCTTCTCTTTCAATGGCACTCCATTTTTGTTCCCTGGGGATTAGCCTCCGGCTAATGAAAGCCACAGGTTGGTCTCCTCCCTCATCATTGATCTGTGAGAGTACTGCTCCCACGCCTTGCTCTGAAGCGTCAGTTTGCACAATGAACTCACTGGAAAAGTCAGGTGCCTTAAGCACCGGTGCTGTGCACATGGCAGTTTTGAGGGTGTCAAAAGCAGTTTGACAGGCCTCAGTCCAATTCACTTTCCTGGGCTGATTCCTAGATGTCAGCTCTGTCAAAGGGGCCACAATGGTGCCATAGCCTTTGACAAACCGTCTGTAATACCCAGTGAGACCGAGAAAGGCTCTCACCTCAGTCTGTGTCTTAGGGGGTTCCCAAGCCAGAATGGTATCAATTTTTGCCTGTAGGGGCGCCACCTTGCCGCTCCCCACCTGGTGTCCCAAGTACACCACAGATCCCTGCCCTATCTGGCATTTACTGGCCTTGATAGTGAGGCCTGCCTACTGCAGAGCCTTCAACACTTCAGTGAGGTGTTGCAGGTGTTCCTCCCAAGTGGAGCTGAACACAGCAATGTCATCCAGGTAGGCTGCGCTGAATTGCTCCAGCCCTGCCAGTACCTGGTTGACCAATCTCTGAAATGTGGCGGGAGCATTTTTCAACCCAAAGGGCATGACACGGAACTGGAAGTGCCCCTCTGGTGTGGAAAATGCTGACCTCTCCTTTGCCCCGTCAGTTAAGGCAATCTGCCAGTACCCTGAAGTCAAATCAAAAGTGCTCAGGTACTGGGCAGCTCCCAACCGATCCACCAGCTCATCAGCTCTGGGGATGGGGTGCGCGTCAGTCTTGGTGACCGCATTGAGCCCACGGTAGTCCACACAGAACCGAAGTTCTGGGGTGCCACCGGGGGTAGCAGCTTTCTTAGGCACTAAGACCACTGGGCTAGCCCAGGGGCTGCTTGAGGGCTCAATAACCCCAAGCGCCAACATCTTGGAAACTTCTTCCTTGATGCTAGCTCTGACCTTGTCAGCCACCCTGTAAAACTTCTGTTTCACAGGCATGCTGTCTCCAGTGTCCACGTCGTGGACGCACCACTTGGTGACACCTGGGGTCAGGGAGAACAGTGGGGCGAACTGACCCAACACTTGGCGACAGTCCTCCTGCTGTTCTGGGGTCAGGGTGGGGGAGAGGACCACACCATCCACTGACCCATCTTGCTCCTTGACTGCCAGGAGGTCAGGGAGAGGATCACTATCCTCCTCCCCTCCAACATCTGTAGCCATGAGCATAGTCACTTCAGTTCTTTCAAAGTGGGGTTTGAGGCGGTTCACATGTAGCACTCTCAGGGGCTGCCTGGGAGTCTTCAGGTTAACCAAATAGGTAACCTCGCTCTTGCGCTCCACCACCTCATATGGCCCTGACCACTTGTCACGGAGCGCACAAGGCTCCACTGGCGCCATCACCCACACTTTCTGACCAGGTTGGAACTCAACCAGAGAAGTGTTCTGGTCATACCACCTCTTCATTTCCTCCTGGCTAGCCTCCAGGTTCTCTTGAGCGAGCTTCCTGAAGCGCTTGGTCTGGTTGCGGATGGTCAGCACATAGCTGAACACATCCTGAGGGGTTTTCCCACGGGATTTCTCCCACCCCTCCTTCACCAGAGTCAGAGGCCCTCTGACAGGGTGGCCATACAGCAACTCAAAGGGACTGAACCCTAAGGATTTCTGAGGCACCTCCCTGTAGGCAAACAACAGGCATGGCAACAAGACATCCCATTTCCGCCTCATGGGCTCTTCCAGGCCCATAATCATGCCCTTCAATGTGCGGTTGAATCTCTCAACCAAACCATTTCCTTGAGGGTGGTAAGGAGTGGTGAATTTGTATGTCACCCCACACTCACTCCACAGGGACTTCATATACTTAGAAATGAAGTTTGTCCCGCGGTCTGAGACGACCTCCCTGGGAAATCCCACCCGGGAAAAGATCCCCATCAGGGCACGACCCACCACTGGGGCGGTGACTGTCCTGAGCGGGAGGGCTTCCGGGTACCGAGTGGCATGGTCCACCAAGACCAGGATAAACCTGTTGCCTAGGGCTGTCTTGGGATCCAGGGGCCCCACGATGTCAATGCCCACCCGCTCAAAAGGGGTGCTCACCACGGGAAAGGGTTGGAGGGGGGCCACGCGCTTCCCTCCACTCTTGCCACTGGCCTGACAAGTCTGGCAAGACTTACAAAAGGCAGAGACGTGTGTCTTCATCCGGGGCCAGTAGAAATGGGTGACAAGCCTGTGATAGGTCTTGTCTTGCCCCAGATGTCCTGCGAGAGGCACGTCATGAGCCAGACCCAGTAGGAAGTTCCTGAAGCGCTCCGGTACCACCAGCACACGGGCGGCACCGGGCTCAGCGAACTTAGGCTCACTATAAAGTAAGTCATCCTCCCAGTAGATCAAATGCTCCTTGGACCCCAGGCCTGCGGCCTGGTCGGCAGCCTGCTGCCGCACACCAATGAGAGAAGGGCACTCCTTCTGAGCCTGGCAGAATTTCTCCCTGGAGG
The DNA here is from genome assembly GCF_964261635.1 of Lissotriton helveticus. Classification (NCBI taxonomy): domain Eukaryota; kingdom Metazoa; phylum Chordata; class Amphibia; order Caudata; family Salamandridae; genus Lissotriton; species Lissotriton helveticus. Next base: position 68,345,461 of record NC_136072.1, read on the forward strand.
GACCACCCTCTTGCTGCCACTGGGACAGCTCAGGCAATTCCCCTAGTTCGGCCACCTGCTCCCCTGTAGGTTCCAGGGCATCCCCTTCCGGGTCTGCCTCCTCCTGGACCGTGGGAACAGTGGGGGCCGGTTTCCCGCGCCCTCTACCCCTTCCTCTCTTGGCAGGTCCATGGGCCATTGTTCCAGGCTCCAGCTCTGTTAGACCGCCCTCTCTTGCTGTCATTGCACGGGTGGACACACAGATCCACGCAGGCAAACCCAACATTTCCAAGTGAGTCCTGTGCTCCACCTCTTTCCAGGGGGAGCTCTCCAGGTCATTACCTAATAGACAATCTACAGGCAAGGCATCACTTACAAAAATCTCCAGAATACCGGAGAGTCCTCCCCATTCGAATGGAACTTTCGCCAACTTGCAGTAGCGCACTGAACTGTCAGCTGCCACCACAGGCCGGAGTACCTGGGGAACAATTTGCTCTTCAGACACCCACCGACACCTAACAGATGTCACGCTGGCCCCTGTGTCTCTCAGAGCCTCCACCACCTGTCCATTGATGGTCACCTTCTGCCCGTATTTCTTAGTATTTTGGGGCAGCAAGGTTTCCTGGACCATCTCTTGGTCTCCTAGAGAGACAAGGGTCATCAATGCTAACCCCTCCTCCCCACTAGAAATCAAATCCCCTCCCAAAGCTACACTGGCCAACGCCGGAGCTGGAGCTGGAGCACCAGTGGGTGCTGATTTCTTCTTTGGACAGCTTGGAGCAATGTGCCCCACCTCCCTGCATGAATAGCAAGTAAGGGTCTTTTTGTCCTGCGGGCCCTTATGGGGCCAGGACTTCTTAGGCTTGGGGGGTTGAGACACCTTCTCCTGGGAACTACTTTGGGGCCCTTTAGAAGACTCCTTTTGATTACCCGTGTCCCCCCCACTCTTCTGCTGGGGACCTGGTCCACCTTTGGCTGGGGTACTTACCACCCCCTTGTGGACCCTGGTGCTCGTCCACCGGTCCGCCTCTTTAGCAAGCTCACTGGGATCAGTTAACTTGCTATCCAAAAGATGCTGGCGCAGCTCTGGGACACATAAACTACTTAAGTGCTCCCTACTAATCAAGTGACACAACCCCACATAATCAGTAACTTTGCTGCCCTTCATCCAACCTTCCAGTGCACGCGTGTACATACTCACACACTCCACCCAAGTGCTTGAATCAAGCTTCTTGAAGTTCCTAAACTTCTGGCGGTACTGTTCAGCAGTGAGCCCATACCTGAGGCACAAAGCCTCCTTCATGGCGGAGTAGGACAAAGCATCCTTTGCGTCTAAGGGTGCCAAAACATCCCTCCCAGAGGCCTCAAAATGCTTCCACAATCCTGCTCCCCAATTCTTCTTAGGCACCTCATTCATCTGTAAGGCAAGTTCATACGCTCTGAACCACGCATAAATATCCTCACCCCTCTGATAATTCTGTACCAGATCCTTTGGTATGTATACCTTACCCGCCTGTACTGGTTGTGCGCTGCCACCATTAGAACTGGACCCCCTCTCTTTATATTTGAAGTCCAACTCCTTCATGCTCCTCTCATGAGCCAATTGGAGCTTCTTTTCCTCCAAAGCGAGAGCATGCCTTCTCTCCTGCGCCGCTCTCTCCTGCGCCTCTTTCTCAACTTCTAGGCGCAGTCTCTTCTCGTCGGCTTCCGCTCTGAGCTTCAAAAGCTCAATCTCATGGGCCCTAGCTCTCTGATTCTCCTCCACCTCCTCTGGAGAAATAATCCTACTGGAGTGGGTGCTGCCGGCCCTAGACGCTGGCTTCGCCACTGGCAAATCACTAGGCAGAAAAACAATCTCCTGTGCGCCAACCTCTCCAATAGTAGCTTCTAGTTCACCATGTTTGGCCTCCCACCAGGCCCTCAGAGCTGTCCTTAGCTCTTCCTTATTTGCGCCGCCCCTCACTGGGCATTCAAGCTGTTTGCAGACTTTTCTCAGTTGCTCCTTGTTATAGGTTAACAACTCCTGGATTTCAAATTCCACTTCCACGTCTCCATTCACGCTTGGCGCTTTCCGAGACATGATGCTTCCTACCCTTTTTCAACTAAAAAGGTTTCACCAAAAAGAAAAAATCTTGCGCAACCTGTTCTGCTAAACTAGACTAGTGATGTACAAGAAATCACTGCCGGTCAAGTGCAATTATTAGTTCAAAATCCGCACCGCGAGCCACCAATGTTAGAACCCGGGGTCGCTGATTGGCAGAGGTAAGTACCTTAGACCAAGTAGGGACCCTAGCTTCCAGTCAGGGTGACGGAATAACCCTCTGAGATAACCCCTGCTCACCCTCTAGGTAGCATGGCGCGAGCAGTCTAGGCTAAACGGAGGCAATGTGGATAACATTTGCACTTAACACAACAATAATCCCCAATCCACCACAAACTGAGACCACACAGGTAAGTATATTTTATAAAAATATATAGCTTTATCTAGTTTCAGCATGTAAATGAAGCAGTTACGTGATAATCACTTCTTCAGACAACTTAGCATTTTATCTTATAGGTTGCACTTAATTCTTAATGGCTCTTGTAAATAGGCAGTTCTCAGCATTAAAACAAAACAGTCTCAAGTCTCTCAAATCAGGTCTAAAAATATTGCCCCTGATTTCTATGCACTCCGCTCTAAAAAAAAATGAGCAGTCAACCAATGTGAGCGTTGAAATCTTACTCTTGGCTTTTAAGCGCTGCAAGCGCGCTTCCTCGCGAGGCCCGGGGACTCTCCTCTTTCCCCGGTTCCACCTCGCTCCTCTGTGCACCCTTTGGCGCCCTGCGCCCACCAGAACTCACTTTCCTCCGGGCCCGGGCGGTCCCTCCTGCTCCCCCGCCTGCTCTTGATCATCCAACGAGCGGCAGGGAGCGGGCCTGGCTCTCCAGGCTGGGACGGCAGGCCGGGGCGGAAGACACTCGGAAAAATCCCTCGGCGAGGGCAGGTCTCTTCTTCCCGGGTCCGGTGGTGATCGCGCAACGCTTCCCTGGGTCCCGAGGACGGGGACCAATCCGGTCGCGGCGTCTGGGCGAGCCTCTGGTGCACCCGGGAGTCAGCCAATGGCAGAGCGGCTCCCGGGACAGTCAGGCAATGACGCTCCGCTCCTTCGGCCAATCACGGCCCACCACCACGAATGACGCTGCGCCGCACGGGCCAATCCCGTTGCGGCGTTAGTGAGGGGGCTCGGCTCCCTCAACCAATGGGAGCACGGCGGCTTCGGTCTTCGCCGCTTCAGCTCCCCAACGATCGACGATCTTGGGGGGGGGTATTCCTGGCCCCCGGGCCGCGGCGGTGACACGGCTGGCAGTGGTTTTCAGTGCGCCTCGCACGGTGAAGGCTCACAAGTCTCCGGCAAGCCCCACACCCGCGTGTCGATGAACACGCCGATCTTGGCCACTCAGCAGGCTGGGTCAGCGCGGCGCTCAAGCAGATTAGAGAGCAGCCCGTGCGCTAAGCAGGCAACCAGCAAAGTTCCACGATCTCCTTGCCACACAGCAGCTTCAGGTGGGGGCACGGCAGATTCCTGCAGTCCTTGGGCAACCTTTATGTCCCTGGGTTGCAGACATGGGGCCAGCTCTTCTCAGGCCCTTGGAGATTCAAGTTGCAGACACAGCACACAGCAAAGTCTTAGCAGTTTCAAGTAGGCAGGGTCACAGCACACAGCAAAGCCCCTTTCTTCTCCTCAGCTTCCAGGTAGCCAGTAGAACAGGTCAGCCCTTAGAGCACACAGCAAGGCAGTCTTTCTTTAGTTCTCTAGCCGTCCTCCTTCCAGCCGAGGTTCCTTCTTGGTTGCAGAATTTCAGAATCTAAACTTCTGTAGTCAGGGGTCCTTTCCTTATACCCCTCAATGTCTTTGAAGTTCTTTGAAGTCTTTGTGCATGCAGGCCCTTGGTCCAGTCTAAACCAGTTCTGGGGGTTGCGGAGCACCGAGGTGTCTCTGGTTTTCTTCTTCCTGTCAGCTTCAGGGCCAGAGGTGTCAGTTGACCACCAGGAGAGAGCTAACGTGGGGGAGGTAGGCAGGCGCAGCTCAGCACTTATCAGGCATTCCTTCCTCCCTCCTCCCAGGCAGGCAGATGTGCCCTTTCATCCCCGGGATGGCTCCGACCCTCTCCTCTGGGGCTCTGCAGCCCCCCCTGTCACATCCAGACCAGGCAGGCATTCCACAAACCCAGGCACACAGAAAGGTTTAGACAAGAGAACAGCCACTTTCTAAAAGTGCTATTCTCCAACACAGGATTTAAAAACACCCTTCACTAAAAGATGTGTCATTAAATTCTGAGTTCAGGGATATCTTTCACTTATGTCCCATCTTGTTCCTATGGGAAGATAGGCTGGTATCACATGGGCCCAGCCTCCTTCATGTTACTCTATGGAGCAAGATAGCCTTTCAGCAGTGAGCACATAACATGGCTGCAGCCCACTACCAGAGCATAGTACCTGCACTAGCACATGCTCTACCTTATCCATACACTGCACCCTGCCCATGGGGGTACCTTGAGCCTTCCATAGGGGTGACTGATGTGCACAGACAGGGAAGGGTTAGGCCTAGCCAGTGGGGACACTGGCCAGGCTGACATGGCAGTCACTGACTGCACACAGGCTCTGCGCTGGCAGGCCTGAGTCACCATTTTAAAGCTACTCATGTGGGTGGCGCAATCTGCGCTGCAGGCCCACTAGTAGCATTTGTCATCACCAGCCCTGGCACACACAGTGCACTTTACTAGGGACTTCGTGGTGATACAAATATGCCAATCAGGTCTATTCAATCAATATCACAATTTACAGAAGGAGCATTTACACTCTGACACTGATCAGCAGTGGCAGAGTGTCCAAAGCATCTAAATCAGCAAAAACGAAATCCAGCACAGCATCAAAACACATGAGTCAGAGGCAAAAAGATGGGGGAAGAACCACGCCAAAAGGTGTCGGGTCTAACAGTAATCAGTCACATTAGCTTGACCGTATGTGAAGAGAATTTGAGTCTCTGAGCGTAGCCATTCTTAACAATAGTTAGTACCCAATCGTCGTCTGTGATGTTTTGCATCTCTGCTAAGTGTTACAATATGCTTCCCCTGTCCGGCGTGAGTAACACTGAGGATGGAGTAGGCAAATCATTGCCTTGTGCTTGACAGGATCTCCTCCCGGGCCGGTGGATCCTACTGATTTCTACTTCTCGGTTTTTTTCCTAGCACTAGGAGCCCTGATGGTAACATTGCTAATTTTTGTGTCTGTCCATCTGGGTGGTAACAGGAATGTTGAACCCACTGGTACTGCACATCAGCGTGCCTGTTGAGGGCGATAGTCCTTTCTCCCAAGACCTGCATTTAGAATCCTCATCTATGTGGGAACTTAATACACAGGAGTACCAGAGAATAGCAGGTTAATTATGTTCTGCTCTACATCCAGTCTCAGAGGAGTTAGCCTCACCTAAGAAACTTGCGTCATACAAATGTCATGGCAGTAACTATATGTAAAGAAGTTGGTAACCTTCACCTCAGCGCAGAGGATTGCATTTGAGACCAGCTTCCCTTCACTGACTGCTTAAAATATGTTTTGCCACTCTCTATCCAGCTTATGTGCTAACTTTTCTTATCTGTTAGGTTTAAAGAAGAGTTCAAGTTTGGGAATCTCTTTTTCAATGTCTCCGCTATCGCAGTCCAGCATTGAATGAGTTCTGAGGAAAAGCGGGTCATGCCAAGGGCTTTTGTATTTCTGTAACAGTCTTTTGTTGCTGTTTTCAAAGTAGATGGAGCTTCAAAAACCTCCATAACTGGTTCCAAGAGGCCAGGAACAAACCGCATCAAAGGTTCTGCTGGTGCTCTATGTTGCAGGGTTTCAAAAGTCATCAAAGAAGTGGTCTGTGGAGCTTTAAATTCAATATTCATTTAAGACTAGCTAATACTTCCTGGATAGTTAGTGTCTTCTGGAGATACTGTCTTCAGAGACCTGGGAGATGGTGAAAGACTGTTGTATCTTCTGAAGTGCTTGCTTCAGTGTCATTTAAAAGGAGAGCGAGATTTTGTTCTAACGGTTCTGAACCTTGGGCTCCTGCTCAAGTATCCCTGTAACAAATATGCAAATGATTTTTTGTAGAAGGGGATCTGGTAAGAGGTCTCTAAGAAGAACGAGCATGGGGTGAAATTGAAATGAGGAACTTCCTTGGGCACTTGTGGCTACTCATTCTGAGGTGTAGGTGCTGATGGACCTCGCAGTGCATTCTGGAACATAATAATCAGAGGAGGCTCACTTGGAGGTACAGGAGGCTGTTTTGAATCTTTAAGATTTACAGCCTTAATCCTCTTCCTTGGTGGACTCTGAGAAGCAGAAAGAGGAGCAAGCTTTTTAAGCATAATGTTTGGAGTATAAGGAACAAATTCACCTATTGCTATCATTTTCTCTGCCATGTCAGAATAATGTCTGCATACCATAGGCAAGATAGAGTAGTTCGTAGAAGACAAGAAAGCCTCAATTCCATTGACAACCGCTTCAATTTCCTGGGTCTCAGTGGACTGCGCCCTTCCTCAGCGGTGAATAGTATAACATTTTGTCCTTCGACTAAGGTATGACTGCGATCTTCTCAATGTCGAAGTTCTTTCTCTCATTGGCGACTGCCGTGACACAGCAAGTCGTCCTCATCATTTTAAGGCAGTGTGGGCACGGCTTGGTGCCGTGAGTATCAGGGAGACAGGATGCTTGCATCAATGGGCTGTCTCTCACACTTCTTTCTCCTCCAGTTGGGACATATGACAAACCATGAAGGCATGTTCCCTCAAAATTAAAGAGCGAACTGATGAAATGCCTTCATGTGTTAAAAACAGCACAGACAAAGTGGCTAGTAATTTACTGTTGAGCAATGCAATTGCAGAAACATTGATTAGTGGAGACCAACTGCCTGGAGCTGTGCCTTGTGGGATACCCAAGTCAGTCAGACACAGTGCAGCTATTTTTCTTTTCTGTGTTTAGTCTTGCTAATGGTGTATGTATTCTGCTTAATTTTTCCCAAACTAAGCTCCTCAAGATGCTAAATTCCTACTTTTTTTCCTACCATTCATGCAAGTTTTACTTTTTTCATTTAAAAAAATTGTTGCAAATGAAAGAGGGACTTTATATAGTTGTTGCACCGCAAAAGTTCTTCTACCAAAAAGATTTTTTTCATTTGGAAAAGTGCATTCTTTCTGCGGGGATGCGGACGCATTCGTCATTCAGGAATATCAAGATGCTGTGGATGAGAGCTGTTTCCTAGTTCTGTGCTGTGCAAAGAAAAGAGTTGGCACAATTTCCTTAACATTTTAAGGTGGTAGAAGTAAAACAATTCGACCTTATTGGTGTTATTAGACAAAGTGAGGGCTTGTTCAAAGCTAAATTCTATATTTGCGGCCAATATTTTTTAATCAAAGGTGTGCCAATATTCTACCAGTTGGAGTTGGAATTTCCAATATTCAGTAAACTCATGTTTTTGCTGCACTTAGCTTATTGGAGCATAAATACTCATCCATTTGGGGATTGCTTGTAGTATTTCTTAATAGCAGTGATGTGCTTGACCTGGAATCATCTATCCTTGTGGCTATTTGTGTCGTTTGCGATAAAGAAGATTCAGACACACCAGGTGAGAGGTGAGTGACATACACATTAACATTAAATAAGGTGGGGGCAAGTGAGGTTCCCTGCTCCACCTTTCTGAAATCTGATTGGAAGGAGGCCAGTTCTCCTGCTTGAAAATAATGATGTATAAAGTGTTCTGTGCCAAATGGCAGGCAGTTCAGTTTCATAGATGAGCTAAATCTAAATCAGTGGCATTCTCCACCCCCCCCCCTTTGCCTGTCCCCTTCCATGTACATCTAAAATGGAAATGTATGTATCTGTACCAAGTAGAGGGCAAAAATGAGATTGGGTTTTGTTTCCAGAAATTCAAGAACCTTCCTGTTTTAGATCTTTTCTACACTTTACATTTTGATTATTCAGTGTTCTAGAGTTTATCGTTTTGTTCAATAATGGCGTCACCAAGGCCACCTTCTAATGAATAGGTATCATGCAGGAAGTAATGGGTAGATTACAGAGAGCTGTGAGGGATGTTTAAACTAATCCTATTCCCTGAAGCAGAACGTTTCAGAGGATCCCCGTTTGATACAAATAGCTGATTTGATACAAATAGCTGATGCCCTTTGCATGAAGCGAGAAACCCGTCAGAATGCCATTTTCCTGTAAAACATTGCTAAGGCAAGATTAAGAGATTACCTTGACTAAATTGCTTAAAACAGAGCCACAGATTAATTGCTGTGTCTCTTGGAAGAAAAAAGCAAACAAATCACATAGCTTCTGAGTGGACACAGCTTATAAATGGCAACCGATGAGAAGAATGCTGGAAAGGTAAAAAATCTCCCTAGAAGTGTTATTAGAAACTAAGATTCGGGCTTCCTAGTATGATGCTCAGACATCTTGAATTATTTCCATTGGTTTTCAGTTAGAGAGGCGTCTTTTATATCTGGGGAATATTCCTTCCTCTATTTTTAACTCCGTCATTTTAAAACTACTCTCAATACCAAACAGCAGTGGGAGAGGTACAGAGTACTCTGAACTGTTTCTGTTGGTTGATCATATCAAAGGCGGTTTAGATCCACTGTTCATGTGCTTGCAGAAATGTGTGGAAGTTTTCCTTTACCAGCAGGAAAGATTCTCCAACGTAACTATACAACAAGCCTGACCGGGTAAGGAATTTCGCAAAGTTTTCCTATGTCGAGAGAAAGACAAGTCAAACTGGATGGTAAGGGGAACAGTTCAAGGACTGTGAATCGCCATCTCGTATCTGATAATCGGACATGAAGAAAATATTGTATCAAGGACATCCTCTTCATGTGTCCTGGAAAGGAAACTGTGAAAGGGGAAAATAAATATATTCCTGCTGCGGTACATTGTCCCAGATATTAGTATCTTAAAAGCTGACTTAACTAAAGGGGATAAAAAAAAAAACAAGTCCTAGATGTAGTAGCTAGCCCTGGGTGCCTGTAAGTAACCAGGACTGTGTAGTGTCTTGCGAGTTAGGAATGATGGAACCCTTTTGGCTCCTTATGGACTCCGTAGAACTGTGACAGAAGTGTTAGAGTGGAATGCACTGAAGGCTGGTTTAGAATGTTGAGTTTACAGTTGCACGCCGACTAATAAAGACGTGTAAAACTAAGCTCTGTGTGTGGCATAGTCATTGACAGGTACCAAGGGTGGGGAGGAAGCTACTACTGGCGACGTGTTAGTGGATAAGTAACCTGAAGATCGACAGTGCTCTCCCAGAGAGTTTGCTGTGGTCCAAATAAACTGCTAGTATGTGCCACATGTTGCAGTTGAAGTACGGAATCAACGCTTCACGCATGTGGAGCCAAAGTGCAATTCCCATCACTGTAAAGAAGTTGAAAAGGACAAAAGCATTTCAAGGAAATCTACATTTAATTGACCGAAAACCTGCTGGTCAGACCGCACATAAAGGTACTTTGCTGCTACGCAATATGTAATTTGGAGTGCTAACGCTGAAGGCAGATACAACCAGGTTTTCCAAGAGCAGCTACTAATAATCACAAATTGCAGGATAACGTTACAATTTGAAAGTGGTGAAGACATAGTGCATGCAAAGAGATGCCAAAGAATTAAACAATTATTTACTCACCAGCACCTTCGTAAAGTGAGCTGGTATGACCTCAGCGTTCGATGATGCAACCCAAGTGGCACAACGTAGTGCTTACCAAGCTGGTGACAATCTGAAGTGACCGTAGATATCTTTGGAGCTGTGGAAGGCTGATAAAATGAAGGCAAAGCCCGAGGCTGTCTTCCCAAAAGTCATCAAGGATGACCCAGAGGCCAGCACATCTCAAGGCCATACAGGTGGCTCACACAAACCGATTCAAGATGAACCACCAAGGGAGATGGAGAGAACTCCACCCTCAATATCAACCATTCCCAGAAATGGTTCCAATGCTGTCACTTTCCTGACAGCAACCCAAAAATTGGGGGAGGTAGAGGTTAAGGCTAGGTTACCCTCCTTACTGTATATAGTTTCACAAAATTTGAGTATATAAAAAAAAAAACCTATGGGGGAACTGGTTTAGAATTTGGAGTTCGCAGTTACACACCAACTAATACGGACATGCAAAATAAGTTCCATGTGTGGCGTAGTCATTGGCGGGAATCCGGGCAAGGGAGGATGCTAAAGACTGTATACGTGCATTGAGCTTTATTATTGCTCATAGGCCAGTAACTAAGCTTGATCAAACTTATCGATTTTTAGGTGAGATATTTACTGCTACTTTGAAGAGACCAACACCACCGCCATCTTTTTTCTGGTGATCTGTCTAATGAAAGGACCCGGTAGACTCCTGGGATAGCATTTGCAAGATTTTTGAGGCCAGATTCGGTTAAATAAAAAATATATGTCGGTGTGCTCCAAGTGCAAGGTCAGCTAGCTCTGTTTTATGCTTAGACAAAGAATGAGAATAAAAAAAAAAAACATGCACTTCAAAGAGTTATTGCCTATTAAAAATGTAAAAGTTCGAGACAAAGATTCAGGTGCCACCATCAAGCGGGGCTCTCCTAAGAGTTTTGAGATAGACATGATGGCCAGTACCAAGTTAGTGCTTAGCAAGTACCACTGTCTGTAAGTAAAGCAGGGTGAGGTATACGTACTGTAGACTTACAATGTGAGCCTTCCATATGGCCACTCTGGTGCTTTCTTTGCAAGGGCCGCCTCTGTGCAAGGGAGGAATTGTGGAGGAGGTGAGCTGTTGCTCTCTCAAAGGACACACGTAGCACACTTAGGGTTAGTTAGGCTAAAGGAAACAACCGGTGAGAGGGAAACTACAATACCCTTTAATCCAAAATAAGCAAGCATTGGCAAAACCAATAGGTATCTCCTTGTTACACCTATTGGATATGATTTATGACCGATGCGTTCTAACGTAGGCACATGCATGCTCGCACGTACCAAATAACCCAGGTGCCATTTTTTTTATTTAACCAATCCAAGTTAGGGAAGCCACTTTGGTCGGTAAATAACTACAATTAAATTGTAATTGCACAAAAGGACAGGTCCTCGAAAATAATTTAAAAAAATTAAAAATGTATGTGTGAGAGGGTATACAATAAAAACGGGTAGGAGAAGGGCAAAAGCAGCACACGGGGAGAGCAACTCAGAGCGCAGAAGTGTTTGGCAGAGGGAGAAGCATACATAAGACAGAACAGCACACAAGGTAGACCGCAACATGGAGAACAGGGGAGAAGCGCACAAGGGAGAGAGTTGGAAAACACATACTCTTTCATGGAGTCCTTCACAGAAAGAAAATAAAATGTTACCTAAAAGTGGTGGAAGGATGGAAGTCAGCCATCAAAAGTATGGTATATGCCAGAGGGGTGGGTGAGAAGGGTGGGAACAAACCCTAGAAAATGGGTAGGCAAGCCATTGAATAAGAAGCAAGCAAATGTGATGGAAATGGGTGGACACAACCCACTAAGACCATGAAAACCCCATAAAACTCAGTTACTTATCTCCAGCCTGTCTCCGGAAGGAGGGCTCAAAAATGTCTTAAATCAAACGAACACCAACCCAGTGCTCTGCTTAATGATCGTCCAATTTGCATTTGTTCTTTCTAAGGTTAACTAACCGAAAGAGCTGCCTACATACATCTATCGCCCTGCGTACAAGAGAATAATTTATCTGACATCCAAAAGAATTCCACCCTTGTCGGATCAGAGATTCTGCACTTCTGAACTTCAACTGATTAGCGACCTTCTGCCGTGTCTGCAATATGTGTTACCGCTTGTTATTCTACTCTGACCCACAATCTAGAATCTATAAGGTTTCAAGAATGAGTCCTTTGCTAGATTACGTCCATCCTAACAGTTTACGTCCATCCTAACAGTTTACGTCCATCCTAACAGTTCTCTTTTTTTCTGTCTTTCTCGTTTGCTTGAGATTTTGCCCCTCAGTGTTGGTTACATTGATGGCACAAACTATACTAAAACCTCAGATCTTTAATGATATCCCTTCAGTCATTACCTGCAACTAGTTGACCACAGGATGCGATTGCATCACCTCAAATTGAACACATCAAAATCTGAAATGCTAGCCTTTGGTAAATGATCCATCTTTCACTCATCCACCATTCGGTCAAACGACCTCTGTTCCCCTCTTATCTCTTCATGCCACGTCCAGAATTGAGAGTTATCTATGATTCAAACCACTCCTTAATACCTCATGTGACTCAAGTAACAAACGGGATATTTGTACATGGGATGCTTATGTCCAATCTTTCCATACTTGGCTTTCCACCAAAGGGGTATAAGCCACCATCAAGCTAGTACTCTGTTTAGATTATGTCAACGGGATATCCATCAAAGCATTCATCAACGTGATGTGAATCTACAGAGAATCTTGAATATAGCGGAAAAACAAACTTGATATCAGGTCTCACATTTCACATACAATTCTCTGCACTTCCTTCTTGAATCTAGATGCATCGGCTTCAAAGCAGAGTACGTAGCTGTTTCAGCCATTTATGACTTGGGTTCTCTCTTCTCTCAGCAAAAAGTCAATTCCTACCACTATCCAGAGCTCTTTCATCGAAGCAGGCTGCAGTCCTAACAGATCCCTTCCTTCGAAAAATCCACACTAGTTGAATTTCCTTCTCAGTTTCAATAGCTAAGACATGAAATGTACTCACTGCAAGAATTAGGATAATCTACTACTATCTGGCACTTCCCATGTCCATCTCTTATGTTATAATGAAGCCTTAATCTACTATACAAATGCATTTATTATAACACTATTTCTTCACACCTCCTGCTTCCGCACTGCAACGCAACAAGACCATATTTCTACCTATGTCAGCGAATGACATGCACCTAACCGATTTCTTTCACTACAGGTCTCCGCACAGCCAGCACCCTGATCTGTGCTGCACCCCCCAAAAAAGTTTCCAGGATGGTGATACAAACCTGAGTGCTCTGCCATCCCATATCAGAGAAATGATGCGCTAAATAAAATATATAATTTGAACGAAAGGAGCCAGACAGCGAATATCATGGCCACTTGTCCAGGTGCTCAGAAACCTGAGCTCGCTTTTTAGCCTCTGGTTTTGCAATATGTAACTGGTGAAGCCACTGAGTGCCTGGTCACATGAGGTGCTGGGTTTGCTTGGAAGATGGTAGAAGCAGTTGAAGCACTTCAGATGGTGGTAGGAAATGTACTGCCGGCTCCGGTGTAAAGACAAGATGGCAAGTGAAAGAGATGGTCTGATCATTGAGGAAATACACCACTGTGGAGAGCATGGCACTAGCAGGGTGCCAACTTTGATCTACTTCTGTTTTTTTTGCTACTCTAAGTTCTGCATGAAGAACTGTAGCCAATGCACCATGGGGGTGTTTGAGTGGGTGAGGCAAGGATAAGCACCATAGGACAGCAACAATGTTTAACATCTCATTTGGATGCCCCACTGCAGGATGATAGTGGTGCAGAACAAAGCCAAAGTGAAATGGCAAGTAAGGCCCAGAAGGGCAAACAGGACTTTTACCAACAAGACTGAGAGAATGTGTTGTAGAAGAGGATGGAGATAGTGGAACATTGTGTTATCAGGCCAAAAGGAAGTGCTGGGTGCTTTGAACACCATCATTAAAAATCAGAATAAAGTTGATACAACTAGAAAGACGCCTGTAGAGAATGGAGAGGACAGTCTTTGGATGCTACGGTACTCTATTTGGAAGCTAGGACTGGCACAGTTGATGGACAGGTGCAAACACATATTGAAGTTTATAGATACAGGGAACAGTCATGTGATCCTGTTGGACAACACTTTGGAAGGGCTTGAAATTTCACTAAGAGCTGCTAATATTTGTGTCCTAGGGTTCTCTCCAGTGGCACCAGATACTTCTATCACAAATGCCATGTGCTCCTTTCGCGACCACCTTGCCCTTCCTCAAATAGTGATGAATACTTTGGGATAAAATCTTGTAGACTGCCTTCAATACCCTTGATGGCAGGTGAGGCAGCTGAAAGTGGTAACAATATTGTTGTGCTCTTGAGATGCAGATATCTGCAAATGGAGAATCAGAGATATCATTCTTCCCAGACTATGGTGAAGCTACAACACAGAAAGCATCAGTTTCAGATGCTCCTGAAAGAGATTTTGGACATGTGTCTTAAGGCGGTGATAAGGAACCCTGCAAAGCTTAAGGAGTGACATACTGAAAAGGAATATATATGCTTTTGTGTTGAACCAATGTGTTTCTTTTTTTCCTAGACAACTTACAAATTTGAGTCATTGGTTTGGGAAAGGCCACTGTACAAGGAATTGGGTTGAGGTTCCACTTGCATGTTGCTCCTTTCCTTCTCATGCCTTCCCCTTCTCATCCTTGATTTCCTCTAACCATTACCCCACCAAACTCCTCCTTCTCCGTCCTATGCTATCTTGTTGGTTTTACCCCTTTGGGGTTTCTTCCATGGTGTGAAATTAAAAAAAAATTGTGATTACATCTCACGACATAAAATGTCTGATATATCAATAATTATTTAAACACTAAAGAACAAATTCCTCATCCTGAACTTTTTCTAGTGATTAAACTTAGCCAACGCCAGGCAGCCTCTACTGTGGCAATAGCCATAGATGGGAAACATCCTTTACAACAAAACTTTTACAACGCAGTGCTTTTACAACGCAGGTTTTACAACGAAAACCATTACAACGCATTGCACTGGTGGGCGCTCTAGGATAGGGAATAGATTTAATTTACTATCCAACACCTTCCCTAGTGTCCACGGTGACTGGAGTTGGAATAGTAAATTAAACTATTCACTATCCAGCACCCCAAAGCGCTATGCGTTGTAAAGGTTTGCGTTGTAAAAACTGCGTTGTAACAGCATGCGTGGTAAAAGCATGCGTTGTAACGTCATACATCCGCCATAGACCCTTAGTTGCAACCAAAAGTGACAAAATGGCTCTATAAAGGGCAGTGACTTGTTCCTCATTTTCCACACTCAAAAAATTGAACGTCTGCTTTTTATTCCGGATGGTGAAAAATCGTAACTTGCAGCTTTCCAAGTAGTGCTTTTGGCTACCCTAAAAGCGTTCACTAAAGTGATTGTGATACCAGTAGCTCTCCTACATGGGCCACTTGTACAAATTAAACTACTCAAACAGAAGTTCTGTACCAGAATTGATTAAATGCGCTACAAGTCGCTAATATATAAACACCCAGGAAGCTGGCCTATAGACAGAGGCATGTCACGATCAGAAATTTAGAGCATATCAAAATTTATTAATAATCAATTCACATATTAGAGTTTTAAATAGTCAGTAAAAAGGAAACACATATCACATCCCACACCACACTCACGCATTCAAACCAACAAACTGAAAATCAGGAGTCCAGCCATACTCAAAGAAAGAAAGGCAAGACTTGAACAAATGGACCAGAATGACCAAACCATAGTGACATTGATGATAGTATTTTGTAGGTACATAAATCCTTTTTCAGAGTGGCACCGATTGTATCAACAGCCTTCAAATTCAAATTAGGCTGTGATGGCAACCACAAGCATTAGTCATAAGTTTGATATGGTCCATAAAGTAGTAACAACGCCGACGCGCGTTTGGGTGTTTGACCCGATGTGGGTCTCACCTTCCTCAGGGCGAGAAAATCCGAGGAAGTGGCTGTGGGATGTGCCTGATCTCCTAGCCAGGCTGAATACACTCGGTAGAATACAGAGATAACAAGGTTGTAGTCTAATAGCAACCTGAAAAGAAAACCCGAATAAAAAACAGTGTTCAGGACAGTAATGTAAGTAGACGGAAAAAGCTTCAGAGCAGTGCTGGTAGGATGCTGTATATATGGTAGGGACGGGAGCAGAACGCTCGTTAGATGATCGAGCAATGTTCCTCTGTCTGGGGATGCAGAGCAGGAGCAGGAAGCAGCAGTAACCGGAGAACACCGCTCGGACGGGGGCTGGTCCAGATGTCGGGTCAGTAACGCCGCAAGGGGAGGAGAGACTATTTAAAACTCTAATATGTGAATTGATTATTAATGACATTTTATATGCTCTAAATTTCTGATAGTGGCATGCCTTTGTCTATAGACCAGCTTCGTGGGTGTTTATATATTAGCGACTTGTAGCGCATTTAATCAATTCTGGTAGAGAACTTCTGTTTGAGTAGTTTGCTTATTTCCCCTGCTTTTCTTTACCTGTATCCCATTTCAGGGGCCCCCTCTGTTCGAGTGGTTCACTTGTACAAATTAATTAGGATTGCCTAATAGAATCTAGTTTGCCTGGTGAGACGTAATACATCTTCAAATGATGGTATTTAAGATATTTAGATTAATTATATTGATAAACTTGGAGGAGGTTGATGTTCACCAGAACAGTCTTGGAAACCTTTCTGCTATGAACTTTTCCTGTTAGGTCACGTGACATTCAGGCCAAGTCTTCTCCAGCAACCAGCTGAGGTCATCTTGGTCCAAAGCTTTGTTCAACTTTTTGGGTTCTCAAGCCTTTCTTAAGATGAAACCTTTGCAAAGGACTTGGAGAGGCGACAAAACCAGTTCTTCAACAGGTTGTAGCAAAAGATCCACTTGCCTGTTTCATTGGTTCATCAACTCTGCTTGTGGTCCACTACAGAAGTCTGTCAATCCTGGGGAACTTCATGTCCCCTGGCTCCATTGTTCATGTGAGTATTAAATTCCTCATTTTTAGGTCTCGCTGAAAGCATTGCTTTAGCAATGCTTGTTTGGCGAGATTATAGTAAGGCTTTCAAAAGTTTACCCAAACTGCGGATTAGGTACAGTTCATGTGAGCCAGGCGCGTGCACATCACATCACACACCATTTGTTATCAGCTTGTGAGCCTCGGCATCAGACTTCAAAGGAATTGGCTCCCTCTGCCCCCCCCCCCCACCACCACCATCAGACTTCAAAGGAATCCGCTCCGCTCCCCCCCCCCCCCACCACGCAATGCCGAGAGCTTGTCAAGATGGGAGGTCATCTGAAAAAGAGATCAATATATGGATATTGTATTGTAGGCCCCAAGCATGACTTCCACCCAACCATTCTAGGGCAGTCTTCCTTGCACTGAAGATCTTCTTTCTGATTGAGAGACCAACACAGGTTCTTGTCCCCGTGGACAAACAATGTTAAGGTGTACAAAACCTGTGAGAGACCTGATCCTCCAGACTGCTAGGAGGAGCTAGTAATGGTTTATCTTGTGGAGGATGGAATATTTTATTTGAAGAAAATTTCCTGACCTAAGTGTTTTGCCACATGCTTATATCTCTTGACTCAGACTTTGAGGCCTTCTAGTTCCCAAAGGGGTGAGGAAGGCAGGGAGACACATAATCAGCTTCTTCCAGAGCACTCTGCGATCGGTTTACTGTTGGACTTGAAGGCTGCTGAGATCTTGGAAAATCCTCTCCATGGAGAGCTAGGCAATTTCAATCTCTTCACAGATATCCTCATGGCCAAACAAAAGTTGGAATTTGATATTGCCTTTTCAATAAACTTCATCGGATGCACTTTATTCTGAAAGAGGCAATAGTCCGATTAATAGGTTGGCATCTAGGAAACTGTAGTCATTGCCATCAAACCCCAACTTTCTTCTCGTCCAGCGCTAGAGACCATTTTTGGCCAAGCTTTATCGGCTAAACTTTAACCCAAAACCTTTATCTCTATGTCTGCAGTTAGGGAATCAAGAACATATAGAAAAATACTTGAAGCACTAGAACACCAGCTGGTTGCCTCCTGCAAACTAGCATTGAAGGTATGCGTACTTTCTGTCTAGTGGGAAAATGTCATACTTTGTGGAAGATTGATTCTCTATCACTTCCTGACCATCAATGGGGCAGTTTTCAAAGCTTCTAAATGACTGCAAACAGGTGGACACACACACTGGCATTGATACTACAAAAGGCAAGCTACATGAGATTATACGTTGTCCTAGCCTTTATAGGCAAGCTAACAGTCGCAGAATAGGACAGGATTTGAAGTTTCAGACATTATTTTATACTCCATATGTGCCTGCCCTTCCGGAATGTCTGGATTATGGGAATCCCATATAATACTAGGGATTTCTTGTTTAGAGAATACATGTCTATATAAATTATCAAGATTTAGGAACAGATATATTTAAACAAATAGCTCAACACGGCGACCAAAGTTGCTTTGCTGTCTTGTACTAGGAGAAGAAAGCAGCAAAGAGCCATATTTACTAAATATGGCTTACTGCTGCTCTCTTCCCCTGTTCCGGTGCACAAGAAACTGCCTAGTGCCACCTGCACACCTTTGCACTATGTTGATAGCAATAAGATGCTAATAGCCCAAGATAAAAAGATAACAGAATAATCAAGCTGCAGCCAAAGCCAGCATACCAAATTCCAGGACAATTCTTTAGAGGTGAATGCATTAAGCCACGACTCAGTTCTTTGCAGACATACAATCCTACCATTATCCAATGCTCAGAACACAAGAGTTGTTGTATTATTAAATGTTTGTGCCGTATAGAACACACACATAACCCCTTCATACCTATTATATTGAATTCTATGCAGATGACTTGGCACAGCCTGAGATGGTGTTCAAGACTTATTGAAGGTTCTGTGTTTAAAATTATATGTGCCTGTAGTGGGTTTAATTGCAAGGATTACTGAAATAAATGT
The DNA here is from genome assembly GCF_964261635.1 of Lissotriton helveticus. Taxonomy (NCBI): domain Eukaryota; kingdom Metazoa; phylum Chordata; class Amphibia; order Caudata; family Salamandridae; genus Lissotriton; species Lissotriton helveticus. The sequence continues at coordinate 68,364,154 of NC_136072.1, forward strand.
CTTACTGGTCACCCTTCAAAGAGCTTCCAGACTTTCCACATTAATAATTTCCGATTTAGTCTTAGTGTTCATGGCTACCATGTAGACCGAAAGCACTGACAAGCCAATAATTATGATTATGTACTGTGGTAACAAAAGGATCTCTGTTACAAAGTCAGTAATCCACTCAGCTATCCGCATAAAATACAAATCTGTGATCTGAATGATATGTGTTCTTTGCAGCAAGCATATTAACCCTCTGTGCTACTTGATGGCGAGTCAAAACATTTGCCCCAATGGCTCTCCCAATGTCTTCAGTGGGTGACCACCACATTACAAATGACTCAGTGCAGTTAGAAACGACTTAATCAATGCAGCACATGTAGATATTGCTTCAGCACATTCTTAAGATTTAAATTAATCAATGACTATGTTTTGCACAAATCGTATCTAACCCCGGTTGCTTCTGATTCGTTAATAGGCCTTTGCAAAGCTGGACTGGACACCTTTCTGTTGCTTAGTGCTATATTTGGGTATTAAACTGGTACTAAAAGGTGCAACTAATGTCCAGATAGTGTTACTAAGTTTAAAAATGAGATAATAAATGAGATAATTATGAAGTAATACTAGTACAAAATGTGCCGCATTATGCTGCATTATTTGCTTTTTCTTGCCGAATAATTTACTCAACCCTGAGGCATAGTGTGGCCCTCTCCTGCCCCATAATTCCATTGGCCCTGCTTATAACCCCATGCAAAGCTGGGTGAACCTGTTCACTGAGCTTCCATACCCCATTTCCAGGGCCTGTGCATGTCTGCCACTCATATATCACATGGAAGGGCGCTGTGCAAAATGGAATTGACTTCCTGTTCATGAGTTATGATACAAGGTGAAAGTTTGGCTAAGAGATTTTGCCTTCTGCAACACAAGAAGTTGAATATATGTAGAACTACAACCCCCTTCTTTGAGACCCAAAGATATCTAGGGGCCACTATATACCTTTTTATGCCTTGATGATGTTGAACCATCGCCCTCCTCTAACCAAACCCACACGTCAGAGTAAGCACTTGTTATATATGTGCTGCCAGTACAGAGATCTGACAGACTACAATACAATATAATATGCAATCTAACCATGGTGAGGGTCAAACTGTATCTTGCTATTTAGAGCCCATTGCCCTCGCTCTTATGGGCTTGGACTACACTAACTGTATTTCCCTGTAACATTGAGAAATGTGTGCAGATTAAATGAACCCTGTATTGCTGATGCCTTGCTCAAGTATCACCAATGTATCCTGACATGTAACTGTTATTATTTATTGTGAATTTTGTTTTCCTGTCTGTACTGTACTCCTAATATTTGCAAAATGAATGAAACAAATTATACTGCAAGTCAAACAAGAATATTAAAATAAGAAAAGATCACAATATACTTCCATATGCTCAAGTATGTAATGATAATAACAACATAAATAATTACGCTAGGCAAAACTGCCCAAAATAAAACGTGGCTTCTCCCTGTCACCTACACTGTAATCTAACCCTTCATTAATTAGGTGAAAAACATTAAGAGTATATGTCAGAAAGAGATACACTTCCAGAAGCTGAATTGTGCGTGTGAAAATGTAAAATCTGGGCCCAAACTCGGCTTCCCTGTTTAACCAAAAAATATGATCCTAGACAATGTTGTATTTCAGGGAGCCTCCTTTTTAGGTCGAGCTTGGGCAGTACATGCGCTGCTCTGCGAGGCTTGCTGTATTCAGGTATGGACTTGAAGCTCTGCCCATCTTTTCAATTGGCTCCTGGTACTGTCCTTTCTAAATGGTTGCTTCTGATTCGTTCATAGGCTTGTTAGTCCTGCCTTAGTAACACCTTGTCTGCATTTGTAAGCTCCCATGAGGACCGGACTTTTTACTTGTGTTGTTACACAGTCTGTTTTAGCTACAGTCTGTGAGCACTATTTTCTTTATTGTATTTAATCTACATACTTTTGCAGGAACAATAGACTCTCTCTATCCCACCCAGTTTTCATGACAGTGCGGCGCCTGATCATGGACGCTACACGTTATCTTTAAAAAATGCTCCCTGCACAGTGCGGCACTTCTGCACGCGCTATGCTGCTTAACAAATCATTTTTATTTTTAAAAGCACCCCATACTGTGCTTTTGCTTTAATGGTGGCAGCACCGTTCTTTAGAAGAGCTGCGTCTTAAAGAAAGATCATGGCCGACATTGAAGTGAAAGCGTGGCATGGGGCGCTTTTATTTAAAAAAAAACATTTGTCAGCTTAACAACCAAATGTTTTTTTTTTAAAAAGCGCCCCATACCACGCTTTCACTTTAATGGCAGCTTCGCACCTTTTTTTACACAAACCATCGTGTCCAAAGAAAGGGGAGTGGCTGCCATTAAAGTCAAAGCGTGGCATGGGGCGCTTTTACAAAAAAAAAAAAAAAACTTTTGTTTGCCAACTTAAACAAATGCTTTTTTAGAGGGGGAATGCCCCATACCGTGATTCCACTTTAATGACGGCCAGGCCCCTTTCTTTAGACGCGACTCTAGTAAAGAAAAGGTGCCCGGTTGCCATTAAAGTGAAAGCGCGGCATAGGACGCTTTTACAAACAAGCATTTGCAATGCAATAGGTCTCGCATTTGGGAAAGTTTAGGCTATTGGTATTGTAAATGACAATGCCTTTTATTTATGTTTTCAAAACCAAAACATAAATGAAAGGCAGTGTAATTTACAATGCCAATAGCTCAAAATTGCATAAATGCGAGACCTATTGCATTGCAAATACTTGTTAGTCTGCCGGTGTCAGGCTGGATGGGACTCTTCCCTCTTTAGATCTTTCTCATTGCCCTGCAGGGCTAGTCTTCAAAGCAGCAGGTGGGGATCGGGCCAAGGGCGGCAAGATGCAGACTGCTATCAAGCAAACACTGCTTTCAACTCCACTCTTCCTTTGTCCTGCCACATGCAGAATGAGGGCAGCTGTAAACAGCAGAAACCAAAGGGCTCAGGGCGTGGATGGCCTCCTGACTCATCTTCATTCTGTGACCATCAGATTGGTCACTGATAACTGGAGGCAGATCAGCAGTTCAAGTTCAGGGCCCTTATAGGTAGCACTTATGCGCACTAAAGTGACAGGGATTTCTTTTTGTACCCTCGCCCCCCCCCACCCTTGTCCCCCGAGTCACCCCCACTCCAAAATCCCCAACACTTCCTACGCCCATGGCTACAACTCCAATTCTCACATCCATTTAGCCCACAGTCTAAAGGAATCGTAGAAACCTTGCTCAAACAGGCATTGACTTTGAGGATCTTAAGCAATGGTGTATCTTGGTATCTAATCAATATAGCGCACAAAGAACATTCAATAGTCCTCAGAGAAAATATTACAAAATCAAACAACTTATCAGATGGTGTGAGGAATCTTAGTTTAAATGTCCCAAACCTTCCCTTGGAGGGGCAAATCCATAAAGCCAATTCCATCTTGATCTACAACTGAATTTGTAGAACACAAGACACCTCCTATCGGAAGCTCACGGTCTGGATGAGTGCTGTTGATGTTGAAATTTCTTAGCCACCGAAGCCCCTTGATATTGCCCATAAAAAACCATCAAGACAAACATCCGTTCAGTCACGCTTTTCACCCATCGCTGCCAATTCTTGGAGTAAAAGGCAATTGCACAGTGATCCTATCGCCGTTACTAGGTCCAACAAGAATCCACATCTACTGAAGACTTAGTGAAGCCATCCTCTCTGGCCCATTCTTTGCAGTTGGTCGATGCTTTAGCGTCTGCAGAATACTACTCAATGGAACTACCAACTCGGTAATCTGGAAATAACCCCAAAGAAGTAGGTAGCACTGTGGTCGATCCCTGCGGGGAAGGCGTTTATCCTGCATCAAGTAATGGACCTGTAGCGGCCATCACAGGCACCACACATTCCACAAACAGTGGGCCATCTATCCTTGCTGCTTTTCTGCAGGCTGTGTATGAAATGGAAGAGCAAATAAATACCATTGCAAATGCTTTTCTCATCGTACCTGCCTGCAGTGTTGTCGGCACTTCCTCTCTTCACTGGTCAGCGGCCGGGCTTGGCTCCACCATCTCAGATCCAGCAACCGACCGGCCGGGCTTGGCTCCGCCGGCCGGTACACAATTCCCAGCAGCCTTTGGGGCTTGTGACGTCGCCGCCTGAGGCGAGCGCGCCAGGAGGCGCTTAAAGGCGCGGCAGGGGCTGAGTCCCCTGTCTTCTCATCGTACCTGCCTGCAGTGTTGTCGGCGCTTCCTCTCTTCACTGGTCAGCGGCCGGGCTTGGCTCCGCCATCTCAGATCCAGCAACCGACCGGCCGGGCTTGGCTCCGCCGGCCGGTACACAATTCCCAGCAGCCTTTGGGGCTTGTGACGTCGCCGCCTGAGGCGAGCGCGCCAGGAGGCGCTTAAAGGCGCGGCAGAGCCTTCGTCCCGCGAGGACGCGCGCGGGACGCGCCGGACGAAGCCCGGACAAAGGGCGGGCCGTCTGAGGCCGTCCGAGGTTGGACAAGGTTGGGTTGGGCCTGGGATTCTGCTTGATTTCGTATATATTTAGCTACAGTACATTGTTCATTTCGGATATCATCATCCAGCATATCCATTGCAACTGAAGTGCCTGGTGGGTAAATACCTTGCTTTGAGTGCCTTGAGTAAATTGCTCATTGAATCATGCCTGCGAAGAAGCAAACTACTCCTAATAACACTCTTGATAACTATCTTGTACATGTTGTGGAAAGAATTAACAGTGATAGGAGATCCTCATTGGGTCTAGATTCACCCATCCAATCTCCCTTCGTTGATATTGAGCCAGACGATCCTTTTGCGCAAACTAGAAGTTTAACTGATGATTTACATGATTCTTTCCATGATACTAACATCATTCAGCCTAGTGGTATTGTCGCTTGTATTGAAGATACCAGTGTTAACGAAGCTTTGATAGATATATCCATTAGCAAAGAGTCCCCAATCCCCCCTGCAGCACCCGTCCTAGCCCCTAGGGTTACAGGGGCTAACCAAAAGGTTATGTCAAAACGGGAGGGTCTAAGGTCAGCTAAGAATAAAGTTGCAACCCCACTGAGTAACTTAATAGAGATAGAGGAGGATGATTTGACTAGCGAGGCCTACGTTACTCTTTCAAATGCTCAATTTAATAAATTACTGATCATGATGGATACAAAAATTAAAGGTATAGTTAAACCTCTGGTCAGTAAAATAGACAAGCTAACCTCTGAGGTTAGTCGACTAGAAGGTTTACTAGAAAAAACTCTGGGGGAAGTAGGCAAACTCCCGGAAGCTGTTCTATCTAGGATCGAGCCCACTTTGAGCAAACAAGCCACGGTAGCAAATAGTGGATCTATCCCTATCCCTGTATTAAATCCACCGATGTCAGCTCAGATTAATTTCCCAGGTGGTGTTCTGGATGCTACTATACCAGCTCCCATTACTTCTGATTCTAACGCTGGGAAAGGGACTTTTGAGCTTGTAGTTGAAGCCTCCCCATTGGTTCTTGTCCTTGCCAATGTCCCTCCCTTGGCTCAAGGAGAACATGAATCAACATCCTCCTTAATAAATAAATCTTTATCATGGCTGTCCAACAACATGGTAATTTCTCCCTGGGGAAAGCAGCAACTCTCGGAAGAGCTTGTAAATGCGAGAAGGGTCCAGTGGATTGGGGACAGGGTCAAAAAGTTTAAGGGGGAGTGTGTTGTCCTCCATTTTTCAGACCCTGGGGTTCTGCCTAATATCTTGCCCAATATCTTACCACCTCAGCGTAGATCAACTTCAATTGTTCCACTGACTTTGGATTTTTTCTACCCTAGGAAGGGAAGTGGTCCAAACTCCAGTATTCTACGAACAAAATGGAACATTGTAACCAAGAGAGGGAGGAAGGATATTGTTCCTACAGAGTGGGGTCTGGGGTTGGAAAATAGATTCTCTGCTTTTTAAAACCTGGATGCTTGCGATTGACAACCATCTAACCACAATTCTATGCCGCAACTTGTCTGTGATGTAAGCACCATTGGGGAGATCAGTCATTTAACTAAAGATAGAACTAAGGGGTCGCCCACTGAGGCTCTAGCTGGTCCAATCAACGAAAATGTTAAGTTTAATGATACTGTTGACAAAGTGATGAATGAGTTTGTTTTAAGCCCCAGTTCTGACATGGAAACTAATAAGGGGAATCTTTTGTCTTGGAATGTGGCTGGGCTGTGTTCCAAGTTGGATTGTGCAGACTGGTTTGGATTTATAAATATGTACGACCTTTGTATCTTCCAAGAGACTTGGGCATGTGACCCTGTTTTTGCATTGGGGTATATAAATTTTCATGTCCCTGCCACTAGGGGCCCCAAAGGGCGTCCGATGGGGGGCCTTACCATATGGGTGAGGCAGTCTTTAAAGATTGTAGTAAAATGTGTAGAGCTTCACCACAGAGATATTCAGCTCATTAGACTTTCTAGTGATTTACCCATCTCCATTGACATTTATAACATCTATGCTAGAGGTGGAAACAAAGGTAAATCCGATGTTCTCTCAAGCCTGTTTAATTTCCTTGAGATACATTCGACAAGGAAAAATATATTAATTGCAGGCGATCTAAATCGCTCATTTGAACCCCTCATTACTGGTGAGGCCTCACTGGGGGAAGAGGAAGATAAGCTATGGGGTATTCCCACATTAGATACTTCTCCGGTAACTCGTTGGACGGCAGATATATTAGGTTTAAATGCAATGTGCCTGGAGTATGGGCTGAGAGCCCTGAATGGTCGAACCAAGTCAGATCGAATTCCCGCCATGACTTTTAATAATGGGCGAAACAAAAGCCGCATTGATTATGTCATCTGTAGCATTTCCCTATGGTCATCTGTTAGCGACATGGTGGTAACAGTAAGGCCAGAAAGCGATCATGACCCTTTATGTGTCTCTCACAATTGGTGGCTGTCTAAAGACATTGTTCCGACCCTCCGTGATCAACCTTTGCCCCCATTAATTGTACCAACTAATAATATGCGCAGGCTAAGGTGGTCAGGTGTCGGGACTGACCAGCAGGTCCTTGAAAAAATAGGAGCAGCGACAGACAAGGCTATTGTGGCCCTGGAGTGCGTTGCAGGGACCCCCTTGGGCCATGACGACATAACCAAAGCACATGTGACTCTCTTTAACGAAATCAAAGGTTACTTTTTAAAACCGGTAAATAATAAGAGGGTAAGTGCATATAGAGCTGCAAAGTGGTATAATCACGATTGTAAGGTGGCAAGATCCAATCTAGGAGTCGCTATCAAGAGCAACAATTTGGATGAGATTCGATCAGCTAGGAGGCACTATAAAAATTGTATTGCTAAGGCAAAAAGAGAATGGGACGAAGCCCACTGGCAGAAGTTGAAATGTGCAAGTGATCGCAAACATTCACGACTATTTTGGCACATTGTCAAATGGGGTCATGAAAGGTCTGCAGAAGCTATTAATAACAATGTCCCCCAGGATGCATGGGTCAAATTTTTCAGTGAACAATATTCTACCAGGGATCAGCTTGTAGATAGTATTTGCCCTACTTACTTGTTTGCAGATGAGAACATCTTTGCTCAGAGTGAAGTACTGGCTGCCCTAAAATCCGTACACAGTGGCCGAGCTCCAGGCATTGATGGGGTCCCTGCGGATGTTTTTTTAAATGACACCGACAGGTGGAGCAAATACATCTACCTACTAGTAAATCATATTGCCAAAGGTGCTGAAATCCCGGTATCATGGCGGGGTGCTGTAATTATCCCTGTATGCAAAAAGGGAGACCGTGCCGAACCTTGTAATTACCGCCCAATCAGCTTAATTGACACTGTTCAAAAGGTTGTGGGGCGAGTGATTATTAACAATTTGCTTGACTGGGCGGAGGACCACAACATTCTATCCCCTTTTCAGGCTGGGTTCCGCAGAGCAACTAGCACTGTGGACCAGGTCTTCCGTTTTCAATTAATCCAGTGGAGGACTGTGGTACTGGGCGGAGGTAGTCTGTACGCAGCATTTGTTGACCTGCGGGCTGCATTCGACCTGGTACCGTGGGCAAAACTGTGGGACGTGCTGACGGCTCTGGGGGTTCCAGGGATCCTGCTGACCATGATCATGAGACTGCACGAAGGCACTTACGCCAAAATTCAATGGGGTGGCTATGGAAATGACACTCCTGAATTTCCTGTTGAGCGTGGGGTCCGACAAGGATGCTCAATGGCACCAACATTGTTTACCCTTTTTATTAATGGCATTGTTCCCCGTATGCAATCTCAGGCTGTGGATGCTCCCTCTCTCGCAGGTGTAAAAGTTCCTATTTTAATGTTTGCCGATGACACCTTAATTTTATCTAAATCCCCAAGTGGTCTGCAAAAAGCATTGGCAATTTTTGATCATTTTTGTGTCGATCACGGCCTGGAGGTGAATGCTTCCAAAACTAAACTCATGGCTTTTAATCCTCATAGAAATTTTAAATCCAAAATATCCATGAGCGGGCGCTACCTTGAATTAGTAAATTATTTTACTTACCTGGGGATTCATATCTCTAATGACAATAGATGGAACCAACATATAAATATTGCGTTATTAAGACATAAGCAATTGGCTGGCACTATCGTTAAGGAACATAGGAAATCATTGACCAAGCCGATCAAACCTCCCTTGATCATATATGAGGCAAAGGCAATAGGGTCAGCACTGTACGGGGCAGAGTTGTGGGGGCAAGAAAATCTGCAGGAGTTACAAACATCGGAGAATAATTTCCTAAGGAAACTCACAGGCACCCCACAGAGCAGTCCGCTTTTGCCTCTGAGATATGAGCTTGGCAGGAAAGAAATCTCGGAAATGGGTAAACTACGACGATATTGTATTGGCGCAGGATCTGGACTACGCCAGAGCTCTCCCATTACGCTGAAGGGTTTGCTGATGTCATTAAAGCGGACCGATTTAACAAAATTAGATGGTTCAAATCACTAAAAACAGCATTATGTGATTTAGGACTAAACGCATTATGGTCCGATCCAGCTGGGTCATCCTTCCCCTCTAAATCAACCCTAAAAAACTTATTTTGGTAACGGGTTGAAAATAGGTGTTTGCTCAGCATTAATAATGGGTCCATGACTACAACTTTCCTTGAGGTTAAACTGTTCCCTATGTATGAATTGTACTGGGATTATATATCGAAACCCATGGACAGGAAACTGTTTTTCCAGTTAAGGGCTGGCTCACTCCCTCTCCGCAATTTAACATCAAAGTGGAGAGATGGAGGACCAGCTACCTGCCCGGGATGTGGGGTAGGAAAGGAAACGTTTGGTCATTTTTAGGGCGAGGTCTCCGCCCACGAAGGGGGTGGAGCTTCGAGCTCCTAATGCTAAAGAAGAAAGAAAGGATCTCTAGGGCTCTAAACAGACACATTCCTTAGTGTATTCTGTCATCTGCCTAGTGATTCGTTTTCGCTGTGCTGTGTATGTAGTAGCTTTGAAGTGATAGGCTGTAAGTAATTTACGCGTGCCCGATGTGGCATATTGTGTGCGAGAACGAGCACGGCAGAGTCATTAATCTTAATTACGAGCTGTCAGAGTGCCCGTGTAATGCAATTCAGATGGTGCGAGCGCGTTCACCATTGCAGTGACACTGTAAGCGAGCTAAGGACCCTTTGTGGGAGCGCTGAAAGAGCGCATAATTCTGTGAACGGTATTCCTTTATCGTAGGCTTCTCTTCCGTTTATTAAAAATAATTATTTACCTACATGCCATTAATAAGTTAAAAAATGTTTTCCAAATGCAAATAAAAGCCACAGTCTGACTTTTGCAACCACAAGGCGCTGCGGCTAACTGGAGATCTGACCTGCATCCCTCGGAAGCAATTAAAAAGCAGCTCTGTGGGGGCTTACCGAGCTTTAAATCAGCAGCCCGGGAGAAGTTTGACAATGTGCATGCACCCAAAAAAAGACATGCATTTACAGAGCGCCACTTTACCCCACAAGAGCTCGAGTGCTGCTGTTGACAGATAACAGATGTTTACTGTTATCCGACTCGGTGGTACTCATTTTATCAACCTCAGAAGGATGAAAGGCTGAGTGGAGTCACACGTGCGACAGGCTAGTGAAGCCAATGCATATCTACAGGCTAGTAAAGCCAATGGATATCTACAGGCTAGCGATGACAGTGTATATCTACAGGCTAGCGATGACAGTGCATATGTACAGGCTAGCGATGACAGAGCATATCTACAGGCTAGCGATGACAGTGCATATCTACAGGCTTGTGAAGCCAATGCATATCTACAGGCTAGCGATGACAGAGCATATCTACAGGTTAGCGATGACAGCGCATATCTACAGGCTAGCGATGACAGTGCATATCTACAGGCTAGCGATGATAATGCATATCTACAGGCTAGCGATGACAGCGCATATCTAGCAGTGCAGAGTGGCGGTGCAGAGTGGCGGTGCAGAGTGGCGGTGCAGAGTGGCGGTGCAGAGTGGCGGTGCAGAGTGGCGGTGCGGTGGTGCAGAGTGGCAGTGCAGAGTGGCAGTGTGGCGGTGCAGAGTGGCGGTGCAGAGTGGCGGTGCAGAGTGGCAGTGCAGAGTGGCAGTGCAGAGTGGCGGCCGTGGTGCAGAGTGGCAGTGCAGAGTGGCAGTGCAGTGCAGAGTGGCGGTGCAGTGGTGCAGAGTGGCGGTGCAGAGCGGCGGTGCAGAGTGGCGGTGCAGAGTGGCGGTGCAGAGTGGCGGTGCAGAGTGGCGGTGCAGAGCGGCGGTGCAGAGCGGCGGTGCAGAGTGGCGGTGCAGAGTGGCGGTGCGGAGTGGCGGTGCAGAGTGCAGAGTGGCGGTGCAGAGTGGCGGTGCAGAGTGGCAGTGCAGAGTGGCAGTGCAGAGTGGCAGTGCAGAGTGGCAGTGCAGAGTGGCGGCCGTGGTGCAGAGTGGCAGTGCAGAGTGGCGGTGCAGAGTGCAGAGTGGCGGTGCAGTGCAGAGTGGCGGTGCAGTGGTGCAGAGTGGCGGTGCAGAGTGGCGGTGCAGAGTGGCGGTGCAGAGTGGCGGTGCAGAGTGGCGGTGCAGAGCGCAGAGTGGTGGTGCAGAGTGGCGGTGCAGAGCGGCGGTGCAGAGTGGCGGTGCAGAGTGGCGGTGCAGAGTGCAGAGTGGCGGTGCAGAGTGGCGGTGCAGAGTGGCGGTGCAGAGTGGCGGTGCAGAGTGGCGGTGCAGAGTGGCGGTGCAGAGTGCAGAGTGGCGGTGCAGAGTGGCGGTGCAGAGTGGCGGTGCAGAGTGGCGGTGCAGAGTGGCGGTGCAGAGTGGCAGTGCAGAGTGGCAGTGCAGAGTGGCAGTGCAGAGTGGCGGCCGTGGTGCAGAGTGGCAGTGCAGAGTGGCGGTGCAGAGTGCAGAGTGGCGGTGCAGTGCAGAGTGGCGGTGCAGAGTGGCGGTGCAGAGTGGCGGTCGGAGTGGCGGTGCAGAGTGCAGAGTGGCGGTGCATAGTTGCGGTGCAGAGTGGCGGTGCAGAGTGGCGGTGCAGAGTGGCGGTGCAGAGTGGCGGTGCAGAGTGGCGGTGCAGAGTGGTGGTGCAGAGTGGCGGTGCGGTGGTGCAGAGTGGCGGTGCAGAGTGCAGAGTGGCGGTGCAGAGTGGCGGTGCAGAGTGGCAGTGCAGAGTGGCGGTGCAGAGTGGCGGTGCAGAGTGGCGGTGCAGAGTGGCGGTGCAGAGTGGCGGTGCAGAGTGGCGGTGCAGGGTGCAGAGTGGCGGTGCAGAGTGGCGGTGCAGGGTGCAGAGTGGCGGTGCAGAGTGGCGGTGCAGGGTGCAGAGTGGCGGTGCAGAGTGGCGGTGCAGGGTGCAGAGTGGCGGTGCAGGGTGGCAGTGCAGAGTGGCAGTGCAGAGTGGCAGTGCAGAGTGGCGGCCGTGGTGCAGAGTGGCAGTGCAGAGTGGCGGTGCAGAGTGCAGAGTGGCGGTGCAGTGCAGAGTGGCGGTGCAGTGGTGCAGAGTGGCGGTCGGAGTGGCGGTGCAGAGTGGCGGTGCAGAGTGCAGAGTGGCGGTGCATAGTTGCGGTGCAGAGTGCAGAGTGGCGGTGCAGAGTGGCGGTGCAGTGCAGAGTGGCGGTGCAGTGGTGCAGAGTGGCGGTGCAGAGTGGCGGTCGGAGTGGCGGTGCATAGTTGCGGTGCAGAGTGCAGAGTGGCGGTGCAGAGTGGCGGTGCAGAGTGGCGGTGCAGAGTGGCGGTGCAGAGTGGCGGTGCAGAGTGGCGGTGCAGAGTGGTGGTGCAGAGTGCAGAGTGGCGGTGCAGAGTGGCGGTGCAGAGTGGCGGTGCAGAGTGGCGGTGCAGAGTGGCGGTGCAGTGTGGCGGTGCAGAGTGGCGGTGCAGAGTGGCAGTGCAGAGTGGCGGTGCAGAGTGGCGGTGCGGTGGTGCAGAGTGGCAGTGCAGAGTGGCAGTGTGGCGGTGCAGAGTGGCGGTGCAGAGTGGCGGTGCAGAGTGGCAGTGTGGCGGTGCAGAGTGGCGGTGCAGAGTGGCGGTGCAGAGTGGCGGTGCGGTCGTGCAGAGTGGCAGTGCAGAGTGGCAGTGTGGCGGTGCAGAGTGGCAGTGTGGCGGTGCAGAGTGGCGGTGCAGAGTGGCGCAGCTGAGGTGACACCTTCTCCCACTGACAAGAAGGACATGACAACCAGCATTTGTGCGAGCTTTTTACATTTACAAGGACAACACAGGAAGCAGCAGTGCAACTTTCTCCCATTCACAAAGAAACCACAGGCAGCAGATGTGCAAGCTTCTCACACTCGCACGAAAGACATCACAATCAGCTGTGGTACAAGGCAGCTGCTTCTTGCAGATGCAAGAAGGATGAAGACACAGAACAGCCTTGCAGATTACATTAGCACACATCGGGCTTCAGTGCCAGGCAGCTGTTCTTTGCATACTCCAGAAGGATGATGAGACAGAGGAGCCCTGCAGAATACATCAGGCAGCCAAACTTCTCACATCCACTAGGAGCCCACAGGCAGCTCTGATGCCATCTTCTCCCACTCACAAGAAGCACATCACAAGTAGCAGTTGTGCAAGCTTCTCACACTCACAAGAAGGACATCACAGCCAGCAGCTGTGCAAGCATCTTACACTCACAAGGAGGCCACAGGCAGGTGAGGTTCTGCCTTCTTTCACTCACAAGAAGGACATGACAAACTGTAGTGGTGCAAGCTTCTCACACTCACAATGAAGGACATCACAGGCAGCAGCTGTGAAAGCTTCTTACACTCACAAAAAGACCGCAGGCAGTTTGTAGGAAGGGGGAGTCTCTGGTTGGCGCAGTGCAACACTGGCGACAAGCAGGGCCTCTCTCTTCCTCGTCAGGGCTGAGGGTTACCTTCAAGACAACCTCTGCTTACCCTCTAGGTAGTGTGGCTTAAGCAGTCTTAGGCTAATCTCTGGGGCATGTAGGGTTAAACATTTGCAATATCACACCATCACAACCAACCCACCACACAATGACACCAAACTGTATTTGTAAAAATATATGTTCTTTATATAAATCTCAAGCAGGCTTGTAAATACAGTCTTGGTTACTTCAAATGCAGGTTCCAGTTACTCTTTATGAAAAAGGCACAGTTCTTGAATAAATGCGGTCTTTTGGGCCTTCTGCCCAGCTTTAGAAAGGTTCCAGTGTCTTATAGCGCTTCAAGGCGCTTCCCGCTGTCTCCGCTCTCGAAATGAGTCACCCGTCGGGGCTCGACTCGGGGAGAGGGTGTCGCGGGCCTCGGGGAGCGTCAGGCGGGGCCTCGGGGGCCAAGAGCAGAGCGCGCCTCTGACTCTGGGGCGGCTCGCGCTGCCAAGCAAACAGCAGCGGTGAGGCTCCCGGGGTGCCTGAGGTCAGACCGCGCGGTGCGAGCTCAGATTGCAGGACGCTCGCGCCGCGGAGGGGCAAAGACAGTACCTTTCACTTCTTGTGGTGATCCTCGGAGAGGGCGGCTGAAGGGGGAGCTGTCCCACGTCGCGTTGCTTCCTTGACGGGCGGTGCGAGCTGCGGCTCGAGGCAGCAGGTCACGGGTCACCCAGGGCGGCGGTGCTCGATGGGGGCTCAGGTCCTTTTACTCAGTCTTCTCGTCCGTCCTGACGGCGGCGGCTGGGTGTGGCGCAGTGGCAGTACGGTCCCCAAGTGCGGGACGTACCCAGCCAAAGTGCCGATCGCGGTGATGTCCCTTCAGCGGGGCAGCCGGCCAGACGCTGATTAGCGAGGGAGATGGCAAGGGCGGCAGTCCGTCTTTGCGGGGGAATCCACGGCGCTTGTGCCCAGTAGACTCCGGTGCTTGGACCGGACGGGTCCTCCGTTACTTTGCTCTCGTGGGGCCAGGTGCAGATGCCGTCACGGTGTTCAGGCCAGCGGCGGCTGGGCTTCACGTTGCTATGGCGATCTGCTCACCCACGGTCACGGTGTGCAGGGGGGTTTGATGCTCTCGTCTTCCTCAGACAGCGCTGCAGCGATAAGCAGCACACACAGCAGATGCGTTGGTCAGGGGTTAGCGCTCACTGTTCCTGGAGCGCTGGTCAGGGGGCAAGTTCAGCAGCAAGCCCTTGGAGATCTTTTAGCAGAGTTTGGCACAAAGTTCAAAATAAAGTAAAAGTCTCTTGTAGTCTTTTTCTCTTCCTCTCCTTTGGCAGCAAGGCACCAGACACAGGCCAGAGTCAGCACTCCTCCTTGTAGTCCTTCCAGGTCCTTCTCTTCGGGCAGAGTTTCTCTTGTAGCACAAACAGGATCTAATTTACAAGGAGCAGGGCTCCTACTTTTATACCCAGTTTCTTTTGTTCTAGCAAGCCAGGGGGGCCTCTGCATAACTGCTCCAGTCTCTGAGTACTTGTTGTGGGTACTTATGACTTCTGCATTCAGTGTGAGGGCAGGCACATCAGCCGCTCCCCAGGGGGGCGGAGCCGGCATGGAGAGGGCAGGAGTGGCCTGAGCACTTTGTTTACAAGCTTCGGTCCTTCCTGGGCCAGGTGCAGGCTGAGTCATCAGTCGCTCCCCAGGAGGGCGGAGCCAGCATTGTGGTGGCAGGGGCACAGCCTGATGCATCGTTCAGGGGAAACTCCCACCACCCATTAAGGGGTCCTCCTGCTAATCACTACCTGTCAACTCCCAGCCCTGTCACTCACACACACCAGACAGTCAGATCCACATCCAAGCAGAGGCGGGCTGAAATGATTAGGCAAGCAAATGCTAACTTTCTAAAAGTAGCATTTGCAAACACAGGATATTAAAATAAACTTTACTAAAAGAAGTATTTTATTATTCTGAGTTCAGGCATACTAAACACGAATTTCTACCATGTTCCCTGAGCCTGCTGGGATTATAGAGTGTAATAATTCCAGCAGCCCATCTGGCCTAGAAGGGAACAGGTAGCCTTACAATAGTGAAAACGAATTTGGTAGGAATTCACTATTAGAACATGCCACACTCATCAGGGCATGTTCTACCTTACACTACAATGCACCCTGCCCTCAGGCCTACTATAGGGGTGACTAATATGAAGTTAAGGGAAGGTTCAGGGGCTGGCAAGTGTGTGCACTTGCCCAGCCAGGGTGACAGTACCAGACTGCACGCAGGGTCTGCAATGGCAGACCCTAGACACATTTTAAGGCTGCTTCTGTGGGTGGCGCAACCAGCGCTGCAGGCCCACTAGCAGTATTGGCATTCACAAGCCCTGGCACTCCTAGTGCACTTTACTAGGGGCTAACAGTGAATCCAATGAACCAATCATGGACATCAATCATATGTACACTTTACAGTAGGGAGCACTTGCACTGCGGCACGGGTTGGCCGTGGCGCAGTGCCCTGAGTAGCAGACACCATCAAAACATTGGAGGCACAACAGCAAAAAGTGGAAGGGAAACTCACGCCAAGGTGCCAGGTCTAACACGTGTCCCCTCCAGCTGAAATGTGGGGAGAACTACCCTTCCCCAGGGAGTTCCTCATCACTAAGGCGGAAAAATCTGGACAGACCATCAGCGTTGGCGTGATCTGTGCCAGGGCGGTGTTCCACCGTGAAGTCCATACCCTGTAGGGAGATGGACCACCTCAACAGTTTTGGGTTCTCACCCCTCATTTGCATCAACCATCTGAGGGGCCTGTGGTCCGTCTGAACCCGGAAGTGAGACCCAAACAAGTAGGGTCTTAGCTTCTTCAGCGCCCAGACCACAGCAAATGCTTCTCGCTCTATTGCACTCCACCTACTTTCCCGTGGAAGTAACCTCCTACTGATGAAGGCTACGGGTTGGTCCCAGCCCTCCTCAGTCATCTGTGAGAGAACAGCCCCTACACCATGCTCTGAAGCGTCTGTTTGCACTATGAATTCCTTGGAGAAATC
Organism: Lissotriton helveticus; assembly: GCF_964261635.1. NCBI lineage: Eukaryota > Metazoa > Chordata > Amphibia > Caudata > Salamandridae > Lissotriton > Lissotriton helveticus. The sequence continues at coordinate 68,380,485 of NC_136072.1, forward strand.
AGGAGCCAGGAGCACGGGCGCCGTGCACATGGCAGTCTTCAGGGTGTCAAAAGCCTTCTGACAGGTGTCAGTCCAAATCACATTCCTGGGCTGCTTCTTAGAAGTCAGTTCTGTCAAGGGGGTCACAATAGTGCCATAGCCCTTGACAAACCTCCTGTAATACCCAGTGAGCCCCAGGAAGGCTCTCACTGCAGTCTGGGTCTTGGGGGGTTCCCAAGCCAGGATGGTCTCAATTTTGGGTTGCAAGGGTGCCACCTTGCCACTCCCCACTTGGTGTCCCAAGTACACCACCGAACCCTGCCCAATCTGGCACTTGCTTGCCTTGATTGTGAGGCCTGCCTTGCGCAGCGCCATCAACACTTCCCAGAGGTGCCGCAGGTGTTCTGGCCAGGTGCCACTGAACACTGCGATGTCATCCAGGTAGGCGGCACTGAACTCATCCAGCCCGACCAACACCTGGTTGACCAACCTCTGAAAGGTGGCAGGGGCATTCTTCATCCCAAATGGCATAACCCGGAACTGGAAATGCCCATCTGGTGTGGAGAATGCGGACCTCTCCTTTGCCCCATCGGTCAGGGCGATCTGCCAGTACCCAGACGTTAAATCAAACGTGCTGAGGTACCGGGCAGCCCCTAGCCGATCAATGAGCTCATCAGCTCTGGGGATAGGGTGCGCGTCAGTCTTGGTGACTGAATTGAGTCCTCTGTAGTCCACACAGAACCGGAGTTCAGGTGTGGCTCCCGGCGCAGCAGCCTTTGGGACCAAGACCACGGGGCTGGACCAAGGACTGCTGGAAGACTCAACCACCCTAAGAGCAAGCATCTTGGAGACCTCCTCCTTGATGCAGGCCCGTACCCTGTCAGTTACCCTGTAAGCCTTGTGCTTCACAGGTAAGCTGTCCCCTGTGTCCACATCATGGACGCACCAATCTGTGACACTAGGAACCAGGGAGAACAGGTCTGGAAACTGCCCCAGCAACTGGCGGCAGTCTTCCTGTTGCTCAGGGGTCAGGGTGGGTGAGAGGTTAACTCCATCCACTGACCCATCTTTCTCACAGGCCACTAAGAGGTCAGGGAGAGGCTCAGACTCCTCTTCCATTCCATCATCAGTGGCCAACAGCATGCCCACTTCGGACCTTTTCAAGTGGGGCTTGAGGCGGTTGACATGTAAGACCCTTAAAGGATTCCTGGGCGTCTTCATGTCCACCAAGTATGTCACTGAGCTCTTGCGCTCCACAACCTCAAATGGGCCTGTCCACTTATCCTGAAGTGCACAGGGTTCCACTGGGGCCAAGACATACACCTCCTGTCCAGGCTGAAGCTCTACCAGAGTGGCATTCTGGTCGTACCACCGCTTCATCTCCTCCTGGCTTGCTTCCAGATTTGCCTCAGCAAGTTGTCTGAAGCGCCTGGTTTGGTTTCTGAAGGCCAGCATGTAGCTATATACATTCTGGGGAGGTTTCCTGGGAGATTGCTCCCAGCCTTCCTTTACCAAACTCAGTGGTCCTCTCACGGGGTGACCATACAGCAGCTCAAAGGGGCTGAACCCTAGAGACTTCTGTGGCACCTCGCGGTATGCAAAGAGCAGGCATGGTAAGAGGACGTCCCACTTACGCCTCATTGGACCTTCCAGGCCCATGATCATGCCCTTCAGGGTTCGGTTGAATCTTTCAACCAACCCATTTCCTTGTGGATGGTAAGGTGTGGTGAACTTGTAGGTTACACCACACTCTTGCCAAAGGGACTTCATATACTTGGATATAAAGTTGGTCCCCCTGTCGCTCACCACCTCTAGAGGGAACCCCACTCTGGAGAAAATTCCCATTAGTGCACGCCCCACCACGGGGGCCGTCACTGTCCTCAGAGGGATGGCTTCAGGGTACCGGGTGGCATGATCCACCAAGACCAGGATGAACCTGTTGCCCATGGCTGTCTTGGGGTCCAGAGGCCCAACAATATCAATACCCACTCGTTGGAATGGCGTACTGACCACAGGGAAGGGTTGGAGGGGAGCCTTGTTCTTCCCTCCGCTCTTCCCACTTGCCTGGCAAGTTGGACAGGTCCTACAATGAGCATCTGAGCTCTTGTGCATTTGGGGCCAGTAGAAGTGGGTGACAAGCCTGTCATAGGTCTTGTCCATCCCCAAATGTCCTGCTAAAGGCACATCATGAGCCAGTCCCAGTAGGAAGGCTCTGAACTTCTGGGGTACCACCAGCACACGGGCTGACCCAGGTTCAGCAGCCTTAGGCTCTGAGTACAGGAGGTCATTCTCCCAGTACACATAATGTGTTTTGGCCTGAACACCATTGGCCTGGTCTGCAGCCTGCTGCCGCATACCCACGAGAGAAGGGCATTCTTTCTGCTCCCTGCAGAATTCCTCCCTGGAGGGGCCTCCTTCTTGCTGCCAATGGGTCAGCTCAGGCAGGTCCCCCAGTTCGGCAATCTGTTCCCCAGTAGGCTCCAGGGCATCCCCCTCAAGGTCTGCTTCCTCCTGGACCGTGGGAACTTCAGGGGCCGGTTTCCCGCGCGCCCTGCGCCTTCTCCCTAAGGCCGGTTCCTGGGCCTCTCCGTCAGGCCCCAGGACCTCTTGATCACCCCTACTGGCTGCCATTGACCGGGTGGTCACGCACGCCCAGTCAGGTAGACCCACCATCTTCAGGTGAGTCGTTTTCTCCACCTTTTCCCAAGGGGAGTCCTCCAAGTCATTCCCTAGCAAACAGTCAACAGGCATGGCTTTCCTCACACAGACCTGCAGAGTACCAGAGACCCCCCCCCACTCGAAGGGAACTTGAGCCATCGGACACTGACTCTCTGAATTGTCAGCGTTGACAACCCTACAGTAGGCATGGGGTACAACCTGCTCTTGAGACACCAGGTGATGCCTCACTGCAGTCACACTGGCTCCTGTGTCTCTAAGAGCCTCAGCTTTCTTACCATTGATGGTAACCACCTGCCCATATTTTTTAGTGTTAGAGGGCAGGTAGTTTGCAGGGACCATCTCACTGTCTCCTAGTGAGACTAGGGTCATCTGAACAGGATCTCCACCCCCCGGGACCATCACTTCTTCTCCTAAGTGAACACTGGTCACTTGTCGGGGCGGAGCACCAGTGGGTGCTGGTTTTCCAAACAGGCGACACTTGGGGTCACTGGCTATGTGCCCCGGGTCACCACATTTGTAACAATTGAAGGGCCCCTTTGGGACAGGTCGACCTGTCGGGGCCCCATTCTGCTTAGGGGGTGGGGGAGGCTGAGAACCTTTCTGCTGGTCCCCTTGGGGATTACTTTGGGGGCCTTTTTGGAACCCTTTCTGTTTTCCCTTGTCCCCCCCACTCTTCTGCTGGGGACCCTGCCCACCCTTGGCGGAGTCTCCCACTGGACCCTTGTGGACCCTGGTGCTGAGCCAGCGGTCCGCCTCCTCAGCAAGTTTCCTCGGGTTGGACAACTTGCTATCAATCAGGTGCTGGCGTAACTCAGGAAAACATTGATCAGACAAGTGCTCCCATGCAATTAAATCAAAGAGACCTTGAAAATCATTCACTTTGTTACCCTTCACCCAACCATCCAGTGCTCTGCAAAAAAAAGTCACAAACTCCACATACGTATTCCCAGGCCGCTTATTACACCCCCTAAACTTCTGCCTATACATTTCAGGGGTAAGCCCATACCTGGTCATTAAAGCTTCTTTCATATGGGGATAGGATCTCTGGTCTTCAGTGGGCAAATCTAGCAGGGTGTCCCTTCCTTCGCTAAGGAACCTTCCCCATAACCCCGCTCCCCAATCCTTCTCAGGGACCCGGTGGGAAAGCATGGCTACCTCATATGCCCTAAACCACTGTCCTATGTCATCCCCCTTAAAGAACTCTTTAACTACATCTTTGGGGATGTGCACTCTTGACTCTACCTGCACCGGCGTTGTGCTGCCACCAGAGGGAGGACGATCCAAGGCTTTCTCTTTTAGACTCATCTCCCTCATTTTCACATCAAACTCAAACTGGAGTTTTCTTTCTTCCAGAGCCATTTTTTTGCTTTCAAGCTCCATTTGGCCCTTCAAATTCAATTCTGCCATCTTGATCTCATGATCCCTGGTTGCCTGTCTGTCTGCCAGCTCCTCTGGCGACAGGCCTCTGCCAAAGCTGTGGACGCTGTCTGGTCGCTCAGGTATCACAGGATCCACAGGCGCATCCCTTGATTCACTCCAGGCTTTCAGGGCCCTGTAGAAATCATCCTTGTTCCTGCACCCTGCATGGGGAACCTTGAACTTCTTTATAAAGCTCCACAGTTCTTTCCTCTTGTAGTCATCCAACTTTGATGGGTCCCATTCTACCTCCAACACCTCAGAGGTCAGGGATTCCGCCCCATCAACGCTGTCTGTGCCAGGCATGCTTGCAACACTAGGGATCTTCTTCTTTTAGCAAAATTAAAAAATCAAAAAGTCTGTGGCTAAGTTACTGGACTGTAATCACTATGCAATGGTCAGTAGCTAAGGTAAAACACTGCAAATGTAAATTCGCGAATCCTCACCGCTGCGTCCAATGTAGGAAGGGGGAGTCTCTGGTTGGCGCAGTGCAACACTGGCGACAAGCAGGGCCTCTCTCTTCCTCGTCAGGGCTGAGGGTTACCTTCAAGACAACCTCTGCTTACCCTCTAGGTAGTGTGGCTTAAGCAGTCTTAGGCTAATCTCTGGGGCATGTAGGGTTAAACATTTGCAATATCACACCATCACAACCAACCCACCACACAATGACACCAAACTGTATTTGTAAAAATATATGTTCTTTATATAAATCTCAAGCAGGCTTGTAAATACAGTCTTGGTTACTTCAAATGCAGGTTCCAGTTACTCTTTATGAAAAAGGCACAGTTCTTGAATAAATGCGGTCTTTTGGGCCTTCTGCCCAGCTTTAGAAAGGTTCCAGTGTCTTATAGCGCTTCAAGGCGCTTCCCGCTGTCTCCGCTCTCGAAATGAGTCACCCGTCGGGGCTCGACTCGGGGAGAGGGTGTCGCGGGCCTCGGGGAGCGTCAGGCGGGGCCTCGGGGGCCAAGAGCAGAGCGCGCCTCTGACTCTGGGGCGGCTCGCGCTGCCAAGCAAACAGCAGCGGTGAGGCTCCCGGGGTGCCTGAGGTCAGACCGCGCGGTGCGAGCTCAGATTGCAGGACGCTCGCGCCGCGGAGGGGCAAAGACAGTACCTTTCACTTCTTGTGGTGATCCTCGGAGAGGGCGGCTGAAGGGGGAGCTGTCCCACGTCGCGTTGCTTCCTTGACGGGCGGTGCGAGCTGCGGCTCGAGGCAGCAGGTCACGGGTCACCCAGGGCGGCGGTGCTCGATGGGGGCTCAGGTCCTTTTACTCAGTCTTCTCGTCCGTCCTGACGGCGGCGGCTGGGTGTGGCGCAGTGGCAGTACGGTCCCCAAGTGCGGGACGTACCCAGCCAAAGTGCCGATCGCGGTGATGTCCCTTCAGCGGGGCAGCCGGCCAGACGCTGATTAGCGAGGGAGATGGCAAGGGCGGCAGTCCGTCTTTGCGGGGGAATCCACGGCGCTTGTGCCCAGTAGACTCCGGTGCTTGGACCGGACGGGTCCTCCGTTACTTTGCTCTCGTGGGGCCAGGTGCAGATGCCGTCACGGTGTTCAGGCCAGCGGCGGCTGGGCTTCACGTTGCTATGGCGATCTGCTCACCCACGGTCACGGTGTGCAGGGGGGTTTGATGCTCTCGTCTTCCTCAGACAGCGCTGCAGCGATAAGCAGCACACACAGCAGATGCGTTGGTCAGGGGTTAGCGCTCACTGTTCCTGGAGCGCTGGTCAGGGGGCAAGTTCAGCAGCAAGCCCTTGGAGATCTTTTAGCAGAGTTTGGCACAAAGTTCAAAATAAAGTAAAAGTCTCTTGTAGTCTTTTTCTCTTCCTCTCCTTTGGCAGCAAGGCACCAGACACAGGCCAGAGTCAGCACTCCTCCTTGTAGTCCTTCCAGGTCCTTCTCTTCGGGCAGAGTTTCTCTTGTAGCACAAACAGGATCTAATTTACAAGGAGCAGGGCTCCTACTTTTATACCCAGTTTCTTTTGTTCTAGCAAGCCAGGGGGGCCTCTGCATAACTGCTCCAGTCTCTGAGTACTTGTTGTGGGTACTTATGACTTCTGCATTCAGTGTGAGGGCAGGCACATCAGCCGCTCCCCAGGGGGGCGGAGCCGGCATGGAGAGGGCAGGAGTGGCCTGAGCACTTTGTTTACAAGCTTCGGTCCTTCCTGGGCCAGGTGCAGGCTGAGTCATCAGTCGCTCCCCAGGAGGGCGGAGCCAGCATTGTGGTGGCAGGGGCACAGCCTGATGCATCGTTCAGGGGAAACTCCCACCACCCATTAAGGGGTCCTCCTGCTAATCACTACCTGTCAACTCCCAGCCCTGTCACTCACACACACCAGACAGTCAGATCCACATCCAAGCAGAGGCGGGCTGAAATGATTAGGCAAGCAAATGCTAACTTTCTAAAAGTAGCATTTGCAAACACAGGATATTAAAATAAACTTTACTAAAAGAAGTATTTTATTATTCTGAGTTCAGGCATACTAAACACGAATTTCTACCATGTTCCCTGAGCCTGCTGGGATTATAGAGTGTAATAATTCCAGCAGCCCATCTGGCCTAGAAGGGAACAGGTAGCCTTACAATAGTGAAAACGAATTTGGTAGGAATTCACTATTAGAACATGCCACACTCATCAGGGCATGTTCTACCTTACACTACAATGCACCCTGCCCTCAGGCCTACTATAGGGGTGACTAATATGAAGTTAAGGGAAGGTTCAGGGGCTGGCAAGTGTGTGCACTTGCCCAGCCAGGGTGACAGTACCAGACTGCACGCAGGGTCTGCAATGGCAGACCCTAGACACATTTTAAGGCTGCTTCTGTGGGTGGCGCAACCAGCGCTGCAGGCCCACTAGCAGTATTGGCATTCACAAGCCCTGGCACTCCTAGTGCACTTTACTAGGGGCTAACAGTGAATCCAATGAACCAATCATGGACATCAATCATATGTACACTTTACAGTAGGGAGCACTTGCACTGCGGCACGGGTTGGCCGTGGCGCAGTGCCCTGAGTAGCAGACACCATCAAAACATTGGAGGCACAACAGCAAAAAGTGGAAGGGAAACTCACGCCAAGGTGCCAGGTCTAACACGGTTGAGGTGCAAGCTTCTCCCACTCACAAGAAGGACATGACAGCCAGCATCTGTGCAATTTTTTACACCCACAAGGAGACCACTGGAAGCAGCAGTGCAAGCTTCTCACATTCACAAAGAAACCACAGGCAGCAAATGTGCAAGCTTCTCACACTCGCAAGAAAGACATCACAAGCAGCAGTGGTGCAAGGCAGTGCACTGCAGAATAGATCAGGCAGCAGCAGTGCAAAATTCTCACATCCACTAGGAGACTACAGGCAGCTGACATCTTAGCCAGCAGCTGTGCAAGCTTCTTACACTCACAAGAACGACATTACAGGGTGCAGTAGTGCAGCCCCATTGCATTAGCTCAGTGTTGCTGTTTTCTCCTCCTTTCAATATGTTACAGTTTAACAGATATTTTCGCAATAAAAAAAGTATTTTTCTTTTATCCACATCAAAAGGATAAAATGCTGAGCCAGTCCCCTCTTTTATTCAAATTGGCGAAGTGAAGCTATCAGGCTGCACTGACAACTTGCCACACGCGACTGCAGCAGGCGCACGCTGCCACTGAGCTATACGAGGAGCGCGGGAAATTAAAGGAGGCACTTAAGGGTGTTCTGGTAAAACAGAGAATATTCATGCAGGCTGCACTGTTGTAGGTGAGGTGAGAGGACAGATGGAAAACAGAGAGAGAAGAGGGCCGGGTCAATATGAGAAGAACAGCACGTCACATGAAAGTAAAGAAACCAAGGCATGTGTGGCGCAGACATTTATTAGTTGCTAAATTTTGAGTAAAAGAGAGGACTTAAGTTAATAGAAGTGGGAGAAAGGTGTAAAAAAAGGAAAAACACGATGGCAAAATAAGCGTTAACGGCAGAAAGAAATCACAAAAGGCAAGGGTAACACAAAGGCCAAAACAGAGCGAAGGTCATGGAGGCAGAAACTGTTGTTAAGGGAAACGGAGGGATGAACGAACAAACAGAGAACAATAGAGGAAAGTAGGAGAGAACATGAACAAATGCAAACCAACCTTAAATAGAGAGGCAGGGAAATATGGGAACGTAAAAAACTTGAATGATCTGCAAGCGTGCCTCTTTGTGTTCTGTAAATGTAATATTCATTTTAAGGGGGCTTATGTTTGGGACTATATGCTGCCTATTTTTTAAAACTGGATCTCAGTTATTGGGAAAAGAAAGCTTTGTAACTGTTTAACCCGTCTCCATGAAGCCTGAGGTCAGGAAAGAGGCCAGGAATTTGACACTACTCTGACAAGACGAGATTAGAAGTAATTAACAGACAACAGATGTTCTCTTAACTTTTATGAGGCCAAGAGTGTTTGAGAGTCTGTTTTTTTCTACTTCATGTAACTTAACATTTTTTTTTAAAACAAAACATTTGTTGTGTTCTGCTTTATATCACTGTGTTTTTGCAATCGTTTCCTTAGTGCTTGTGAGTTGCCTCTAAACTTTAACCCACAGTACCCATGCGTCAAATCGAACTCCTCTTGTTCTCTTATGGGACCTTACGGGTATTGGGGGCGCCTGATGACAAAGTCCATGTCTTTTGCACTTTGAAAAATACAGACACTTACAAGTTAGGCATGCCCTTTTTTCACATATCAAAACAAGAATGGCTGCATGAACAGCTCGAACAACCTCTGCTTTACAAAAAAAAACGGCGTTTCAAGAAAGTCACCCCTCTATACACCGACCTTACTCCCCTTATTATTAAATGTGTCCATTGTAGAAATTACTGTGTTTCATTTTCTTTCACTAGTTTTTATTAACAATCTTTTTTTGCAGTTTGCAAAGTTATTTGAGTAGCCTTGGGCAATGTGTCCCAGTGTGTACATGACATCTAAAGTTAAAAACATTGTACGTGAAATGTTATGATCCATGGCTCACTGTTGCAGCTATGGTTACATTTTCTATTACACAAAAACTTTGAAGGGACTTATGTGTTACAGATTATGCTGTGCATTTGGTACTTTATATTAAACCTTGCCTTAGTGGTAGAACAAAGCATCTAATCTGTTGGGGCTACAGGCAGCAGAGGTACAAACTTGTCACACTCGCAACAGCGAAGAACAGGAATAGCACAGACATGCACAATGCTATATTCTCATACTCACAGGCAGCAGCTGTGCAAGCTTCTCACGCTCACAAGAACGACATCACAGGCAGCAGCAGTGCAAGCTTCTTACACTCACAAGAAGGACATCACAGGCAGCAGCAGTTCAAGCTTCTTACACTCACAAGGAGACCACAGGCAGCAGAGGTGCAAGCTTCTCACACTCACAAGAAGGACAACACAGGCAGTAACGGTGCAATATTCTCACACTCACAATGAGATCACTGGCAGTACACACCACATGAACACACTCCATAACACATAGCAACAATACATTGGCATTTACAATGCCATTAGCTCCAACTCAAATAAATCCGAGCCCGATTGCATTTCTAATGCTTGTTTGTTCTCCTGCCATGCATACTCTGCTCCAAGACGTGTTTGGTTGGCACCTATGTGTAGAAACCTGGGTACTAAAAGTAGTATGGTAGCTTTGCGTATTGTCAAATCTACCTCCTTGACCTGGATTATAATTGCGATTGCAAAGTACCTGGGGTGGGCGTGGGTAATTAGGCAGAGATTGCTAGTAGGGTAACTACTCTCTGCCTAGTTGATCAGAGATTGCTAGATAAATCTATTCTCTGTATCGCCCCACGTAACGTGTCTTATCGATGTATAATTTTAATGATTTTTAGCATTGATATTGGATTTATTTTTAACTTGATTCTTACTATATGAACTTTACACCTGTGATTATGAATCCTGATGAAATATAATTGTTTCCTTTTTATTGTGTAAACGTGCTTAAGTCATACATGACCTTTGTAAATTTAATTTTTTTTAAATTTATGTATTTGTATGTCTGCTTTTATGAGTAATACTCGAATAAAGCACTTTTGAATTGAATTGAATTGCTTTTCTTCTACAATCACCCTATCCTCAATCTACATTTGGCACTGGTTTACAAAACAGACTATATATCATCACCATCCACCAAGGTTGCATACCTGGATAACAAGATCTGATGCAATCTTTATTTTGAGGGTTATCATGACTTTCTTTAATAAAAATGTGGCGGCCGAGTATGGGGGAAGTGGTTGGACCAGTAAATCCATGGTGCTGCCGGAGGGCGGGGATGCCTCTGTGTCTTTGTTAATGATGTATTGTATCAGCTGAATGCCAGTGCCCTGCTATCGCACTATGTAATTTAATCTGATACGCCAAATGTGTGTCATATTGTTCTTAATTTTTTCTGCACAAAATTTAATAAAATCTGTTCATCAAAAAATGTGACAGGAATTTACCTACAAAATCAGCCGCTTCCTGAGTTACAACCACACCCATTGTCATTTTGTGTTTCTATGAGAGTTACACCTGTCAATCTCACTGACTTTCCATTACAAGATGGCATCTTTCGGGACAAGCTCCGCTATCAGATCTTGGGATCCCCATAGACTGTTCAGGCACTGCACGCCTTTTGTCTCAGTAATATTGTATCTCTTGAACCAGATGCCAGTGCATGGGACATTGATGCCAGTTTCCAAGTTATTCCGGCTGTAAAAGCCTCCGCCGCCTTCGAAGATGTTCATTCGGAATGGATACTGGTAACTACAAAGTCATGTACTGCTTCCATCACTATGGAGAATGGAATCTGCATCAATTCAGTTCAGTGGGGTGGGGGGTGTCAAAACTTCACACAGTGAAGCACTCTGTATCACCAAATGCTGACTGTGCACCAGCATTTGTGGGATGTTTCTTGACTTTAATTCTATGCCCACCTTCATTCTAGTTAGTATTTGTAAACTCTTGAAAATGTATTTCATGATTTGGTTACAAGGCATAAAGCCCGCTATCTGACTACTGTGTAATATCTGGTTATGTATGTAGGGCGTGGGGCAACAGGCCCACCCTCTCCTGTGTGCCCTCATGTCATATCATCTTCTCCAAGTATAAGTACAGCAAACAATCTGTTGAGGAAGTGAATTAGTAGCTATCTACAAACTTCTATTTGTCAGGTGTGCCCGCTCCGACCCACTTGCATTGAGAGAAAATGTGTACAAATGACTGAAAATGGTGTGGTTTTTGCCACTGCATGCTCCAACGGATCAAGGGTGAAGCTCTGTTCATTGCATTATTTTTGTTTACTTACTTGCTATTTTGCATTAAATGCATGTTAGACTTTGTTGAGTATCCCGGGTGCTACTTCCCCCTTTACAGTGTTTAGGGCTTTACTTTTCTCATCGTTTCCCAAACACCCCTAGCACTACAGAAAAATCCTCCTACTTTCCAAACTGGCCTTTGGGGATGACAGCTTACAACAACTAGTAAATAATGGTGCACTTAATTTGTTTACATATACTGTGAAAGGGGTCGTGCAGTGGTCTAGTCAATCAAATGAACCTTTCCACTGTTTGTAATGTAAGATTCCTGGGGCCAGATGTATCAAGCAAATTCGCATTCGCAAAGGCCGAAATTTGCTAAATGGAATGTATTCAGCAAAATGTGGTGCAAAATAAGGAATCGCAAAATTTGCGATTCCTTATTTTGCGATTGCATTTAAGGATTCGCAAAATTTGCGATTCCTTAAATGCAATGTATGATGCAAAAAAAATTGCTAATTGTCCCTAAGGAATCGCAAATTACCACCAACTTCAAGTTGGTGGTAATTTGCGAATTTCTTGAAAAATGCCAAATTTAGCATTTTTCAAAGTGCCATGTGATGCACATACATACGTGCACCACATGTGCACCCATGCTTATTTCAGGGGTGCAACAGGGTGTCCTTTGGACACCCCTGCACCCTTGAAATTATCCTCAATTTGCGATTAGCAAATTGCGAATCGCAAATTGAGAATAATTTCACATTCATTCCTATTTTATTCCTTAATTGCGATTAGCAATTTGCTAATTGCAATTAAGGAATTTTAAGAAATCGCTAAAAAATAGCGAATTTCTACATACATACCATTTTGCGATTTCTAAATAGCGATTCCTTAAAAATCGCTATTAAGAATTCACAAAAGGGTATGTTGATACATCTGGCCCTTAGTCCCCTTGCAAGTAGGCCTATCCAAATTGTGAATCTCTTACCAACACCATGTATAGCTTAGGCACGATTTGTCAAGTATGGGCAGAGGAAACGTCAACTGCATCTATTAAAGCACATATGGAACAGCTCCAAGTACAAACCAGTGGAGACACATTCCTTTCAGGCACAGTCCATTCTGTGAACCACAAATGTGAAAGGAATGTCAATCTCAGACTGCTCATAAAGAGAAGCTGCATAACGCAGGAAAGATCTTGAAAATAATTAAACGAAAGATGCTCTGGACCTTGTACATAACAATGAGCCTGTTCTATCAAGGAAAAACCTAATTTGCGGCATACGTTTGCATCATTCATGGCGACTAGGAATCCTCAATGGGCATAACGCCATGTGTTGTTGCTCTTTCACATTTAATCAACAATTCTTTTTTTACATTTTTTTATTTCAGGGACTTTAGCCGAATGGAGCGAGCAGCTACGCACGAGGGGGGGGGGGGGGTAAGGGGGGGACTATTGGGAGGTGGGGGTGCTGATTCCTATTGTTTCTGATATTCCAAATGGGGGAGTTATAATGTTCTTATTTTATATTGTTGAAGATGATGCAGATTGACAGATGATGACAGTAGCCTCTGGATGACAGAGCTTTGCATACTATGTGTGTTTCAACAATAAAAATCTGTTTAAAAAAAATATATATATTATTTCAAGGTATTTTTATGTAGTATTGTGCAGAGACAGATTCAGAGGGTTAGCATTATAATAAAAATGTTGCCTGACATATAAGAAAATAGGATGGAGAAATTTGGAAAGAAGGAAGAGTGACAGAGAGTGTGTAGGGTTATTGAAATCTTCAGTCTGGGATTTTGTGATAATTCACTTCGCTCCATCATACAGGTCTTCACGCGCCTTCACCTTCCTTGGTGCCATCACTATGTAAACAATGTTTTGGAGAGAACTTTAATGATCAGATTTCTGACCTGCAATGTTAGGTCTCTTCTATCCTTCCCTGTGGATCAATATGATTCTTCAAATATTTTAGCCTGAAAATGTGATGGGTTTCCAGCCCTTTCCTTGATACACTTTGTGCTTTTTTTTGTGGGTGCTACAAGCACTTTACTAAGCGATATTTAAGGTCCATTCTGAATCCGCAAGGTTTATTCAATGTAGTCCTACTCTTGTATTACTTATAGTCACTCCTAAGCGCAGAAGTGTACTGCGCTGTATGCTACCGCAAAGTATATTTTAATATTATATAAACTGTTTGTTTTCTCTTCTTTGTGTCTTTTTATATTTTTTAATGCATACCAACCTATAATGTATTTTTAATTGTATGGATTGTATATTGCTTTTTCAAGCTCTATTGTGCTTTTATGGCAATTTTATAATAGCCAAATGCCGCCTAATTGATTGATTAGAGACATTTAAATGTGCAGATACAGTGAGAGAAAATAAACTGTGGAAACTCTGTTATTATCATGAATCAAGGTAGCTGGAATGACACAGACCACTCAGAACAAGGCTTTGCAAGTGGATAACTGGCTTCTGAGGACCTCCATGGCTCTCCATGACTTTGGAAATGAATCCAGTACTTTCCAAGTTTTGCTTTCTTTACCAACTTTGTTTTGTTTTTGCTGTCATCGGTTTTTATTTCAGTATTTGAAATATTTCCCTTCTTTGATGGCCCATCCAAATGGGAGCCTTGTTGTATACCTCACAACACAGTTACACTGCTTAGTACAAATTTCTCATTTGCATGTTTTTGTGCACGTGCTGTTGGCTATCATGAGTCAAGTCACCGATGCCAATATGATTTGATTATTCCATCTAATTTACTCTTATGAGACAAGACGGAGGTCCTCATCCTGGGCTCCACGCCCTCCGCCTGGGACGACTCCTGGTGGCCCCCCGCCCTGGGCACCGCACCCAAACCGACGGACCACGCACGCAACCTGGGCTTCATCCTGGACTCCTCCCTCTCCATGACCAGACAAGTCAACGCCGTCTCCTCATCATGCTTCAACATCCTGCGCATGCTACGTAAGATCTTCCGGTGGATCCCCACCGAGACGAGGAAGACGGTCACCCAAGCCCTCGTCACCAGCCGACTGGACTACGGCAACGCCCTCTACGCCGGAACCACTGCCAAACTCCAGAAGAGACTCCAGCGGATCCAGAACGCCTCGGCGAGACTCATCCTCGACATCCCCCGACGCAGCCACATCTCCGGACACCTGAGAGATCTGCACTGGCTCCCGGTCAACAAGAGAATCACCTTCCGTCTCCTCACCCACGCACACAAAGCCCTACACGACCAAGGCCCGAGCTACCTCAACAACCGGATCAACTTCTACACTCCCAAGCGCCTCCTCAGATCAACCAACCACGCCCTCGCCGCCGTCCCCCGCATCCGAAGAGCGACAACAGGAGGAAGATCCTTCTCCTACCTGGCCGCCAAGACCTGGAACTCACTTCCCACCAATCTGCGCCTGACCCAAGACCACCTCTCCTTCAGGAAGAAGCTCAAGACCTGGCTGTTCGAGCAGTAGCGGCACCCCCCCCCCCTCCCAGCGCCTTGAGACCCTACGGGTGAGTAGTGCGCTCTACAAATGACCTGATTGATTGATTGATGAGGGAGATGTTCTGGTCCTAGGTCCTAGGAAGTTCTCCATGCCCTTTCACCATTCATGCTGACTTTTAACCTATAGCCTATGTTATATTCACCGGTTGCCCATCTGTACTCACTACCTTGCTCAATCATACACCATGTCCTTGTGATGGGAGGAGTGGTCAATCAATTATACATTGTTTTTCTTTTGTAAGTATTATATCAAATACTCTAAGTAGCTTTTAAACCCCTTTTTCAAAAAGAGACAGCTTATTAGTTTGGATGAGGCCTATTTGTGTATAGTAACTCTGGACGATGAAGATCTGATCTTTCGTATAAGCACTTTCCTCAAAATTGTTATTAGAGCACGCATGTCCATGTCTGATCCTTGAGACTCTTTTTTGCCAAAACTGTAAAATGTTTTAATGTTATATATTGGTAATTTATCAATTTTTTTATCACCAATGAAGTCATTTATAATCGCTAAATTTAAATTATTAAAACATTGTGTAATATTATTGTAAATTTTCATACCGTTGTGTGGTCTCATACTCTCAGATTGTTATTTTTACTTGTTATGATATTGTGCTTTTATGGGTATCAAGGTACCCGAATAAAGTTTATGAACTGAACTGAACTACTACCTTGCTGTATTTTCTAATGCTTTCTTGTGTTACACGTGTATATTGAGATGCGATGATCCACATATGTTATTTTTACCTCTTCTAAGAATCACCTTCCGTGTTTACGCAGTAAGCATGTATTTCTAATGTACATTAGTGATAAAGGTTGCCCTATGTTTTCTACATGTGAGTAATTCTCAAGATTGCTTCTCGTGGGTCCTTCCCGCGCTCTGTTGTTCCCATGGAAAGTCACATGAGAACTAGCGAGTCCCCTTTTGCACGTTTGCTTCCTTGTGGGATCATTATGACTCGCTGTCTTGGCTACTGAGGATGAAGAAAGGATGCCCCCCAGTAGGGAGTTGGTTCCAGAGAACCTTGATGTAGATAAGCACACAGCAATAGCCTTCTACAGATGCAAGGTATTTCCCCAGGAAGGTATAGAGAGAATAGGTAATAGGGCATCAATTCAAATAGGGGCTAAATATAGAGGGGCTTATTTATGGGCCCTTGCATCACTTTTACGCCGCAGGTGCGTCACTTTTTGTGACGCACCAGTGGCGTAAACAAATGTGCATTGTTGCACCATATTTACAAAGTGACACATCTAGGTAGATGCGTCACTTTGTAAACCCCTGCGCCACATTATACCTGCGCCAGGTATAATGTATGCAGGGGGAGCATTCCGACGCAAGAAAGAGTTGTAGAAGTGACACAGTCAAATCTATGAGATTTCACTGCGACCCTTCTAGGATGCAAATGTGTCAATATCTTACGCCCGGCTCATGGCAGGCGTAAGACTGACGCAGGCACATTTAACATGGGACTTGCCCATGTGTAATGACCCATTGCTGGAGTTGCGTCACTTTTGTAACACACTCCAGCCATGCGTCATTTTTGCGCCTACAGATACGTCAGTAATACTGACGTATCTGTAACTCCTTGCGACATGATGCGTCATACTGTAAATATGACACATCATTGGTGTCGCAAGGAGGGCGCTATGAAAAGTGACGCATCGCTGTTTTCTCGTCACTTTTCATAAATGAGGCCCCGAGTTTGGTATGTTTGTATTGTTTACTTTGTTAACTTTCGCCTGTGCTAAAGCCCTTTTAATTCTCATAGAAAAGCACTTCAAAAACCATTATCTACGTCTTTAATGTGTGCACTGAGTTTGGGCGGAGCAAATGAGGAACGGCCTATATCTACTTATCTGCAAGTTCTGTTGCTTGTCATTCACATCCATGTCCAATGAGTATAGCCTGTTGGTGGCTTGTAAGTTTCCTTTTCCATTTTGACTGCTCTGCAGAGTCAGATGATAAGCTCCTGGAGTCCAAGGGAAACCAAGTGTTCACCCAGAAATATTGGGGTGTGCGGCACCCGCAGACAGATGAAGGCAGTTTTATTTTTGGACTAATCCAATTACCATCCAATCCTAAGGGAAACAACCTTTACAACGCCAATTTTACATCGCACTACCATTACAACGCAGCCATTACATCGCAACATCCCTTACATCGCATGCCATTACAAAGCAACCATTACATCGCATGACACTACAACGCATGTCATTACAACGCAGTCATTACAATGCATAGCATTATAACGCATAGTACCAATTCAAATTTCCAACACTTACCCTACTGTTGCACCCCCTGGAGTTAGAATAGTAATTTTTACCCCTGCACTATCCAACACTCACCCTCCTGTTGCAGCCCCTGGAGTTAGAATAGTAATTTTTACCCCTACACTATCCAACACTTACCCTACTGTTGCACCCCCTGGAGTTAGAATAGTAATTTTTACCCCTACACTATCCAACACTCACCCTCCTGTTGCACCCCCTGGAGTTAGAATAGTAATTTTTACCCCTACACTATCCAGCACTTACCCTACTGTTGCACCCCCTGGAGTTAGAATAGTAATTTTACCCCTATACTATCCAATACTTACCATAAATGCAATGGAATAGAATGCGTTGTAATGGTATGCGTTGTAAAGGTAGTATGCGATGTAATGGAATGTGTTGTAAATGTAGTTTCTTAAAATGCGATGTTGTGTCATGCGATGTGATGGAATGCGTTGTTAAGGATGTTGCGATGTGAAAAATGTGTTGTAAAGGCATGCGTTGTAAAAGTATGCGTTGTAACATCATACAACCAATCCTAAAGTCTGGAATGGGAAATCATCTACTCCCTGTTGAACAGTACTACATGGGTGCTGTAAACTGATCAGGCTCAGTCCTGATATGAGCCTGCGGCAATTGGCTCAAAATCTCAAATCCCAATTATTATTCCTGCAAACGACAATCCAGGATTCTTTTATGATTCTGGCGGGCAGGAATCTTTCAAGAGGGTTTTGTGCATCTTCAACAGCAGCTGTTCCCACAACATGGGTCCCCTTCTCCGCATGGCGTGTCGACAGCTTTTTGCAATATTTTACACAATGGCCTGCCATATGTCCCACTCACACATAGAAAGGGCATCCGTTCTCATCAGTTTGGTGATTCCTCTACTCTGACAATGGTGAGTCCCCAAAGCTCAATTGAACACCAGCCAATATAGGAGTAATTCTTTGTATATCGGAATCTTGAGCTATTGCAGATGCGACTAATCTTATACTGTGTCCCATTGGTCACTAGACCTTAGAGATAGCGTAATTCCACCTGTTGAAGCGTCTCCTTCAGGTGCATCATCGACTAGCAGCCTAGCTTTGTCTCTTCCATACACCATCTTCCTAGGGATTCATCTGTACAGTCAGTGGTTGTAGTAATGAGAATATAGCACTCAACTGGTTCCTAGATCATCCGGTGTCACTTCCCATTGTTTTCTTTAGGCCACAAGGGCAAGCGAACTCTGTGCGGTATACACTCCAGCAGCTTGGGGCACATAAATCACCACCTTGATACATATAACTAATATATTCACGAGCAGTATCCCCAGGACCTGGTTTAGATGGCACCTCAAATGGTTCCAAGGTTAAATATTTCAAGCATTTCCTGTTATAGGGACAGTAGAATGGGATACCCTGGCTTACATAGTCTGAGAGACAGACAGGAAACAATGAAGAAAAGGGTTCTATATCATTCACTTCTAGTCTGCTCTCCAGGTATGGAGTTTTATTTATCCCTTCACATTAGTCACGCCAAACTGTATTATCTTATTAGGTTCAGGTTTGGAATCTCCCATCTGTTGGTTTCATATCCCCGAGATGTATATTCTGATGCCGATTTGGACTTATGCCCCTGTGACTCAGAATCAGCGCAGAGCACATTGCACTTTATGTTTTTTTGTAATCTGTATATTAATTAAAGACGTGCCTTTCTAAAACCACTGTTAACATTTCTAGATATTAGAAAATGTCGGGCTGCCCTGTGTCATCTTCAGCTTTTAAATGATGAGTACACCTGTTTAATGGTTTATAAATATATTTCTTCCGCAGTTCGGACACGAAATATCATTGGAAAATGACTTTTTATCCTATTTATTTTTCCCACAGTGATTATTTTTGAAACCTACTCATTAATTGTGCTACTGATGCATGTTACGCTTATAGTCGTCTCCTTGCATTTATAATGTATTCTTGTACTGTATTTTATTATTATGTAATGATGTGTTCTTTTATGGCTGGCCACAGCCGAATAAAGATTTGATGATGATGATGATTCTATAGGGCCAGTCAACTTTCTATCCATAAGGGTACATTTGTTTTCTCCCTTGCAGTCCAGCAGGAAGGTTAGGGTTTCCACTGGATTGGAGTATCATATTAAAAAGTTCAGAGGACAGCATTCTTGGAGTCTCAGGGTGCTCTTCTCAAGAGCTTCTTTGGTGGTTCCCAGTCCCATGCATGTAGAATGTTCTTTCAAATTAGCAAATCATTCTGGCATGTTTTCTTAATTAGTGGTATTCTTATACAAATCATTTTTTGTATTTGTAACCGAAAGCCTAAGGCTTGGTAGGGTCGCACAGGCTGTATTTCAGAAAAGGTTGTTTGTTTTTGTACTTGTGACTCCCTCTTTGCGTGGATGGTGAAGACCATGAGCCAAGGAGATACCTGGTTGGGGGGTGGAGAGGTGCACACATTGCGTTGGCATGATGTACATTTGCAATGCAGCATATCCTCCAGGAGGTGGATAAGTTCTGCAGGCCCCCAAAATGGATGGAGCCAAGCGCTACTCGCGGAGTCCGGGCACAATCTTCTCTCCGTCTGGCTTAAAACAACCCCACACAGCCTTCAACAGCAGCCAAAGGCCCTGAGTGACCACCAGTTGGTCTCTAACTCCATATGGCCATAAGACACCCTCAGCTGCCCCTCAAGCCTGCTCAGTCTAATCTCAGACCCCAAAATTGCCCCTCATGGTGGTTTGGATGGTACCCTCAAACACCCTTAACTCAGGCAGCTCAAAATCTTTATTCAGCATTTAGCCATAAAAGCATTAAAACATTTGAGTCATCAATAAACATAAATGTTACATACAAATATAATTTGACATAAAAAAATAATAGGAGTAAAATTTCTCGTGCCAAACGGTGGGGTCGTAAAAACATAAAACGGCACCTCATTGCCTTAAAGCGTTAATATATGATAACATGTATGCCCTGCTTGACAATAGGCTAGATATCATACCATGCTGCATTAATTCCATACAGAATTGTCTTATTTCAATGGTAGCAGTTCTATAAACTGGGATCAGTGTTCTAATTGGTCTACAATGGGCCGGGCCACATCACATTGGAATCACTTTACATGTAATTTCCTTTTAAGATACGTTTGATTTGTTATAAATTAAGGGCCAAAGCGACTGATTCGGTCAGTTCTAGTTGTTTCAAAGAAATCAATCAATCAATTTGGATTTTTAAAGCGCAGATCAAGAGGGTATCCAGGCACTAGATTTGCTGGGCTCAGTCAAAAAGCTGGGTCTTGAGTCCATTCCTGAACTCCGCGAGGGAAGGCGCTGTTCGGAGGTGCAGGGCAAGTCCATTCCAGGACTTGGCAGTGAGATAGGATAAAGAAAGGCCTCCTCTGTGGCTTTGGTGGATGCGTGGAGTTTGCATGAGGGGGGAGGTAGGTAGCACAAAGGTGTCTGAAGGGATGCGGAAGTTGATGTATACTGGTGTTAGGTCGTGGGGGGCTTTGTGGGCGTGTGTCACCAGCTTGAACTGGCATCTTTTCTGGACGGTGAGCCAATAGAGGTTCCTGAGGTGGGGGTGATGTGGGTCCATCTGGGAAGGTTGAGGATGAGTCTGGCCGCTGAGTTCTGTATCGTCTCGAGTCTCTTCATGAGTTGGTTGGTGATTCCTACGTATAGTGCGTATCCGTAGTCCAGCCGGTTGGTGACTAGGGCTTGAGTGATGGTTTTCCTAGAGCTGACAGGTAGACATCTGAAGGTCTTTCGGAGCATGTGGGGGGTGTGGAAGCAGGTGGAGGAGACTGCAATGATCTGGGCTTTCAAGGTGACTTTGCTGTCCTGGATGATGCCATGGTTGCGATGTGGTCAGCCGGTGAGGGCATGGGCCCGAGTTTGGCGGCCCACCAGTTGTCATTCCACGGGTAGGAGTTGTTCCCAAAGATCAGCACCTCCGTCTTGTCTGTGTTGCGCTTCAGGTAGTCGGTTGTCATCTAGTCAGCGATGCTTGACATGCGGTTGTGGAAGTAAGTTCTAGTGGTAGAAGGGTCTGCTGAGAGCAAGAGGATGAGCTGGGTGTCATCACCGTGGGATATGATGTAGAGGTCATGGGTTTTGACGATTTCGGCCTGAGGTGTCTTTTACGTGTTGAAGAGGGCGAGGCTGAGGGATGAACCTCAAAGGACACCACAGATGATGCTCTTTGGTTTCAAGGTGAAGGGTGTGAAGGGGACCCAGGGTACGTCCTGTGAGGAAGGATGCGATCCATTTGAGAGTGTCTCCCTGGATCCCGATGTTGTGGAGTCTCTTGATGAGTGTGTGGTGGGATACAAGGTTGAACGCTGCAGAGAGATCGAAGATCGAAGAGGATCAGGTCCGTCATCTCCCCCAATTGAGGAGGGTTCTGATGTCATTGGTGGTGGCGATCAGGGCGGTCTCAGTGCTGTGGTTGGTCCGGAAACCGGATTGTGAGGCATCAAGCAGGTTGTTTTTCCCCAGCTGTTTGGTAAGCTGGCGGTTGATGGCCTTCTTGATGATTTTGGTGGGAGAAGGGAGCAGCGACATGGGGTGAGAGTTGTTGAGCTCGCTGGGGTCGGAGGTGGTTTTCTTGAGAAGGGGTCTGACTTCTGCATGTTTCCGTACGTAGGGGAAGGCGGCTGTAGTGATGGATTAGTTGAAAACGGGGGTTAGTTGGGAGCTGATTTACTTGCTTCCTGGGCTGAAGAGGTGGTGGGGGCAGGATTCTGTGGGTGCTCCTGAATGGATAGTGTTGCTGATGACTGTGGTGCTCTTTGTGGTGAACTGATCCCATTAGTGAGCAGGTGGTTGGGGGGTGGCGTCTATTGGTGTGTGGAGGTTGTAGAGGTCAGTGGGTTGGAGCTCGAAGTGACTGTAGATGGTTGATATTTTGTTGTGGTAATAGTTCGTCAGTGTGTCACAGAGTTACTAGGAAGGGGAGATCATGTTCTTGGTGGCTGATGGGAAGAACAACTCTCTGACGATGCAGGTGGTGGTACCTGGGGATCCTGCGATAGTATAGTGGACGATGGCATGGCATGGCCGGTCCAGGTGAGTTCTGTAACATGGCTGTACTTGACTCTATCGCTGGCAGTGAAGATCGGGTCAAGCATGTGTCCTGCACTGTGTGTGGGGTCGGTGACCAGTTGGGTGACTCAGGAAGCACTGGAGTAGTTCCAGGGTGCTCAGGTTTGTGGGAGTGTGTGTAGCGTGGCTTTTCATGGGGCCGTGTGGTCCTGAGTTGGAGGTGAAGAGAGAGCGGCGGCAAGAGAAAGGTCCTACCGTTAATCAAGGAAATGCGATGTAGCAGTTGTTGTAGTGGTATCTGGGGTCCAGGTCTCAGAGTTTTGCAGCGGTGTATCTGTGGGTTGCCGGAGGTCCAGAGCACCGGGTACTGGGCATGGTCCAAGCGTACATCGGCCTACTTTTGGCATGCCCACTGCACGCATCCACTACATGGCTGTGCGGTGGCCTCCATTGAGTAGGTGCAGGGAGAAGGGCAGGTTGCTGGGTGGTGGGAAGTGGGAGCAGTGAAAAAACAGCAGGAGGCGAGCGACGAGACAGGGCGGCTTGCTGCACAACAACAGAACAGAATACATTGTAGTGGGCTAAACTAGACAGGAACAGAAGGCTCAACTGACACAGGCACTCTAAGATTAACAGCAACAGAGGATATACTTACACATAACACGCACAGAACAACAGTGTAAATACAAGGAAAGCTAGTACATTATAGATATGATTTGTCTGAATAACCAAGATTAGCACTTTAAAAGAAGGTTTGTGGGGTTTGAGAGGACCCTAATAGGTATGGGGGGCCTTGCTACCTAAATGAGACATAGCAAAATGTTGAAAGTCAGTGGGAGGCTCCCTAAAGAATAAGGGCTCAGGGTATAAGCAGGACCAATTTATAAGATGCCTTCATGCCAGCACAAGCACTAGAAGATCTGGGGATGGTGGCGGAGCCCATTCGAAATGAGTGCGACTTAACGTGAACGATTCTATAAAGGGCATTATGGTACCTCACAACAATTTAGACATCCTGTAGCTACATTTGTGAAATGTCTGCTAATGGTTACCCAATTAATATGTTTCATACCTATTACTTGAATAGTTTACTTTGTACAAAACAATTAAAGGAGTTTATAGCAAAAGGTTTCTGTGCGACCCGAATATGGCAGTTGGAAGTTATGCCAACCATGTGTGATCATCAATACAACAGGGGGACCCCATTAAACCAGGCAGCATCTGGGATAAAACACTAAGAAATCAAAAAATGATGCCTGTGTTATATTTTATCAGTATTTTTTTCAGGACCGATACTATTAATTATCTTACCTTAGAGCAATTAATCTCAAAAGAGCTAAATCAATCTTAAATTGTATTTACACTTATTCATCCAAGTACAATCCAACAAATTCAATAAATCAGGGGAAACAGTCAAAGGTTGGTTAGCGTAATTAGTTTAGTAAACCATGTCTTTTTCAAAGAAAATCAATTCTCTTTTCTATTTTTTCTCCGTTTTTTTAAACACTTATATATACACATTCAAAATATATATCAACACATATCTACAATATATACATTCACAATATACAAACAAATGGAAAAAATCAACAATGAAAAAATCTATTGAACCTTTTTTGTGGTTCTTTTGCCCACAATTATTTAAAAAAAAGATGTTTGGCGATTAATTACAAAACCACATTCCTTATGACCAGGTCACCAAACCCAAATACGGTGGAGCATATGAAGGTACAATCCTTTACCCTTCCCTTATGTTTAGCTCCTCTCCATTAATTTTATATGTTCAACATTAATTCTTGTATGGTGGTGCCTTTTCAACAACAGTCGACGCGTTTCAGCCTTTCATCAAATTGAGGCATCTTCAGGTCTTTGGGCAAACAAAGCTCAACATCCATCTGAAGTATGGAATGCCTTATCCTTCTCTGTCCGACAACAAGCCAAAGCCACAATCTGTAACGCGGGAATCCTCACTTTTCACAATATGGCCAAACCAACATTTCTTCACATTAAACTCAGTCACATCTCCTCCTTCGCCGCCAGCCCACTATGTGTGATCAGCATGCTGCCTAAACATAAAAGAACAACCAGGTTAAGTGCCAGTCAGATGCCTTTATAGCTATACTAGGTGTCATGCTTATATGTGATTTCTAATCTAATATGGCAGGTATTTCAGGATTGTAAGTGTTGCATAAGGGTTCGAGATTATAGCTTTAAACCTTGAGCAAAACAAGCTCTAGAGAGGTTGTAGGAAGGTGGATACCTGACTATGGTTACCCCAGATGTTTTGCCTTCTGTTTAGCTGGTTTTTGACTTAGTTGGCCTGAGATCCTGCTAATCAGGGCCCCAGGCTATCTGCTCTCTCTATAAAATGGACTCCATGTACCTTAGGTACATAACTAATTGGATATTGGGTCACCTTATGAGCCCCTGTATAGTGTACTATAGGTACCCAGGGCATAGGTGCATCCAAGGCCTACCAGGGGCTGCAGCATATCTTTTGCCACCCCTGGCTGGCCATCCAAACTGACACAACTGGCTTATCACTCAGCTGGGGCAAGGTTGTGTAATCACCCCTTGCTTGGATGTAGTATTCCTATGTCTAACCTTATATCTGGACACATATACACCTATAAGTCACTCCTATGGCAGGCCTTAACAATCCTGAAGGCAGAGTGCTTGGTTTTATGTGAGATGGTGCTCTACCATGAGCTGAGCCTGTCTGCAGCTTTCGGAACCATGTCCTTATAGCTGTTCTAGGATAATGCCATACCATATACTCTTAAGTGCATTATGAACCTCGCGGTTAAATGCTATCTTTGGTTTGGCTTTATCAAAGCATGTCGTGTAAGGTGTCATACGCTTTGGAATACTACCCCCTCACCAGTCCTGGCGACGGGGGTAGCATTCCACCCTTCTAGAGCAGTGTTCTTCAATCTGTGGGGCGCGACACCTTCCCAGGGGGGGCGCGCACTCCACGCTGACCTTTGTTCCCTGTCTTCTTGGAGGACTCCGGTATTTGAAAGGGGGAGGGAGGGGAGTTCGATTGCATCTTTTGTGTTGCTAAGTCTCCCAGGAGGGGGTTAATTTGTAGGTGACATGCTCGAGCTGCAGTGGGAGGCAAGCGTAGCTAGGGGGGTGCGGGGGGGGCAGTCCGCCCCGGGCGGCACAATTTTAGAGGCGGCTGCGCCAGATGCAGAAGACTTTCACTTTATAAGCAGCAGAAACGAAACTGTAGAGGAGGCTGCCCAAGAGTACAAGGTATGTGTGAGGCACTGCTGGGATCGCAGCTTTCACTACAAACTGTACTGCTTGACTGACTGTGCCCAGGAGAACAAGGTACATGTGAGGTGCTTCTGGGAACACAGTTCTTTTACTGGGAATAATTACAACCTGGGGTACAGGGAATGTGCGAGATAATGCTGGGTAAGTAATTGTTATACTGTAGCTCCTTATCTATCCATAGCTGCCAAGGCGTCAGGATGCTATGTGTGACATTTTCATAATTTCAGTGTTATTTCGAGTGACATATCAATAAATACGAGTGACACTTTCTCACAGACCACACCTCACCCTGTGACGATCTGTGAAAGGGTGGGTTTAGGAAGCATGCAAAGGGCGCCACAGACCAAGCTATTACGTCAGTCTGTGGCGTCAATTTAGGCTTGAGTTATTGTGTTTACGGCCATCCCAGGACGGGCTCTTTCATGCTTAGTGGCAGCGCTGCATATTTGAGAATTCATCCGATACTGCACTGCGAGCTGGCTGAACACCATAAATAACGGAGGCAAATAATTGTGGGAGCTGCGTCACATAAAGAAACGGAACATACAGCGGGACAGACAGTGCAAGAATCACAGCACATTGAGGGGAGTTCAGTTTCACCTATGAAGCAGGAAAGGCACTGGACACATTATCATACAGGTAGGAATGCGCCTCACTAAGTAGAACAGGTTTGTCTGAGGTGAGAAATGTCCAAACCTGCATTCTGGACGTCTTGGTTTAGTGAAGTTTATCAGGCTTGAAACCGTTTTTCATCTTTATATCGCGCCACACAAGAAGCTGTACATTTTGGAAATATTAATAAAGGTGTGATGAAAAGACTGTGGAACTGGAGAGCCTAGTTAGGGTCATGGGGTCAGCTTAATTAACATTCTGTGATTCTGGGCTAATCACTTAGTCAACGCTGCCTAAAAAAAACAACACAAATGTGCTTGTGTAACATAACTGGCGCTCATGTAAAAAGCCATAAGACCCCTTTGGGTCAAGCTCCTACTAAATAAAAGTTAAAAACTGTAAAAAAGAAATCCTGATGAGTGTGAGGTAACGTTAAGTTTTCAGGTAAAATGACCGGATAAGCAGCTCCTTCAAAAAAAACTCCACAAATAAGCTGGAGAAAAAAGTCAAAATCTATTCCTTTCTAACTGCTGTGCTGTCTTCTCTGCAGCACAAATGGGGTCAGTACAAAGCAACCTACTGTTACAACAACAGATGGTTCTTTTATCTCATTTGCAGATCAAATGTGCTTAATGTTGTGGCAGTAGACATTGCTAGATGTAATCTGCAGGGAGAATAAAACAGGCACTAACAACCCCACTTAGTGTAGCTTGTACATCTTTAGGTGACTGATTATTTTTATACCATCTGTGACATCAAAATAATGAGCTGGCAACCCTAATCATAAGACTGGAAGTTTGTTGAGGGATGAGCACATTATTTCTTTCCGACACCCTGATCCCTGGTTACTGCCATAATAGCAATAGTTTAACACATTTGAAACCCAACACTGCTGTCAATAACATGCTGAGTTACTTTAAGTGTCTAGGAATGCACCTTGCATTCAGACCACTCACTCCTCATTCTCGCCCTTCACTTTCACTCTCACCCAGCACTCACACTGACCCCGATGCACTCACACCATTCACCCACTTACCCTCCACTCACAGTGATCACTCTGCACTCACAGTGATCACAATGCGCTCACACTGATCACCATGCACTCTCACTATTCACCCGCTCACCATGCACTCTCACTATTCACCCACTCACCTTCTCACCTTGCACTCACACTGATCACCATGTTTTCACACCGTTCACCCCCTTACCCTCCACTCACAGTGATCACTCTGCACTCACAATGAACTTGCGCTGTTCACCCTGTACCTCACCCTGCAGTCACACGAGCACTCTACTCAACCTGCACTCGTGACACTTCACTCACCTGTCGCCGAATATGCGGGAGATTAGTGACCGGATGGTCTTCAGGAAAACATTAAAAACTCACCTGTTTGCTAAAATGTGCTAAATCCTGTTATCTGCTCACCACACTATTCAGTTCAAGCGCTGCGAGGCCTTCGGGTATGTATGCGCTATATAAATATAATTTTTCATTTCATTTCATTTCATTTCATTTCATTTCATTTCACCTGTCCCCATGGGCGTCCGCAGGGGAGGGCAAGGGGGGGCACTTGCCCCCCCCTGGAACACCGGTCCGTCACTATTGACAGCCCCCACAGACAGTGGTGTTTGTCTGCAGGGCCGTCAATTTTAAAAGCGTGACAACGCGCTTGCAATGACGGTCCTGCTTGATGAGCGGGAAAACTGCTGCTGATGGGCAAGAGAGAAGGTCCGGGCCTGGCTGCTCCCACAGCTTGAAGCAGAGGCGCACCTAGAGTCAAATTTCGGAGGAGGGGGGAGGGCACATTTAAGGAAGAGTGGAGCTGCAGGGGCCTTAGGAAGGGGTGAAAACCATCAGTAGCAACCACTGTGATGCTGCAAATTGTAAGCTTTATGACCACTACATCCTTTTGTATATAAGGGGTCTAGTTATTTAGATAAAGCAGGATGTGCAGTGAAAGGAATGACGTTACAAATGAGTAGTGCCTTTAATGCTCTGGAAATGCTAGGATCTCCAATCTACCTCTCTACCTCTCTCTACCTCTTTCTCTACCTCTCTCGCTCTACCTCTCTCTCTATCGCTCTACCTCTCTCTACCTCTGTACCTCTCTTACCTCTCTCTCTGTGTCTCTCTACCTCTCTCTACCTCTTTCTCTACCTCTCTCTCTCTACCTCTAACTCTCTCTCTACCTCTCTTACCTCTCTACCTCTCTCTCTACCTCTCTCTACCTCTCTCTACCTCTCTCTACCTCTCTCTCTACGTGGCTCTACCTCTCTCTCTACGTCTCTCTCCTTACCTCTCTACCTCTACCTACCTCTCTACACCATTCTCTCGACACCTCTCTACCTCTCGCTACCTCTCTCTCTCTCTCTACCCCTCTCTCTCTACCTGTCTCTCTACCTCTCTCTCTCTCTACCTCTCTCTCTACCTCTCTCTCTCTCTCCACCTCTCTCTCTCCACCTCTCTCTCTCTACCTCTCTCTACCTCCCTCTCTACCTCTCTCTCTACCTCTCTCTCTATCTACCTCTCTCTCTCTCTCTACCTGTCTCTCTACCTCTCTCTCTCTCTACCTCTCTCTCTCTACCTCTCTCTCTCTCTCCACCTCTCTCTCTCCACCTCTCTCTCTCTACCTCTCTCTACCTCCCTCTCTACCTCTCTCTCCCTACCTCTCTCTCTACCTCTCTCTCTCTCTACCTCTCTCTCTCTCTACCTCTCTCTATCTACCTCTCTCTCACTGCCTCTCTCTACCTCTCTCTCTACCTCTCTCTCTACCTCTCTCTCTCTCTCTCTCTCTCTCTCTCTACCTCTCTACACCTCTCTACCTCTAACTCTCTCTCTCTACCTCTCTCTCTACTTCTCTACCTCTCTTTCTCCCTACCTCTCTCTCTCTACCTCTCTCTCTCTACCGCTCTCTCTCCCTCTACCTCTCTCTCTACCTCTCGCCCCCACCTCTCTCCCTCTCTACCCCCCTCTCTCTCTCTACCTCTCTCTACCTCTCTCTCTCCCTTCCTCTACCTCTACCTCTCTCTACCTCTCTCTCTACCTCTCTCCCTCTCTCTCTCCCTACCTCTACCTCTCTCTCTCTACCTCTCTCTCTCTAACTCTCTTTCTCTCCACCTCTCTCTCTCTCTCTCTCTCTCTCTACCGCTCTCTCTCTCTACCTCTCTCGCTTCCTCTCTCTCTCTCTACCTCTCTACCTCTACCTCTCTCTCTACCTCTCTCTCTCTACCTATCTCTCTCCCTACCTCTACTTCTCTCTCTACCTCTCTCTCTACCTCTCTACCCCTCTCTCTACCTCTCTCTCTACCTCTCTCTCTTCCTCTCTTTCTACCTCTCTCTCTCTACCGCTCTCTCTCTACCCCTCTCTTTCTCTCTATCTCTCTCTCTACCTCTCTCCCTACCTCTACCTCTTTCTCTACCTATCTCTCTACCTACCTCTCTACCCGTCTCTCTCTAACCCTCTCTACCTCTCTCTCTACCTCTCTCTCTTCCTCTCTTTCTACCTCTCTCTCTCTACCTCTCTCTCTCTCTATCCCTCTCTTTCTCTCTACCTCTCTCTCTACCTCTCTCTCGCCCTACCTCTACCTCTACCTCTCTCTCTACCTATCTCTCTACCTACCTCTCTACCCCTCTCTCTCTAACCCTCTCTACCCCTCTCTACCTCTCTCTCTACCTCTCTCTTCCTCTCTCTTCCTCTCTCTCTCTCTACCTCTTTCTCTACCTCTTTACCTCTCTCTCCACCTCTCCCTCTACCACTCTCTCTCTACCTTTACCTCTCTACCTCTACCTCTCTCCCTCTACCTCTCTCTCCCTACCTCTACCTCTCTCTACCTCTCTCTCTACCTCTCTCTCTACCTCTCTCTCTACCCCTCTCTCTCTAACCCTCTCTCCCCCTCTTTACCCCTCTCTCTACCTCTCTTTCTACCCCTCTCTCTTCCTCTCTCTCTTCTTCTTTCTCTACCTCTTTACCTCTTTCTCCACCTCTCCCTCTACCCCTCTCTCTCTACCTTTACCTCTCTACCTCTACGTCTCTCTACCTCTCTCTCTACCTCTCTCCCTCTATCTCTCTCTCCCTACCTCTACCTCTCTCTCTACCTCTCTTTCTCTACCTTTCCTACCTCTCTCTCTACCTCTCTCTCTACCTCTCTCTCTCTATCTACCGCTCTCTCTCTCTCTCTCTCTCTCTACCTCTCTCTCGCTCCCTCTCTCTCTCTACCTCTCTCTCTCACGCTACCTCTCTAACTCTACCTCTCTCTCTCTACCTCTCCCTCTCTACCTCTCTCTCTCCCTACCTCTACCTCTCTCGCTACCTCTCTCTCTCTCTCTACCTCTCTCTCTACCCCTCTCTACCTCTCTCTCTACCTCTCTCTTTTCCTCTCTCTTCCTCTCTCTCTCTACCTCTTTACCTCTCTCTACCTCTCTACCTCTCCCTCTACCACTCTCTCTCTCTCTACCTCTACCTCTCTACCTCTCTCTCTACCTCTCCTCCTCTACCTCTCTCTCTCTCTCTACCCCTCCCTCTCTCTATACCTCTCTCTCTACCTTTACACCTCTACCTCTCTCTACCTATCTCTCTCTCCCTACCTCTACCCCTCTCTACCTACCTCTACCTCTCTCTCTCTACCCCTCTCTCTCTCTCTCTCTACCCCTCTCTCTCTCTCTCTACCTCTCTACACCTCTCTCTCTCTTCCTCTCTACACCTGTCCACCTTTCAACCAGTTGAATTCCGGGAAGCCCAAACCATCAGTATTTCAAATGTGCGCATGAAACGTGGGTAAAATGAGCTGTGTAGCTCAGAAAGGGATGTTCTTTTTACATAATTTGTATTTAATAGAATTGGGAAGCAGGAGAGCAGTCTCACAGTTGAGATAGGGATTAACATACACTGGTGACAACTTTTGAATTGGCTTTAAAACCATTCAAAGATGGCTGCAGCATCTACGTGGGATGTGGTGGACTAAGTGGCAGCCGGAGCTCTATAGCACTGCTTGTCATTTAAAAAAAAAAGCATTGACATAGCCAATAGGTCTCCCCTTTGGGACCTTATAAGTGTTTAGTTAGTTGTCCAGTACAATATCCTTGGTGCAACAACATCAAGTGTTGCATGGCTAAACAGTTATAAGGTCCCAATGGCGAGACCTTTTGGCTATGCCATTGCTTGTTTGTTTTTTCCTCTGTTTCATTGTGGTTGCCAGGTAATCTGCTGTGGAGCCTTACATGATTTTTCTCCCACCCCATGGGTTTCTTTTGTTATTTAAGCTCTTTGTCTTATTAGATTTTTTATTTGTTTATTTAATACTTGTGCTCAATCATGCCAGAGGATGGTGATGAAGTAAAAATGTTGCCCCCCCCTGGAAAAATTTCTGCGGACGCCCATGCCTGTCCCCCTCTCTGTTAAATCTGCAATCTCACTCGAATAAGCCCACCACTAACCATACATTCATTCGTCCCACTCTGCACTAACATGCGCACCCAAATTCATATGGTCGCCTCACTCACCGCTGTACACAAGTATGGGCATGTCGTGCCCCATTAAGGTTTTCGTCCTAAATTACAAAAGGAGACATCTAAATGCACTACAATTCAGCCTTCCAGGGGCCCCTTGATAGAGACAGTTCTGTTTTTTCCCTGATGGACTGGAATAATTCCTAAACAAATTCTTGTAAATACCGTTTTGTTTAATTTCTTTTTAATGTAATTGATGTGAGGGAGTCTATTACTATTTGTAGAGAAATGTTTGCTTCATGCAACAACCATAAAAAACTTATTGTATTGAATGTTATTCGCTGAATATGCCCGGAATGTGCGCGTGGCGGTCGAGTCCAGAAATTTCTGTCAGGTGGTGGGGGGGCCCAACATCTAAAAAAATTCAGCTGGGGGGGCTCAACCTACAAAAGTTTGAAGACCTCTGTTCTAGAGGGACAAGACATGTTACTTCCATTAATCCTGGTAAAAGTTAACCAGAGCCTCAGCATCACAAAATGGATGCTGCTGCCTCAGACACAAGTCTGACCTCCTGCTGCTGGGAGTCCTTCCAGCGAGGGAGGCTTGGACAATAGGTTTTCTGTCACAGGGAGGTGCTAGCACCACCCCAGACCGTCTATAATGTATTGGGGCAGGGAGGGCTGAATGAAATGAGACACTGCCTGGGGCACACAAGGTGTCCCATGCATAGTCCAGTTCAAACCGGTGCTGGGGCACTCCAGCCCCAGCTCTGGCATGAAACTGGACAAAGGGAAAGGGGTGTAACCACCCCCTTCCTGGGTCCCACCCATAGGAGGGACCTAGCAGGTAATCCAGCCCCTAGATTTGGTATATAGGTAGGAGCTGTGTCCCTAGACTTTAGATATATCCTGACGGAAACTCTGATATGAAACTCTGGACCTTCGACATCCTACTCGACGTAGAAGACTGAAGAATCTCCCTTGTGGTCAAGGAGTGACCACCCTGTGCAAGCAGGCACCATCAAGCGCTCAACGGTTTGCTTTGTCGTTTCTCCCGCCGGAGCTTGAACACAAAGCCTGACAAGACCCGGACTTCCAGACATCCAACAGCCCGATCCACAGCCACAGCAAAGCTGAGACCCGTGGAGGCGACGAGAGACGTGGGACCTGCCATCTTGGAAAGCCAGCGAATTGCTTTCCGTGCAACTCCTGAGGCACCCTCGCAGTTGTGCATTGGGGATTGAGAAGCCCCAGCCCCGAGCACCAACTGCACCGAAGATCACCTCTCCACACTCACCGAGTGCTGCGTGGGGCCCTTTTGCATTTTCCTGCTTGACGCGTCTGTCCGGTCACTTGCCCGTTGGCTAGTGGCCTCTGTGATGACGAAATCTGAAATCTACACCGCTGGTCTGGTTGCTCCAGACTGGCCCTTGCTTCCCTGCGAAGGAGAAGCCCCTCAGTCCTTGCTGGCCTGAGTAAGAAGCCATCTTCGATTTCTGCGTGGGTTGCATTTGACAAAGCCTGTTGACTCCGAATCAAGAACTGACACCGCCGACAGCGAGAGGCTTTGTGCGACAGTCCGTATCCAGCTCCCGGTCATCGTCGACACCTCCTGGTCACTGTGGCTGCAGAGACAAGCTTCACGACATCACCTGATTGCTTCCCGACATCGCCTGGTTCCTTCCTGGTTCCTTCCTGGTCACTGGCTAGTGACCCAGACTCTGTCCCCTCTGCTTTCAGGTACTCTTCATCCTCGATCCACCCTTGGATCCAACCGGCCTCTTCTCTCCTGGTCGCCTGCAGCATCTTTTCTCCAAGGCTCCATAGAACTCCACGACGAAACCCGACACACTTTGACACCTATGCACCCGCTTCCTGTGGGTGAGGTAACGTGAGTACTGCGGTGCTCCTGTAAAGAGTAACTCTCCTAGTGTCCTAGTTTCAAGTGGTTAGCTTCTAGTCCAGTCGGAAGACTCCAAATTCTTTAACTTTTTAACTTTTACGCACCCATTGACTTCTATGTGTGCACGCGTGTGCATTTAGACACTGCACCCGCATCCCGTGGGCCTCCTGCTCCCTAACTACTGTTAGTCCAGTGTAGCCCCAGCGATTCCCAAGGCCCTAGGCCTTACCATTGTTCGTGACGTGGTTCTTATACCACTATTTTAGTATATGGTTTAGCGGGCCACCAGGGCCTATCCATATTTGTGCAACTTTTGTATGTTATATTAAGTAACTTGTTATGCGCTTGTGCTTCTGTTCTCATAAAGAGTTCAGGGGATTGATTTAGAAATAAATACATATATATTTTGAATATATAACCCGTGTGGTGTCCTTTCATTTGGTATTAAAGGGATTGCATATGGTAAAACAGCTGGCTTCACATGCCCTCTTGAGTTTAGCCTAAGACTGCTTTTGTTCATGCTACCCCTAGGATAGCTGGTCTATAAGGTTGACTTTACAACCATCACCATAAGGGTTGTTTGGACTGGTGCAAGGTGCTCACTAGAATAGTGAACATCATATACCAGGCCAACTTCTCAGAGAGGTCACTTTGTCTAACTGGGAAGACAGATGGTATTGCCTTGACATATTGTTTGAAACCTGCTTACACAAATAGCAAAGTCATTGTACAGTTTGTAATATCACATTATCTAATACCCAATTATAACTTAACATTAGATATGCAACACCCAACAGCCATCATCTTAGTCTTTGTCAGGTTTATCTTTAGGCTGTGACTTTCTGCATGTTTATGCATAACATTATGTTGTCTTTGTGCCCTATGGGCACCAACCAAGTGCATACATCTATATATTCAGGAACTATTTTGGTGTGCTGCCAATTATGTGTCGAATAGATGATTTGCTGCCAAGTCTGCCATATAAATAGCATCCCAACTGATGTCTACACTTTCCGCAACATGATTTTTTTCCCTCTCCTATGAATTTGATCCAAAACTCTCAGAGGTTAGTTGCCTCAAGTTCCTTTGCAGTTCTTTACAAACTCCCCAAATCAGATAAAAGCCGCTCAACAAGAATTCAGATGCTGTCCCTAAGATGTGCTTTGCGAAGTCTCAAGCTCCTTATTAGAGAGAGATCTGGAATCTGTGACCCAAGCAGCTCCCTCTCTTCCTCCATCTTATTTCCTTTCTTTCTTTTAAACCAAAATTCACCACACTAAAAGGAGAACTTACCTTGCAACCGCTGTGTGCCTCCTCCAGCGAAGTCTTCTTCAGGGCACCTTTTGTCAATGGTACTTCCGCCGCTGCAAACTTCTCAAACGACAGGCGGCTGACAGGGGTTGCACCCATTAGGGCTTTTTCCACAACTTGCTACTCTACCAGGGGCATGATTAGCATGTTGGCTATGATTCTGCCTCTGTGAGGGGTTCTTTCTTTGACACTGAACCAGTAAGAAGACTATGGTTAGGAAAATCAATATAAGTGGAACAAGAACACAATGTCAACATGCTCCCTATTGCTAATTGTTCTCTCCTGCCAGCAACACAGCCTGTAGGATGATTACTGGGTTCAAAGATCTCCTCCGCCTCTTCCAGAAGGCGCGATGGAGTGACACTTTGAGTAGTTTTCCTGTCTGAGTCGGCTCAGGACTATCAAAGCCAGAGGGAGGTGATCCTGTCCCAAGTAACTGGTTCAGAGCCACCACTACCCTCTCATGTGGGTGGAAGTGCATACCAAAGAGACCTACCAAACACTTGCAATACAATCACTAATCAGTGGTCCTTCCCTGAGGCTTTCGCATATGTGGCATCTCATGATTCGAGTCCCAAGAAGGAGTTTAAAGTTGGAGGCGAGAAGTGTAGCTGCAGACAGTTCATGTCGATTCATGAGGGGAGACCTTTTTTGCCACCTGTTGCATGTGAAAAGCCTGAAAATATGACAAGAGCCTGCACCATAGTTCTTTGTTTGGGCAACAAATCAAGGCTCAAAAGGGAGTTGGACTCCATCTAAGACAGTTGTCAGATATTTAGGGGACCTATTGCTCATTCGATGTAGCAACCCCCCCCCCCCCCATACTACTCCAGCAAGCAATCATCTTCACAGGGAAACAAGTGGCTGTTTGCCCTCCTAGCAGGACTGCCATGTCTTCTAGCCGCAGTGTCATCAGAGGGTCTCTTTGGGACATTGGTAATGCCAGAGACCGCATAGCCGGTGTTCCTGGGTATTACACAGTGTGTGAAGTCAGACAGAGCAATATGGTACCCAATAATGACTGAAAAGTAGATGATGAGGTGTGTTGCAGTAACAGACCAAGGGTTGTAGTGCAATACACCTCATCAGCTACTCGTCAGTCACTACACCATTCCCTTTTTTTTTTTCTTTTTTTTATTGAAAGTTCATGACAATATAATATTTCTATACATAACAAAAAAAACATATTGGCATAGAAATATAAATAAATAGGATACAGAATGATAAATACGCATAATAAGATCTCAACTTGTTAAAAAGATGTTAAAACAAGTTAAAACAGAAAGTGTGGGCTTAAATACAGTGAATATGTTAAGAATATCAGGAGTATCTACATGGGTGTTAGAAACTATTGACCCCCAGTTTTTGACCGCCTCCATGATGCCACGGGCGACCAAATCCTTAGTCCCATATCCCTGGATTTCACTCCCTTCAATGCATACAGCTCCGACTCAATGTTATGAATCCCGAGCAACCTACAGATCCACATTTGAAAGGTTGGAGCCCCAATGTCCTTCCATGCAGCAGCAATTAATATTCTAAAAACAGCTGTTGCTATAAAAACAAGTGCCTCAGACTCTACACTTAAACCTAATTTGGCGTCACACCCAATTATTAAAAGTGTAGGGGATAGGTCTATCCTGACAGCTAGCAGCCCCTCTAAAAAAATTTCAATTTCATTTTTAATTGGCCCTAGTTTCTCGCAGCTACAAAACATATGAAGTAGATCAGCAGGACCATTACCACATCTAGGGCAGTTATTATCCGCTCTCTTTCCCTATTCAAACAATTTTGCCGGTGTATAATATAAGTTGAATAGGGTTTTAAAGTGCTGTGCTCTTAAGTTTGAGGATCGTAGGAACCTTTTATCCATAAGAATGGCTCTATCTAAATCGATATCGGGATCTCTCAATTTTCCAACCCAGGTAGCCTCAGTCTTAAGCATATCATCTGGTAGCGTTCCCAAGAATAATCCATATATTTTCCTTATACGACGACCACCTCCCTTCATGTAATCTAATAGTGTACAATCTTTTGATATGTTTATGGTGGGTCTTTTTGATTTAATTGTGTTAGTCAATTGTATGTATTTAAACTCTTGGGAGCCTTGAAGTGAATATCGTGACTTCAGAAGATCAAGGGGCCTCAGAACATCCTTTATCATCACTTGACCTAATGTGGTGATTCCCTGTCTTTCCCAATGTCTCCAGGAGCCGTCTCTACTTAGGTGCGGGAATAGCCCTGATTTCCAGAGTGGAGTGTGTTTGTTAAACTTCGGGATGCTCTGATTCTTCTGTATGGCCAACCATACCACCCGAATATCTTCCAGTATTTTATAGCCTGAGGCCTTGATAAAACGTTTATCATAATTCCTTAGCAATGCCCCATATGCTTCGTTCCCTAGTGCCAGCTGGTATATAGATGGAATACCACGCTGGTAGTGTGTCGTGTCAACAGGAAAAAAGAGTATAGCCATATCTGTGAGGAGACAAGACCAGTTATATAATTTTAGATTAGGTATGCCTAATCCACCCTGTCCCTGGGGCAGAGACATAAATGTAATTGATCTCCTCACCTTACCATATTGCCAGACGAAGTTCATAAAAATTGCCTCCATTTCCCTGATCAATATGTCATCTATTTTAAAGGGGATGGACCTAAATTTATATAAGATCTTCGGGAACATTGTCATTTTAATGACATTGACCCTGCCTATAATTGATAGATGGAGGGTATCGATTCTTTTTAAGTCCTGTTTCATTTTCCCCAGTAGTGGTGAAAAATTATCTTTAATGATTTCCTTTGTCTGGGCATTGATTGTAATTCCTAGATAGACTACTGAATCCACATATCTATCATCCAGTTTGACTGTATTACTTGAACATAATACCTGTGTTTTTGCCACGTTAAGTCGATATCCAGATGCCCTCCCGAAATCCGAAGTAATACTAATTATTTCCCTCATGGCACTAGCAGGATCAATAGTGGTGATAGCTATGTCGTCCGCGTATGCGAGGATTTTAGTTTCAAATCCATTGGTAACAATTGGCTTTATGTTGATATTGCTCTTAATATGACAAATCAGGGGATCTATATACAGTGCAAATAGGATGGGTGAGCACGGGCACCCTTGTCTCGTCCCTCTTGAAATATGGATCTGGTTGGAGCCTTCGCCCATTAGCTGAATACTAGCGGTTGGATTGTAGTACATGGCCTTGATTGCCTGCAGGAATCTAGGGCCAAATCCTTTACCAGCCATCACTTTCCAGAGAAAGCTCCACCTGACACGATCGAACGCCTTCTCTGCGTCGAGGAGGATCATCGCAATCCCCCCCTCCCCCGCAGCATGCATGTCGAACAGAGTTATAGCTCTTTTAATATGGTCAGTGGTACCCCTATCAGGGATAAAGCCATGCTGCCAGGGAGAGACGAGGCCCGCGATAATCCTCCCCAACCGTGTGGCCAGTATTTTAGCATATAGTTTGTTGTCGCTGTTTATTAGCGATATGGGCCGATAAGAGCCGGGACTTTCCTTCGATTTGCCCTTTTTGTGAAAAACCACTATGTTGGTTTTAGTCCAGGATTCTGGTATGGTACCTGTATTAATAACCCCGTTGAATAGGTCTAACAGAAGAGGTGCCGTTTCTTCCCTCAGGTATTTATAGACTTCCAGAGGTATGGCATCGGGCCCTGCTGCCTTACCTGCAGATAAATCTTTTAGTGCCTGAAGAAGCTCGTCCATAGTAATATTCTGCTCTAAGGATTCCCTCTCGTTAGACGTCAGATTGATACCTGTATCCTGCCAATTTGTGCCCGGATAGACTATATCCGTATCCTCCTTATAAAGATCCTGATAAAACCTCCTGAAAACTTCCAGAATTTCAGTTGGCTTTTTATAGGTCTGCTCACCTTCTTTAATTTCAGTAATAATGTTTTTTGATGTGGCTTGTCTTATCCGTAGCGCTAGAGCCCTACCTGCATTCTCGCCTGTTTCATACATACCAACTCTACGGGTCTGATACTCTGCTGCAGCTTTCTTTGCCAATTGCCGTTGGATATCTGCCTTTATGCTGTTTAATCTTTCTAGGCTCTGAGTTCCCTGGATCCCGTGGCATACGTCTCTCCTATGTTGTTCCTCTGCCTCCGCCAATTTAGCCAAAAGACGCTCTCTATCTTCCTTAACTTTTTTCCACAGCCGCCCAGAGAAGCTGATTGTCTCACCTCTCGGACCAGCCTTAAAACTATCCCAAACCATGCCCCGGGATGCACTATATCTATTTGCATCGAAGAAAGACTGGGACCAGCCCTTTATATGTGCTATATAATTGCTATCCGCTAAAAGTTTTCTATCAAAGGTCCAGGGTCTGGTTTTTTCCCTTGGTTTATTAACAGACATATTCAAGACAAGGGGATTATGATCCGATATTAACATAGGGAGCATTGAAATTTCGACATTACTAAGATGTGTAGCTGATATTAAAAAATATTCCAGTTTTGTATGTTTATTAAATGGGTGTGAGAAGTATGTAAACCCGGGTTCATCTTTCTTTTGGTTGCCCCAGACATCCTTCAACCCATAAGAATGAATTATGGAGGATACCGCCCTAAATACCCGGGGCTTGCTGCCACTATATGGGGTGTTGCCTGTAAAATCGGCTGAGATGTTAAGATCACCACACATTACTATAGGTGATGGCCAGTTAGTAAGTTCCCTCTCGATGTGATCCATCACCCCCGGGTCATCCAGATTAGATCCGTAAACTGAGCATAGAGTAATGCCTAATTTCAATTCACATATTGCCCACCTGCCCAATGGATCAGCTTTTGATTTTTTAACTCCTCCCAGACCTACCCGGCCTATAATAGCTACCCCCTTTACAGTTGAAGTCTGTGAGGAACAAGATAAAATTTCATACCCCGGACTTTACTTTACTTTTACTTTATATTCAACCAATGTTTCTTTTTCCAGGGTAGGTGAGTCTCTTGTAAACACACGATATCGGCCCTGATTAATTTAACATACTCCTCAAACCTTTCCCTCTTTTTCCAATCATTCAGCCCTCCTATGTTGAGGCTAATTAGCTTAATCCTTGACATACCCCTGGAGAGAAAAAAGCCAACATACTAACCAATCACATTTTATCCTATATCTAGCATCGATATGCATAACCACTTTGAGCATCTCAGTTATATTAATAAACATATTTATTACATGAACTTTCTTTTTACTTCTTTTTCCCCCTTTGCTCCTCCCCCCCCACTCCCTCAAGACTTCCCCCCCTCCCAACCCCCCTGACCCCAACCCACTCCCAGGTGAGGCGCGCAGACTAGGTCTGTGCATGTGATGGGTGCAGCCCAGCAGCGGACACAGTGCAATCTATTTGTCAGACCTCAGCCGTAAACCTCCATATCGTGACGCCCTTACCTCTGTGGGATTCAAACTTAAACTAAACTTAGACTAAGACTTCAGTCGATGTCAAAAATTAAGGCCTTAGCCCTTGTTGGCTTATATAGGTCATGTAACATGCTATAATGAGTCTAGAAACTCCTGAGCCTTGATTTCCGAGGAGAAATACATGGTCTTGCGTAGATGAATTACTTTTAACTGAGCAGGATTGATGAGATAAACCTGCACTCTTTTGTCCTGGAAGGGCTTGATTAATTGTCTTAATCTCCAGCGCCGTTCCACGGTGGAGTGGCAGAAATCCGGCCTTACGAAGAAGGATCCTCCTTCAAAGGTTCTTTTGGCATCTGGCCGCGCTTTCTCTGATATGGACTGACGGAGAAGAAAGTTACCTATATAGATTAGGATCGCTCTAGGCTTATCGCCCTCTCTGGCATTTTGTCTCAGTTTGAAGGGTGTCCTATGCGCTCTCTGAATTTCAGTGGACCAGTTCCAACTGGCGATGTCTGGGAAGGCTTTCTCGAAGGTTCTGACAATAAACATTTTGACATCCTGACCCTCAATCCCTTGCGGGATACAAAGGACCCTAAGGTTGTTCCTTCTTTGCCTGTTTTCTAAGTCCTCCAGCTTCCACTGGACATCAATTGCTTGGGCTCCCAGCGTTTCCACTTTATTTGTGGCTGCAGCAGCCTCTGCTTCAGTGGCAACTACCCTCTCCTCTAGGTTTGAGACCCTATCTCCAACACTTACCCAGGCTTTCGAAAGCTTTCTAACCACTGCTTTCATCTTTCTCATCGCAGCTTGGGATTTAAGGCTGTCTGAACGGGTCTCTTCTCTGTGTGCTGTTATTCCTTGGTGAATTGATTCCATCATTGCCATCATTGACAGCTGCGTAGTCTCGTGATGCCGTGCATTACCCATGACCAAATTAGAGTTCCCTTGTAGAGATGTTGTAGGAGAGTGATCCCAGGTTAATGCTGTTTGGTCCCTTTGAGGGGGCACATTTTTGATAGTAGTTGATGGTAAACCTGTCTCACTATCACTCTCTGTTTCCGGGTTACTGCCATCGATATCTGAGCTATGAGGCTCGTCATCCTCCGACCAGTTGGCCTCCTCTGTGACTGAAAAGAAGCATTCGCTGGGGGTCTTCTCCTTTTCCCTTTCGCCGTGAATGACCCCGGAATCGGTTGCATTTGCTTTTGCATTGACGATTAGACCCCCAGGTTCCTCCAGGACCGTGATAGACGTGGCACTCTCTTTAAATATTTCGACTGTTGTTGAACCCCCTTGAGCGTCCCCACTGTTAGTTGATGGGAGTACGGGATTAAGTTCTACTATCACTTCCGTTGAAGGGTTTATCGCATCTTTTGAGAGTATAGGGGTTATGATCTCACTATCGTCGACACCACCGGTCTCGTCAGCCCCCAGAGATACAGCAGCTAGAAATTCCGGTTGCGTCATCAGAATCTTGTCCCCGCCTGAAACATCACCCATGACTCCGACCTCCTGACATGACTGAAGCAACTGTGTTTGAGGATGAGACTGTTGTTGAGGGTATGGGATTGATTGTGCTGCTGGTTGTGGTGCAGGGTCTATGTCAGGATCGGTTGCAGATTCTTCAACTGCAGTAGTAGCCGGTAGTGGCGCAGCGAGTATCTCAGGTAACACAGGTAACACAGGTAGCACAGGTGACCCA
This sequence comes from Lissotriton helveticus, assembly GCF_964261635.1. Classification (NCBI taxonomy): domain Eukaryota; kingdom Metazoa; phylum Chordata; class Amphibia; order Caudata; family Salamandridae; genus Lissotriton; species Lissotriton helveticus. The sequence continues at coordinate 68,422,294 of NC_136072.1, forward strand.
GGTAACACAGAGGCCGCCGCCGAAACCGGTTCCAATTCCTTCAGTTTTTTTTTCTTTTCATTACGATTCAGCAGCTCTACCACACTAACAGTCGCGGTGGCTGTAGCTTGTCGGGTTCTGGCTGAAGGAGGACGCATCTCTTTAAGGGTATTCTGCCCTGTGGGTGGTTGCAGCTTAGCCCGCCCAGATTCCGCTTCTGATACTGCTCCCTCCGTCCCGGTGTTCACCGCAGACACCGTGCTTATGGAGCTGTCTGCATTGCCTGTCACAGAGACGCCGTCAGCCATAACTTTCTTTTTTGAGGGCGGCTTACCCCCGGTGTTAGTTTTAGGAGCCATAGGTAGGGCAAGCACTATGTGCAGAGAGATCCTCTGCCTCACCTTGACTGGTCCCCCGTAGCTCCGAGCCTCCCAGCCTCCTGGCACCGGCCTGTCGGGTCTGTCGGGTCTGCAGCTGCCGCCTCCGCTCCGCTCACCAGGTCTCGCCGGCCTTGTGAGGCTCCGCCTCCAGACTCCGCGAACTCCGCGAGCTCTGCTGGGGCTGTGAGCCAGCCCGACTCTTAGCAAGACTGAAGCCGAGAGCCTCTGCCGACCCGTGGGGAACAGCCCGCTATGAGGACCGCTCAGAAAAAGCATCAGATTTGCATCGAGTTACAGCAGGGTAAACATCCAGGTAGTCTGGCCGCCGTTACGCTGCTTTACTGCCTCGCTGCTTGTGGCTGCTTGTGGCTGGGCGTCTGTCTCCGTGCGGTGGCTGTATGTCTCCCCTCGCTCTGCTCACTTAGTGCACCGTGTACCTGGCAGACCATGTAGCTTCATAGCGCTACTTTCCTTTTGGTATACAGGACATACTGGAATGAAAAAAGAGCCTGGGTGTCGAGGTTACATCAGGTTACATCAGACTGTATCCGCGCTGTGTCCAATGCTGCCGCTCAGCCGCTTCTCACGGCCGCCATCTTTGCCTCTCAGTCACTACACCATTCCCTATGACGATGAATTCCATGCAGCTGTGAGCTTCCTTTGTGTGATGCCTGAGAAGGAGAACGCGGACAGCTTATCATCAAATGTTAGATTATGATTGGTACCTGTCTCTTTGGAACTATAGGGAATTGTATTTCACTTTGGAAATGGTAGTAACTATGCTTTGCTGAGTTAGGAAGAGCCAGGTTGTTCATTTGCAACTTTGAATGCAGATGCCCCTTGTCATCCTGAGAAGAGCTGCTGGTGATTAACCTCATGGATGAGCCAGAGCATCAAGGAAAATAATTTGATGTTCAGTCAACAATCTGGATTCAGAATTGGTAGAGAAACTGTCAGAGCCCGTCGCGCCTCATGGTAATGACGGGTACGGAATGAATGAAAAGACTACATATTCCATGATGCTCAGCGGCTAGGAGGCGGGGTATAAGTAGAATCCATTTCCTGCAGCCGGTGTCGGATATTTTGGCTCGTGGTTCCTGGCGTTCCAGACGACCGTGCGGAGTGGTGTTTCCTGCGCTCCTGTTTTTCCCCTTATTGCGGACGCAGTCTTGTGCGTTATTTCCGGCTTTGTTGCTTCAGTTCTGTCCTCCGTTGGAGAGCCTTGTCACCGGCTATTGCGGAGGACGGTCTTCATTGTGCCGAGTTTTCGGTTCCTGTGTCTCCGTTGGTGAGCCTACTTTCCTCGGCTCATGCGGAGGACACGTTTGCATGTATTTCCGTTTCCTCCGTTGGCGAGCCTTCTTGCACCGGCTATTGCGGAGGAAACAGTTGTTTGATTTTGCATTATTCACTGCCATAAATTCTCTGTTGGAAAGCCTTCTTGCACCGGCTATTGCAGAGGATTTACTTCGATAGGTCCCAGGGTGGACGAAGTGTTTATTCCTACACCCGAAAGCAACTTCCTTCAGGTAACCTTGTTCTCCTTACTTTTGGGTGACGTAACCCTTATTTAGTTTTCGGGAGTTACTGTGTACTTACGCTGCATTCCTTAGAACCCTGTCTATGTTTCTTCAGGACGCTGATGGAAAAAGATTAGGGTATGTAGCATTCATACTTACCAGTGTAGGTTTTGCCATTGCATGGGTCTTACGGGCGGTTTCAATAGTAAGTTTTGTGTTTACAGGGGAAGGCAATCACAGGCTGTATTTACGTACTCTCCATGGAAGAGAAGCATCTCCTGAGTTAGTACAGTTCGCCTTCCCGATACAGGTATAGCACAGTTTAGCCTGATTAGTAGCATTAGTATAAAGAACACGTTCCTGAGAATTGATATCAACCAATTATTGGTTTCTTTTCTGTCTTCACAGCTCTCCCTCCCTGCAGTCCCCTTCCTTTCCTTCCTTTTTATTATTTTGCCCTCACCTGATCCTTCTCTAGCCCACGGCTTTAACAGCATTCGGGGCTTGGATAGATCTGGAGGTGGCCTACTTGTACTACAAGCTGATCCTGAGGACGGAGAGGATAACAGAATATCCGACCCCAGTATTATCCTCCTCCCGATCAGTTTGGGGCGATGGCTACTCTGGACGAGGTGATGGCTGCTTTAGTCGTGGTGCAATCTGAGTTGATAGCATCTAGACAAGAGAGCACAGAATTACGGAATCGGTTAGATAACATTCAGAAAAACCCTTTTAGTGCTGGGGCGTCAGGGTCTGGTACAGCCGGTTCAGTTTTGGTGGAGATTCCCCCTAACATTCCGTTAGCACATCCAGAACGATTTAACGGAGATGCTGGATCTGTGCAAGTGTTTTTGACACAAGTCGCGATGCATTTTTCATGCAAACCCAGGTCATTCCCCACCAATCAGTCAAAAGTTGCGTTCGTCATCTCGTATTTAGTAGGGGACGCAGCTCAATGGGCTGTTCCAATAGTCCAGAGAAACGATCCAATGTTACATGACTGGGACGTGTTCCAGGCAGAGTTCACGAAAGTGTTCGATAGAAGAGCCGATACATATATGGCGGACAAAGAACTACTAGGCCTACGTCAGGGGAATCAAGATCTGGTTACTTATTTGAATCATTTCAGACGTTTAGTTGCTGAAACTAAGTGGCCAGAAGCCAAACAAGCATCAATCTTTCATCAGGGTTTAACTGAGGAAATGCAAGACATCATAGCTCAAATAGACCCCCAGCCCGAGTCATGTGAGGATTTGATCAATTTGGTGTTACGATTAGACCATAGGATGAAGAATCGTAAAGGAGGTAGCGGGGCTAAGAACAGGTCGATCCCCTCTTCTGTGGCGGTAAAGACCCCTGACAGTACGGTATATAACACCTCTTCTGAGCCTATGGAAATAGGAGCTGTCCGTGCGGCCTTGACCGCCACCGAAAAGGAACAGAGGCGCAAGTTTGGTCTTTGTCTTTACTGTGGCAAAAAAGGCCATTTTGTTAGAGAGTGCCCTGTTAAACCCAAATTTGCCAAATTTCGCATGAATAGGGGGGTGTCAACGGCCACAGAGAAACCGGCGGAAAACTGAAGGGCTCTGGGGTTGATGAAGGGGTTCCCTGGAGTCATGTTATTATCCCTTCAATGTTGAGTACGGTAGTGGGAGCGCAACATTTATTCATCAAGATAATCTTGATGATCGGCATGATGGAGGTGCATACGCAAGCCATGGTGGATTCTGGGGCTACGGGTTTCTTTATGGACATGAAGGAAGCAGAAAGATTAGGCATTCCTCTGATCCCTAAAGAAGACGGTACCGATGTGTTTGCAGTAGATGGCAGGAAACGGAACACTGGGCCCATAAGTTATCAAACAGCTCTGACAGAGATGAGGTTTGGGTATCACAGAGAAAGAGTTTCTTTCAGCATAATCAAGGCACCGCAGTATGGGGTGATCCTAGGCATACCTTGGTTGAAAAGGCACAACCCTGACATCAATTGGGAAACAGACACAATACTGATGAATTCCGCTTATTGCGAGGAGCATTGTTTTAGATACGCACAGTGTCCTTCGTTTGCTTTGGCATGTGGGGATCGGATAGCCACAGCCGCAGAAAAAGCGGTTACACTTCCAGAGGTATATCAGGACTTTGAAGGGGTTTTTGATGAAGTCCGAGCTGAGGAGTTGCCCCCACATAGGCCATACGATTGCCAGATTGAGTTAGTACCTGGGGCAGTGATTCCCAAGGGCAGGCTGTATGCGTTGACGGAGCCAGAAAATGCTTACTTGAGAACATATTTAGACAAACTGTTAGGCTTAGGGTTCATACGCCCTTCACGATCACCAGCAGCATCCCCGTTGTTCTTCATCCCCAAGGCCAATGGGGATTTAAGAGCCTGTGTAGACTTTTGAGCCCTCAACGCGGTAACAATAAAGAACAGATACCCTTTACCTTTAATCAATGTATTATTGGAACAGGTGAAAAAGGCTAAGATATTCACCAAGTTAGACTTGAAGGGAGCTTACCATCTTGTGAGAATGAGAGCAGGGGACGAATGGAAGACGGCCTTCCAGACCAGGTATGGGTTGTTCGAATACCTGGTCATGCCCTTCGGGCTATGCAACGCCCCTGCTGCATTCCAGTTTTTCCTTAACGACGTGTTGAGAGAAATACTGGACAGACACATCATAGTGTACATAGATGATATCCTCATCTATTCTGAGTCGGAGGACATGCATGTACAGCATGTCCAATCTGTCCTGAGGATCCTACAGAAAAATCATCTCTACTGCAAACTGTCCAAATGTGACTTTCACGTCACTACCGTGGAATTTTTGGGGGTTATGCTTACCCCTTTGGGGCAGGAAATGGCGGAGAGGAAGATTCAAGCAGTACGAGACTGGCCGATTCCTCGAAACATCAAGGATGTTCAATGTTTCCTAGGATTCGCCAACTTCTACAGACGTTTTATTAACCAGTTCTCGAAAGTAGTGGCTCCCATAACCAGACTGTTGAAAAAAGACCAAAGGTTTGGGTGGGATGAGAAAGCCCAGGAGGCGTTTGTAACTCTAAAGGAAGCGTTTGTCACCGCTCCAATACTGACGCACCCCAATTCTGATGTCCCATTTATAGTCGAGGCAGACGCTTCAGAGGTTGCTACCGGAGCCATTCTTTCGCAAAGAAATGAAACCACAGGACAATTACATCCCGTGGCTTTTATGTCACGTAAACTTACGGGGGCAGAACTCAACTACTGCATTGCCGAAAAAGAACTCTTGGCTATCAAACATGCATTCACAGAATGGAGGCATTTCCTCATGGGGGCGAAGCATATGGTGACGGTTTATACCGATCACCGTAATCTGCAGTTTATGTCAGCAGCCAGACATCTATCCCCTAGACAACTGAGGTGGATGCTTTTTTTTTCAGAGTTCCATTTTGTTATCACTTTCAGGCCTGGAGTGGACAATAGAAAGGCGGATGCCTTGTCCCGTCAAACATCCATAAAATCCTCGGAGGCTGGGACAGAAACTCCTATAGTGGACCCTGTCAAGGTGGTCTGTGGCATCCAACCTGATGCCTTTTTGCAGGGCATACGATATGGGATCAGAACGGACCCCTGGAAGAGATGGTTACAGACACATCCTGATTGGCACCTACAACATGGCTTTCCGATCAAACAAGGGCGAATGCTGATACCCACTGAATCCTTGCGGAAACAAATGTTCTCTTGGTGTCACACTTCACCCAGTGCTGGACACGTCGGGGTTGATAAGACTATGGATTTAATTCAGCGTAGATGTTGGTGGCCCACGATAAGAGCCGATGTAAGGAGATGGGTGACAGAGTGTGATGTTTGTGCCCGCGCCAAGTCTGATCATCGTCGTCCTGCAGGGCTTCTACAGCCCATGCCTACCCCTTCTACTCCATGGGAACGAATATCATTAGACTTCGTGGTAGGTCTACCCAGAGATCAGGGTTGTACAACAGTGTTGGTCGTCATTGATTATCTGACAAAGATGGGGCATTTTATTGCTTGTCCTCAAGTGCCTACAGCAGGTCAATTGGCACAGCTTCTTATGGTCCATATCGTGCGGTTGCATGGCTTACCCAATGTCATAGTGTCGGACAGGGGCTCTCAATTTACCGCAAGGTTTTGGAAGGCATGGTGCTCCTCTCTTCATATTGAAACAGCTCTGTCCACAAGCTTCCATCCGCAAACTGATGGTCAGACGGAGCGTCTCAATCAGACACTGAAACAATTCTTGCGATGCTATGTGTCTCTGGGTAAGAACAACTGGGTGGAGCACCTTTGGCTTGCGGAAGTGGCATATAACAATGCGACCCATTCTGCCACGCGAGTATCACCTTTTTTTTGTACTTATGGACATCATCCCCGGTTTCTTCCGTTTGCACAACCTTCCACTGAGGTGTCGGTGCCTGAAGCAGCCAGGAGGGTTTCCCGGCTAAAGTTGGTGTTGGAGCAGGTACAGGACTCCCTGAAAACATCGAAGGTGGCTTATAAGAAAACGGCTGACAAACGACGCCGTCAAGGTCCTATGTATCAGGTGGGGGACTGGGTATGGCTGTCCACCCGAAACTTCAGGTTCAGGCGCTACAGCGTGTTTAACCCTCGCTTCATTGGCCCGTTTCGTGTGGTGCAACGCATCAATCAGGTGGCGGTGAAGTTGCTGCTACCGAAACATCTGCGTATACATCCCGTTTTCCATGTGTCCCTGCTCAAGCCTGCAGCTGCGGTGGTGCGACGTCTCCCTCCCCCTCTGTTGGTCCCTGATGGCCTGGAGTACGAGGTAGAGGGTATTCTGGACTCAAGGTGGCGGGGCCGTGGCCTTCGGTATCTGGTGGTTTGGAAAGGGTACGGTCCCGAAGAGAACTCGTGGGAGCCTGCTTCTGGGGTTCATGCTCCTCGCCTGGTGGCGGCTTATCATCGCCGGTTTCCTGAGCGCCCCGGCCCCCTTCGGCGCTCCAGGTGAGGGGGGGGGGGATATACTGTCAGAGCCCGTCGCGCCTCATGGTAATGACGGGTACGGAATGAATGAAAAGACTACATATTCCATGATGCTCAGCGGCTAGGAGGCGGGGTATAAGTAGAATCCATTTCCTGCAGCCGGTGTCGGATATTTTGGCTCGTGGTTCCTGGCGTTCCAGACGACCGTGCGGAGTGGTGTTTCCTGCGCTCCTGTTTTTTCCCTGTATTGCGGACGCAGTCTTGTGCGTTATTTCCGGCTTTGTTGCTTCAGTTCTGTCCTCCGTTGGAGAGCCTTGTCACCGGCTATTGCGGAGGACGGTCTTCATTGTGCCGAGTTTTCGGTTCCTGTGTCTCCGTTGGTGAGCCTACTTTCCTCGGCTCATGCGGAGGACACGTTTGCATGTATTTCCGTTTCCTCCATTGGCGAGCCTTCTTGCACCGGCTATTGCGGAGGAAACAGTTGTTTGATTTTGCGTTATTCACTGCCATAAATCCTCTGTTGGAAAGCCTTCTTGCACCGGCTATTGCAGAGGATTTACTTCGATAGGTCCCAGGGTGGACGAAGTGTTTATTCCTACACCCGAAAGCAACTTCCTTCAGGTAACCTTGTTCTCCTTACTTTTGGGTGACGTAACCCTTATTTAGTTTTCGGGAGTTACTGTGTACTTACGCTGCATTCCTTAGAACCCTGTCTATGTTTCTTCAGGACGCTGATGGAAAAAGATTAGGGTATGTAGCATTCATACTTACCAGTGTAGGTTTTGCCATTGCATGGGTCTTACGGGCGGTTTCAATAGTAAGTTTTGTGTTTACAGGGGAAGGCTATCACAGGCTGTATTTACGTACTCTCCATGGAAGAGAAGCATCTCCTGAGTTAGTACAGTTCGCCTTCCCGATACAGGTATAGCACAGTTTAGCCTGATTAGTAGCATTAGTATAAAGAAAACGTTCCTGAGAATTGATATCAACCAATTATTGGTTTCTTTTCTGTCTTCACAGCTCTCCCTCCCTGCAGTCCCCTTACTTTCCTTCCTTTTTATTATTTTGCCCTCACCTGATCCTTCTCTAGCCCACGGCTTTAACAGCATTCGGGGCTTGGATAGATCTGGAGGTGGCCTACTTGTACTACAAGCTGATCCTGAGGACGGAGAGGATAACAGAAACAGAGTCAGCGCTCGTATGAATATGGGACGACCTAAAACTAACAGTGGACAAGAACGGAGAGGCTGCCTTACTTCTTCTGAACTTATTAGCAGCGTCCAACACCGTTCTCCATCAGATGCTACTACACAGACATTATCATCCAGCAATATGTGAAAATGCTGTAAATTGGAATGCATCATACCTCAACAACAGACAGTACTTGGGTTTCATATCAACTTTTGTATACGTCCTCATACCCAACATTGTGGCCTCCCTCATGGGTCAGTCACATCTCCTGCCCCATTCAACATCTACCTAATCCCTTTACCAGACCTGATCACATCATTCAACCTTACATGTTACAGTTATGTAAATGATATGCAAACCATTGTAAAAGTTAATGGCCCAAAAGACCTCTAACACATCAAGAGTTGATGACTGAAGACTCTGTGCCTTAGATGCATGGATGATTAACCACCTAAAGCTGAACACCGCAACTACAGAGATCATGACCTGTTCGCAATGGCACAAATACCAGCCTACTGACATATGGCCCAAGGAACCTGTTGACCAACAGAAGCCAGAAACCTAAGAGTAACCATGAACTTAGATTTATCCCTGATACCAAATTAGTCACGTGATGCACCTTCTATACAATGAAAAAGATGCAACTCATCTTCCCATACCTGGGTCACCATCTACAAGCTACCCTCACTCTTGTGAATTTCAACCTTGACTATGCCAATAGCCTAAACCTTAGTGACTCTTACTTCATCATAGGTAAAATTCAAGAAGCCAAAATACTGCATCAAGATTCCCCCTTCATCCCGAGAACACACAATGCCAGTCCTGTAAACATTTCACTGGTCATCAGTAGCTAGGCGATAAATGTTCAAAACCCTTTGCATCAACCACAGAGCCTCCCAAGGAAAAGTACCAATATACCTACACATTAAATGTAGACATTAGAAACAAAATAGAACACTGCACTCCAGGCTAGCACCACAGATCGCCATATTACCTTACAATAAGAAATTCATAGGAAGCTCCACTTTCTCGCTACAAGTCGGCAAACTCTGGAACATATTGCCTACCAAGACTCAAGGCATACAGTAGCATTTAAAATGCAGAAGTGGTGTTGCTCCCAAAATAAATACACCAGTTGTTGAACCTGGGATAGAACCCAGATCGATGACCCTTCTACTAGTGTAGGCATAGTCAAAAGACGGAAGCAGCCGTTCAACCCAAATTTGGGACCTCGACTGACATTTATTTTATTTTATTTTTTTAAGAAGTTTTTGATAGCGCTGGCCAGACCCGAAGGTATCGGAGCGCTTTACAGCAGGAGGGAGAGAAATCAAATACAGGATATAGAATAAAACATAGGTATTCATGAGTGATCAAAGGGTGCGATTGTGCTGAGCGACCGAGGTGCGCCATTGAGGTAAAGAGGTCTAGGGGTCCGGGGTGCACTATTGAGGTAGAGAGGTCTAGAGGTAGTCTCGATGCATGGACAAAGTCTTAGGCTGAAACTTTCTCCGAGTGGCGGTGACCACGGCGTTGGGTTGGGGAGAGGGGATGAGGTATGCAGTGGAGTGGCATTGCCAGGTGACTGCCGAGTGGAGGCTAGTGAGTTACGGATTTATGTTCGGAAAGGCACGGTTGAGGTAGAGGTCTTTTAGGAGACTTTTGAATTTTGCAAAGGAGGGGGTAGTTCTGATGTCAACCGGGATGGAGTTCCAGATTTTGGGTGCGTTTCCTGCGAAGGAGCGGGCTGTGGTTTTTTGTTTGCGCTTTTTAAGGGGGATGAGTAAGAGGGAGTTGGAACTCCTGAGGCTTCTAGACTGGCTAGCTTTCTTAAGTTTAGAGGCTAGGTATTCCGGTTTCCCTGTGTGCAGGGCTTTGTGCGTGAGGCAGGCAGTTCTGAAGTTTGCACGCATTTCCAATGGGAGCCATTTTAGTTCTTTGAGTGCGGGAGATATCTGGTCATATTTTTTTACTCCGGTGACCATTCTGGCAGCTGCAGTGAGAGTTATTTTGAGTGGTGCTAAGTGGGAGAGAGCTGTACCGGAGAGGACTGCGTTCCCATAGTCCAGTCTAGACAAAACTAGTGATTGGGTGGCTTGTTTGAGGTCTATGGGTGGAATGTGAGGTTTGATTTTATTGAGAAGCTTCAGATTGAGGAAGGCACTCTTTGCGGAGTTCTTGATGTGGTTGATCATGGTTAGTTTGTGATCAAGGGTGATTCCAGGTGATTTTATCGAGTTTGCCAGGGTGAGATTACCGTCGAGAGCATCGATTGCTTTCAACCACTTTACGATTTGCGTGTTTTCTTCCTTATTGGAGATGAGGAGGATTTCGTTTTTTCCCTGATTGAGTTTAAGGTGGTTTGCTGATAGCCATTGTTGAACTTCTCTGAGAGAATTGTTTAGTCTTAGAATGTCATTAATGGAGGAGGTTTCCAAATAGATCTGGGTGTCTGCTGCATATAGATGGAAGGGGATGTTGGCTTTTTTCAGAATGGTGATGAGGGGTTCCATGTATATGTTGAACAATTGAGGGGAGAGAACGGATCCGTGGGGGACACCTCTGTTAACGGGGAGACGGTCGGATGTAAAGGATTTGATTTTTATCCCATGGGAGCGATTTTTAAAGAAGGAGGAGAACCATTGAAGGACCACCTCGTCTGCACCTACACGGTCTTTTAGAGCCTTGATGAGAAGACTGTGATCCACCGTGTCAAAGGCTGCTGACAGGTCTAGGAGGATGAGTAGGCAACAATGGTCCGAGTCAAGGGAATTGAGGATGTCATCCACGATGTTAAGGATTGCAGTTTTGGTGCTGCAGCCTTTTCTAAAGCCCGATTGGTGCTGGTCTAGCAGGTTAATATTGTCAATATGTTGGTTCAGTTGTCGGAGAATGCATATTTCGAGGATTTTGGCTAGGAAGGGAAGATTGGAAACAGGTCTGAAGTTGTTCAGGTCGTTGGAGTCTAGGCCTGGCTTCTTCAGAAGTGGTGTGACTTGGCCGACTTTGAGGCAGTCTGGTATGATGACGGTTTTTAAGGAGCTGTTTGTGATTTCACACCAGAGTGGTGCAAGGGAGAGTTTCAGCTTTTTGGCCATTTGGGAGGGTATTGGGTCGAGGATGTGGGATGAGGGCTTGGAGGAGGAGATTAAATTGAGAATCTCAGCTTCCGGGACAGGGTGTCGAAGGACCATAACCATGCCTCCTTAGTCAATACTAGAAGTAACCACAGCCACTCCACTTGAACACCCACAACCTGTTGCAAAAATCAGAGTTTGAACCCACAACCTGTTTTATTACATTTGGGGCATATCTACTCTACTTTCTACTTCTAACCACAAGATGGAGGAAAGTCATTTTATTTTTTAAGACGGACCCCTCGGTGTCAATTTGATATGATCAATGTCACAGTATAATATCATAAACCAATTAATTACTGGCTCCCTCACCGTCAGCGAGACGAGAACATAATGTATAAAAGACCTGTGGAACATTGCTAGGCACTGTATGACACAGATACTGGTTATATAACTCTGCTTTAATAGCATCTCAATCCTAATCAGACAGGCCTGCCAAGACCACAGAAATCAGCTACAAATTGCTGGTCATCAAAGGCCTCTGACATAGTCTATCCTGCAGGTCCCAAATAATCACATACTCTGAGCACTGACAGCCTAATGTCCATCTGGACAAATCTCTTCTATTGACATCATAATGACAATCATATAAAGGAGGACTATAATGCAGTGTTTATGGGCAGATCTCTGATACCACCTCACTCTTTATCAACACCTGTTACGTATTGCGGATCCAGAATATCAAAGTGAATGACCTCCCCCAACATAGCCACCACAGGAAATTGGATCAAGAACATAAAAAAGGTGTTACCAGCACAGTGAAAGGATCTTCAGAGTTAAACCAGCCAGCATATCACATTTCAAACAAATGTGTGTTTATCTCTCACACTTCCTCACCCATCACACTGCTAAGCAGTGCATCCCATAACATGATAATCACACCTTGTGGTTGTCAGGATACAGAATCCCTTCCCACATAAGCTCAAAGCTAGTCCAACACTCATTCAACCACCCGCCCACAGAGCGTAGGGTGCTAGCTGCATGGGCAAACATTTCAGCGCCAAACAGAGGGATAGTAGGCATTACACAGATAACATAATACAATACAGCAGTAATTAAGTGGGCTGCTAGAATTATCATCATGTCGGATATCACTCTTGGACTACTCCATGCTCATTGAGGCTATTCCAACAAAAGAATGATGCAGAACACTCAATTTTACTCACATCCCTTGATGCCTTGGCTGAGTGTTATATGCTTGTAGCTCTATAGATGGGCTCCTTCAAACTCTGATTTTTGCAGCAGAAAAGCATCTCCTAAGTCTTTTTGTCACAATAGTTAACTATAATCTGATCACATAAATATTTATTTATTTAAACACTTATTAAGCGCAACGAAGGCCCGTGGGCATCTCGGCGCTAAGTATTTGCTGAAATCTGCCTTAGAAAAGGATGTAATTATTGGTCAAATAGCCACGTTTTAAGGTGCTTTCGGAAAGACCACAGAGAAGGGCTGCTCTTTATAGATAGTGGCAAAGTATTCCAGAGCTTGGGTGCTGAAACGAGAAATCTTCTGTCGCCCCATGAAACCAGTTTGGTACGGGGTATTTCCAGCTGGAGGAGGTCAGAAGACCGCAGGGATCTAGTGGGCCGATAGGGAACAAGTTGTTGCGTAAGAAAGGCTGGTCCCTGGTTATGCAACGCCTTATAGACAATGCACAAAGCTTTGAATTTAGATCTGTTCCTGATGGAAAGCCAGTGAAGTTCTCTGATGGTTCCTGAGACTGACTGAAACCTGGGGATATCACCCAGCAGTCTGGCAGCCGCATTTTGAATGGTTTGCAGCTTATTGAGAACTTTTTCTTGGGAATTCAAAAATAGGGCATTACAATAGTCCAAGGTGGACAGGACCAAGGACGTGATCAGGGTTTTACCAGCTGAGGCAGGAAGGAAGGGGAGAATTTTTTTAATGATTCGTAGCTTATAAAAAGCAGAGGAGGCAATCTGATTTGCATGGGGGGAAAACGTGAGACGGTCGTCAAACATAACACCTAGATTCCTCACTTTGCTGACAGGTGTGGGGGGAGGACCCATAGACTGTGGCCACCAGCGGGAGGACCATTCTGGGGTTAAGCTTCCAAAGATGACCACCTCGGACTTATCCGAGTTCAATTTAAGGCAATTGGATGCCATCCAATTCCCTATGGCCTGCATGCCCAGATTGAAATTATCGGCGATTTTTTGGCCGTCATTTCTGATGGCCAAAACCAACTGGCCTCTGGGTGCCAGATTTTTTAAAATTACATTTCTGGAAGAATGCAAAACAACGCATGAGTGTGTTTTAGAGGGGGAGAAGCTGTTGTGCCCTATATAATAACGGAAATATGAACTTACTCGTCAATGGACGGGAGTGAAGCGGAAATGGATGCCGCTATTTTTCGATTTCCTGGTGGTCGTGTGTCCTGCAAATGACAGAGGAGGAATCACTTCACTGATCCGTCGTATTGAAAGTCAATTACGCGGCAGATGCCGTATGGAAATCTCACCTTTTAGTTTAAAGCTCTCAGCGTTGTCAGTTTCATCTCACTCACGGGTGTGTGCGGTCAAAGGAACCCGTGCTTGCGCAATTGCATTCAATACAATTCTCCCCCTCTAAAACACACTCATGCGTTGTTTTGCATTCTTCCAGAAATGTAATTTTAAAAAATCTGGCACCCAGAGTCCATTTGAAAATCACGACGGCCACGCAGCACGCCGCTAGTGCAACACGACAAAGGTAATACCACCATTCCGTCCTTTTCACTGACAGTAGGGCGCCATCCACACTGGGAATAACGGTTCCCTAACCCGCATTTTACTCTGTTGCAGCGTGACATCCACGGCACTGACGACATTTGATAGGCCAGCGCAACCTTGGTTACACATAAGGTATGCCGCATTTTTTTATGCAATCTATGTTGAGTTAATTTTCAATGGATTGAGGAACGATTGCTAAACATTCTTCCTCATTTTTTGTTATAAACAGTTTCCCATGGATACGACTTATCCTGCCCTGATGAGAGTCCTGTGATTCATATAGCGGGACTTGAAACGCGTCGGTAACGGCATTCATTCGTTAAAGAGATTTAACGTTAATGGCATTTATTTGCCACAAGGCATTCACTCCCTGATCACATTGACAAGATTAAATGTGACACTTGATCAGGCTTTAGGGGTGTTCACAAAAAGTTTCTCTCACCCCCTGGGAATTGAATGCATAACTGTTTTTTTGTTCTTATTGTTCCTTGGCAACTGTATATTAATTTGTGTACAAATTGTCAGTATATTCGTTTTTGTATTGGAATATATGTGTATATTTCTTTGTGTGTTTCACTGTAAGATTTATGTTGTGATTCACGAATTTGCAATTGTATGGCAACACGTTCAGATGATGATGTTCTTTCTCTGGCTAACCATAAAATAAGATCTACAATCATTTAAAAAACAAAATGACATAAATAAAGTGTCAGGATAAACTAATAAAGTTTTGTTTATCCTTGTTCAAGCATTAATTGTCTTAAACAACATTAGAGGCATAGGTAAATTTCGCTTTTTGCAGTATCCAGTGGCCCAACCTACCCTCTTTCCCACAGGGCCCAACTCCCCCTTTTTTTCAAAAATAATACATAATTCAACATCATAATTATCAATTCTCTCTTCATAAACAACCTGTGTCTTTCTAACACAATGCTGAGATCATCTAGAAAATGATGCCCTCAATTTTCTGCAGTCCCAGTGTATTCATCCTAATGGTTAAAGTAGGAGTTAGCAGAAATTACTTCTGGAAGACAATAACATTTTCTCCGAACCTAAACAGTTATATAGCAGTGTCATTTTGAGTTCAGGGTCAAACTTTTTCCAATCTATTGCAACAAGATACTTTTCAAATTCCATGTACCAATATTTCCACCTAATTTTGGGTAATTGTTGTAAAAATATTGTGGGTAGATTTATTTTCAGCATGTTATAAGCTGAGGTAAGCTAACAATAGGTCACTAGTCTTATTTTTTTTTAATCTGGCAAGAGGTACATTAACTATAATTATAACATTAGAATGTTGGTAGCTATATTGGAGGCAATGGCATGCGCCCGGCTTCTAATGGCTGGTAGAAGCCCGGAGCATCAACATTCAAATGTTTGTTCACAGCACCAGCTGTGGACAAAGGCCTCAAGCAGCCCAAGGTGATTTCAACCCCCTAGGGCTCCATGAGGTCTTTGGTTTACATATCAAAATATTCTGCCCTCTAGGGGCCTACTGTTCTAATAGTCTTAGAGCCCTCATTAGCGGGTTCTACCGGCCATTAAAGGCCCGCTCCTTGTTGAAGGCATTCGCCTTCAGCACAGGCCTTTAACGCTGGGGCAGGTCTTTATCGGCCAGTAGAGCCTGCTATTGTGGGCTCTAAGGCTATATTACAACATTGGAATGCTGTAAGCTCCACTGAAGACAATGAAGTAGTTCAAGACTAGTAATGGCTGATATAGGCCTTCTACTGCAACATTCTAATGCCTCCCTTTCTGTTACTCCCTTTTTAATTTAGAACATTCTATCTTCAGTGGCTGAAATGTTCTAATAGCCTTATAGCTCCTGTGCCTCAGGCTATACCAGTTTTTTAAAGCTCTTCTCCCTTGTTATAGGCCCTCGCCTGTGGCGAGAACCTATAACTCAGTTCAGGACCTTAATCAACTGACATAGCCCTCGTCACCTGTTTATATTATTGCAAAATTGTAAAAATATAATCTCAGTTTGCACATACAGCTATAATGTGAGTTCACATCCTTGAATTAGTTACCAGTGAGTGACACGTATCGCAAAACTGATCTTTGTATTCTTAAAAAATATAACATTAGCTTAGACTGTTATGTATTTAAAGTGAATGCACTCCATACCGTATGTTCTCTATAAAAATGACTTGTTTTTCACTTTCAGTAGAAATTGGAATGCAGAAGTTTCCCCATGAATGTCCCAGTAATACTGGATGTCCTGAGGCTGGCTCCATTGTGTAGAAACAATATGCATGTCACTATGTTGCTGCCACATACAACTGGCTAAGCCTTGTTGTGACGTTGCAATGTCCAGAGAAATGCATGCGTACATACCCAACTTGCCTGAAGATAATGCTACAAGTCATGATTCAAGAACAAGCCTAAACCGGCCCCCCACATGGTGTACAAAGTGAGGATTTCCACTCCAGATTAGTAAATTTGCTCTCCAGTGGTGTCTTCTTGCATGATGTGACATCGAGGTGCAGCTTTATCCAGCTATTGTGATGAGTGCAGACTCTGCATGGGTTAATGCAAGTTTCATCAATCTGTAAATCCCTGAATTGTGTTGGTAACTCTTGTTGGCCATATATTAAGTTGTGATGAATGACAGGAGCACAATGTAAAGCTGTAATCAATGTTTATTAGATCAGAACAATGCCCACACTTGAGACCCAGCTTAAGGACTGATGATGTTCCTCAAATGTTGGCGAATTACTCCTCAGACATCACAACCAACCAGAGGGCAAGTTACAGAATGATTCGATCACCACAATCTAACATATCTAGCAAGTGAAAGCAGCCAACAAGAAGTTGAACATACTATAACATCCCTTTA
Source organism: Lissotriton helveticus (assembly GCF_964261635.1). Classification (NCBI taxonomy): domain Eukaryota; kingdom Metazoa; phylum Chordata; class Amphibia; order Caudata; family Salamandridae; genus Lissotriton; species Lissotriton helveticus. The sequence continues at coordinate 68,439,037 of NC_136072.1, forward strand.
TACAAACTATAACATAACACTTCCCATGAAGTACTAAAACAACTATACAAATGCTACAATACCTCTTCACCAATTTTGAGACTATCTTAAAAAACATATGTGACATTCTGACTCTCACCATGAGACCTTATGGCCATGCTTTCCTGCTCCCTCTGCCCACCCAAGGACCATGACGAAGCATAAATATATATGCACATAAAATGTTAAAATGTATACATCCAATTGTAGTCATTCTACCACAAAATGGCATTCACAATGCATATCTTAATTGTTATGTGTATTTGTAAACACACTATAACCTCTGAGGGTATCTAGGTGCTGAGCAGGTGTATGTGCCTAGCTCTTCATAGGGTATGTTAGTTACTTAGAAAGCCAGGTCTTCAGCTTCAAGGAGAGAGGAGGAAGCGCTAATGTGGAGAGGGAGGTTGTTCCACGCTTTAGGAGCGATGTAAGTGAACACCCATCCTCCTGATCTGGTTCAGTGTATGCGTGTGATGTGTGCGAGTAGAAGTCCTGTGGAGTGGAGGTGTATGGGTGATTGATGGAAAGAGCTGTGACTGTTCATGTAGGTGGGGGCTAAGTTGTATAGTGCCTTAAATGTATGAGTGAGGAGTTTTAAAGAGTGCAATTGTGTATCGGGAGCCAATAGAGATCCCTGAGGTGTGGTGTGCAGTGAGTTCTGTGTGCGAGGTTGAAGATGAGTCTGGCTGCCAAGTTCTAGATAGTTTTGAGTTTTCTGGTCAGTTGCTTGGTGATTCCGGTGTAGAGGTTATTCCTGTAGTCCAACTTGCTGGGGAATAAGGCATGAGTGACGGTTTTTCTGGCGTTGCTTGGGAGCCATTTGAAGATCTTTCTAAGCATCGCCAGGGTGTGGAGCAGGAAGCACTGACGACATTGACTTGTACGGTCATGTCCAGTTTGCTGTTGATTATGATTCCGAGGTTCCAGGTGTGGGTGCTGTGTGTGGGTCTGGGTTCGCTGGCCAACAGTTGGAGTTCCATGGCGAGGTGTTCTTACTCAAGATGCCTACTTCTGTCTTATCGGTGTTGACCTTGTGACAGTTATCTTTCATCAAGTTAGTGACTTCGGTCATGCAGGCAATGAACTTGTTTCTAAGGTTGAGGTTCTTGTCCAAGAGGGAGAATATGATTTATATTTTGGCCGTCTCGAAGAGTATATTTTATTTATTTGAAAAGTTTTATAAAGCGCAAACAAGACCCTTATGGGTAACAGAGTGCTGTACAGATGTGGCAAAGGCACAAATAAAACACAATTGTACAAATGGTGTATATAAATCCACACACTGACAAACGGGGGGAAACAATCAAGGTCAGTAGATGGGGAGCTGGCCCGACCCGTACCGAATAAGAATCGATTGCCCTAGAGCAAGATACCAATTATCAGACAAGAATACAATATATCAAAACAATGGTGTGGAATAGGAATCAAACATGTAGACAGGGCATGAGAACAAGTTGATGCTGTTAGTGTTAACTCAAGAATAGCTGTTTGACATGTTTCTTGAAAGATGCAGTAGATCCGATGTTGTTCCGCAGATGATATTGGCCAGAGGGATCATGTATACTTTGAAGAGTATAGGGCTGAGCAATGAACCTTGAGGCACTCCGCAAATGATTTAGCAGGCTTCTAAGAAGTAAGGTGCCAGACTGACAGCTTGTGTTCTATACCTTAAGAAGGAGAAGGAGCAGATACAGCAGAGAGCAATTTCATACAGGCCTCTGATGAGGATGGGGTGTGAGACTGTGTCAAATGCTGCAGAGAGGTCCAGGAGAATGACGACTGCTTTGTCTCCTCTGTCATCGATCACACGGTTGTCGTCTGTGGTGGCGATGGGTGCTGTTTATGTACTGTGGTTTGGCCTGAATCTGGACAGCATGGCGCTGAAGACCAGGTGGTTGCTGAGGTGGTTGGTGAGACATTGATTTATTAGTTTCCCTAAGACCTTGGCTGGATATGGTAGGAGGGAGATTGGTCTGTAGCTGGAGAGAGTTGTTGGGTCAGCTGGCGATTTCTTGACCATGATATTACGGTAGCTTGTTTCCACATGTCTGGGAATGTGGCTGAGTCAAAGAAGGTGTTGAGGATGGGTGTTAGTGCTTCGCTGATTGGTAGGAGTCATTTGGTGAATGAATAGTGAGAGCAAGAGTCAGGTGGGGCTCCAGAGTTGATAGTCTTCGTAGTAGTGGCAGTTTTGAAAGTATTGACAGCGGCCCACGCGGTCAGGTGCCGATCTCTAACCCGGCCCCCCTTTTTCCTTACTATCCTCAGATTCGGGCAGGATACGAGCATTCCTCCGCAGACCATGGGGCAGAGTTAGGTCCCTTTTCAATGTATGTTTACTGTCTGTTTTATCTATCGTCATTTATGTGATTTGTGTGTTTTTTAACACTGTTACAGGAATAATCTGTGTTATCTTCACGCCACTCTGCTTTTTTCACTATACAAGCATGGACAGAGGCGCAGTCAAGCACGGATGATAATCTGATGTATATAAACAATGCTACTATGCTGTGGGGCTATAAAACCCCCCCTGTTTTTTTGTTTTTTTACAAAATGTTGTTTTTCTTTACAGGTACAACGTGACCATTAGGACGTATGTACTAATGTATGCCTTATTATTGCAGCATTGATTTCTTTAATTTCACTTTTTTCCTAATATAGCACTGGTTAGGAGTGGCGTACACAGGGCTGGTCCCTGTGTAGTCCTGAAGAAGATATAGGGGAATCTCGAAACATGTTGACACAAGTGAATAGGCATACCTAACTCATTGACAGTAGGGTTCCTATTTCTCTACCCCATTTTTAATATACCACCCAGGAACAAGAATAAATCATTTATAGCTCACTAGGCAGGTATTTTTAACCCACATAGCCCTTACCACTCCATTTGCACAATCACCACTTGCACCACACATAGTCCATCACAAAATAAAGTGCTCCTACGTAGTTCGCAAGTCGTAGCACGCCTCATTCCGTAGAGGACTGGGATGGCCCCAATGATGAAGCATGTCACCGTGGGGTAACCCTTGTGAGTGAGGGGACTCAAGAAAGAAATATCTCTGTCTTTCTTCCAACATCACACTGATATTCCAACCCCATTGAGCGTTGTGAATACTATCTACAGGCCAGGTTTCTTACTTTTGTCTCACAAAAGTTCTTTTGATTTAGGCTTTGTTTTGATCCCATGTGGGAAGTGTTTCCACGTTGTGCGTGATGACTGTGAGAAGTTGGCCTGATATATGATGCTCACTAGTTCTAGTGATCACCTTGTATCAGTCCAAACAACCCTTATGGTGATTGGTTGTAAGTCAACCTTATAGACCAGCTATCCTAATGGTAGCATGGACAAAGCAGTCTTAGGTTAAACTCTTTTGGCATGTGAAGCCAACTGTTTTACCACAATATAACCCCTTGAATACCAGATGAAAGGACACCACACAGGTTGTTATGAAAATAAACAATATATTTATTAATAACAACACCTCTGAACTGTTTATGAGATCAGAGGGCTAAGCACATGACAATACTAAGAAGGAAATACGAGTTAGCACAATATTTACACGTGTGCCTTAGGGGCGCGACAAACCATATACTAGAATCAATGGAATGCGAGGAAGGAAAGTACTGTAAGGAGATCCAGAGGCTGGAGGATCGCTGGGACTACGCTACGAACTAGGTAAGTAAGGAGCAGGAGGCCCACGGGACTCACGTGCAGAGTGGAAACTCTCATGCGGGATGCGTACCAACGTCTATCGATACTACAGTTTACAAAGTTACGGATTCCGGACGAACCCGGCTGGATGGAGGGAAAACAACAGTGGACCTGGACACTAGGATAGTGAACACTGACTTCAGCACCTAGAAGCTTTAGTTACCTAACCCACAGGCTGCGGGTGCATAGGGCTGAAGTGGTGTCGGGTTCGCTGCGTTGATCCCGGTGATGCCTGAAACAAAGAGTTGCTGGCAGGCAGCCAGATGGAGGAGTCCGGTGGTTCCAAGGATGGAACTAGGAAGGAGAAGTCCTGAAAGGGAAGGGGACAGAGTCTCGGTCACTAGCCAGTGACGGTGCAGGAACCAGGAGGGAACCAGATGCTGTTGCCGCGTTCAGGTGGAGGAAAGGTCGCTTCTCTCTGTAGCTGCGCGGACCAGGAGCTGTTCTTCACGACCAGGCTGGAGGCACGAGCTGTCCCACGTAGTCTGCTGCTGATGGCGGTGTTGGATCGTCGATCTGGTCAACAGGCCTTGGCAAGTGCAAGCCACGCGGTGGAACAAAGATGGCGACTGGTGCGGACCAGGAGGGTCCGGGGTGCTTCTCTTTCACAAGGAAGCAAGGGCCAGTCTGGGGGACCAGACCAGCAGTGTTGAAATCTTCGGGTCGTCGTCTCAGAGGTCACGAGCCAGCCGGCAAGTGACCAGACAACAGGAAAAGCAGCAACCAGGCAAAAGGGCCCCACGCAGATCTCGTGGAGGCTGGGGGGCTGATCTTTGATGCAGGAGCTGGGTCGGTGTGGGGCTTCTCAGACCCCGGTGCACTCACTCGAGGATCCCTCGGTGGTCGTGCTGGAAGCGCTGTGCAGGTTTCTTCAAGGTGGCCGTCTCCACGTTACTCGTCGCACCCACGGGTCCCAGCTGTGCTGTGGATGTGGGTAGAGGTCAGAGAGGTCTGGAGGTTTGGATATCATTGAGCTGGGTCGTCGGGTGCCAGGAAGGAAGGACTTGCAGCAAACCGCACAGGAGCTTGATGGTGCCTGCCAAGCAGGATGGTCACTCCCTGACCATAGGGGAGATTCTTCAGTCTTCTGATGTTCAGGAGGTCGAAGGTCAAGAGTTTCTTCATGGAAGTTGTCAAGATTAATCTAACTGGGAATGGGACCAGCTCCTACCTTTATTCCGCTAAAGGGGGCTGCACTACGACTAGGTCCCTCCCCTGGGTGGGACCAGGAAGGGGGGTGGTTACACCCCCTATCCTTTGTCCGGTTTCCCACCAGAGCTGGGGCTGGAGTGACCCAGCAACTGGTTGGAACCGGTGTATGCACAGGGCACCTTGTGTGCCCCAGGCATGTCTCATTCCTTTCAGCCCTGGCCTACCTAATACACAAAATCCTGTCTGGGGTGGTGCTAGCACCTCCCAAGGCAGGAAACCCTTTTTCTGAGCCTCCCTCACTGGAAGGATTCCCAGCAGCAGGAGGTCAGACTTGTGTCTGTGGTGGCAGCATCCATTTTGTGATGCTGAGGCTCGAGTTAACTTTAACCGGGGTTCACAGTTACATACATGTCGTGTCCCTCTGGAAGGGTGGAATGCTACCCCCGTCGCCAGAATTGGCGAGGGGGTAGTATTCCAATTCATATGACACCTTACTCAACATGTTTTGATAATGTTATACCAGAGTTAGCATTTAACCGCGAGGATTATAATGCACTTAAGAGTATATGGTATAGCGTTATCATGGAACAGCTATTAGGACTTGGTTCCGCAAGCTGCAAACGGGCTCAGCTCATGCCAGAGCACCATCTCACATAATTCCAAGCACTCTGCCTTCAGGATTGATAAGGCCTTCCATAGGAGTGACTGATAGGAATATATGTGTCCATTTTAGGTTTAGATATAGGGAACTATATCTAAAGCAAAGGGTGATTACACCACCTTGCCCCAGCTGTCGTGCAGCCAGTTGTGTCTGTTTAGATGGCCAGCCAGGGGTGGCATAATACATGCTTCAGCCCCTGGTAGGCCCTGGGTACACCTATGCCCTGGATACCTAAGGTATACTGTACAGGGACTGATAAGGTGGCCCAGTACCAATTGGTAAATGCACCTAGGGTACATGGTTGTAAATTTAGAGAGAGAACAGCTAGACTGTGGGTCTGATTAGCAGGCCCACAGCCAGGGAAAGTCGTAAACCAGTGAAGCAAAAAGCAAAAATCGGGGGTGACCATAGGATTGCAGACCCCACTCTCCTACATAACCCCCCCCCAAACTTAGGGACATTAAACTAACCTTGACCAGGTGAGTCTTCTTGTTCTAAGTGGAAGTACCTGGAGATACCATCTGCATTACCATGGTCAGTCCCTGGTCTGTGCTCCACTGTAAAGTCGATCCCCTGTAGGGAAATGGACCACCTAAGAAGTTTGGGGTTTTCACCCTTCATTTGATGTAGCCATAAGAGGGGCTTATGGTCGGTCTGAATCTTGAAGTGAGTACCAAACAAGTATGGCCTCAACTTCTTCAGGGCCCAAACCACAGCAAAGGCCTCCCTCTCAATAGCTGACCAACGTTTCTCTCTAGGGGTCAGCCTTCTACTTATAAAAGCAATGGGCTGGTCATGACCATCAATATTCAGCTGAGATAGAACAGCTCCCGCACCCAACTCAGAAGCATCTGTTTGGACAATGAAAGGTTTGGAGTAGTCTGGACTCTTGAGAATAGGTACAGTGCACATGGCCTGCTTTAGGTCATCGAATGCCTTCTGACAGCTAACTGTCCACTGAACTTTCTTTGGCATTTTCATACTTGTCAGGTCATTAAGTGGAGTCACAATGGTTCCATAATTTCTGACAAATTTCCTATAGTAACCAGACAGGCCCAAGAAAGCTCTGACCTGTGTCTGGGTGGTTGGAGGAGCCCAGTCCTTTATGGCCTGTATCTTGCTCTCCAAAGGTTGAACTTGGCCTCCACCTACAAGGTGGCCCAAGTATACAACTTGACTCTGCCCTATCTGGCACTTAGTAGCCTTGATAGTGAGGCCTGCCTTTTGCAGGGCCTCTAAAACTTTCCTTAGGTGGATCAGGTGATCCTCCCAGGTGGAGCTAAAGACAGCTATATCATCTAGATATGCTGCACAAAAGTCATCCAACCCAGTGAGGACTTGGTTCACCAACCTTTGAAAAGTGGCAGGTGCATTCTTCAAACCAAAGGGCATCACCACAAACTGGTAATGACCTCCAGGGGTCGAAAATGCTGTTTTGGCCTTGGCATCCTCAGCTAACCTGATTTGCCAATAACCAGCTGTTAGGTCAAATGTACTTAAGAAAGTTGCAGAAGCCAACTTGTCTATCAGTTCATCTGCCCTAGGTATTGGATGGGCATCTGTCTTAGTGACAGCATCGAGACCCCTGTAGTCTACACAAAACCTCATCTCTCTCTTACCATCCTGGGTGTGAGGTTTAGGCACTAGAACTACAGGACTAGCCCAAGGGCTCTCTGAGGGTTCAATGACTCCCAATTCCAACATCTTTTGTACTTCTTGTTTTATGCAGTCCCTGACGTGGTCAGGTTTCCTGTAGATTTTACTCTTTATAGGCAGACTGTCTCCAGTGTCCACCTCATGGGTGCACCAGTTTTTCTGACTGGGGGTCAGAGAGAACATTTGTCTAAAGGATTGAAGAACCTGTCTACAATCCTCTTGTTGATGCTCAGAGAGGCTGCCAGAAAAGACAACACCATCTACTGACCCATCATCAGGGTTCTGAGTGAGCAGGTCTGGGAGAGGGTCACTCTCTTCCTCCTGCCCCTCATATGTGGCCATGAGCAAGCTCATGTCCTCCCTGCTGACAAATGCCTTGAGCCTGTTCACATGAAGTACTCTGTGAGGGCTCCTGGGAGTTCCCAAGTCTACCAGATAGGTGACTTCTCCCTTTTGCTCAATAATGGTATGGGGTCCAGACCATTTGTCTTGGAGAGCTGCTGGGGCCACTGGCTCCAACACCCACACCTTCTGTCCTGGGTGATACACAGTCAGGACAGCCTTTTGGTCATGCCAAGCTTTTTGCAGTTCTTGGCTGGCCTCCAGGTTTTTAGATGCCTTCTCCATGTACTCTGCCATCCTGGAGCGGAGACCAAGTACATAGTCCACAATATCCTGTTTAGGCTTTTTGAGAGGTAACTCCCATCCTTCCTTCACAAGACATAGGGGTCCTCTTACAGGATGCCCAAACAGAAGCTCAAAAGGGCTGTAGCCAACCCCCTTCTGTGGGACCTCTCTGTAAGCAAACAGAAGGCAGGGTAAAAGGATGTCCCATCTTCGCCTAAGCTTTTCAGGTAACCCTTTTATCATCCCTTTTAGGGTCTTGTTGAATCTCTCCACAAGCCCATTGCACTGTGGATGATAGGGTATGGTAAATTTGGAATTTACTCCACACTCCTTCCACATAGCAGTCAAGTATCCTGACATGAAGTTTGCACCTCTGTCAGAGACAACCTCCTTAGGAAACCCCACTCTGGAGAAAATTCCAAGTAGGGCCCTGGCCACAACAGGAGCTGTAGTGGTCCTAAGGGGAATAGCTTCTGGATACCTGGTGGCACGATCCACTACCACCAGTATAAATCTGTGCCCAGATGCTGTTGGGGGGTCCATTGGTCCAACAATGTCTATCCCCACTCTTTCAAAGGGTACCCCCCACCACAGGTAGTGGTATAAGGGGGGCCTTTGTGGTGCCACCTGATTTGCCACTTGCTTGGCAGGTGACACATGAACGACAAAATTCTTTGGTGTCCTCAGACATATGGGGCCAGTGAAAGTGTGGGACAAGCCTGTCCCAAGTCTTGTTCTGGCCTAAGTGACCTGCAAGGGGAATTTCATGGGCCAAGGTGAGGAGGAAACCTCTCAGAGACAAGGGGATGACCAGCCTCCTGGTAGCACCAGGCTTGGGGTCTCTTGCCTCAGAGTAAAGGAGTCCATCATCCCAGTACACTTTATGGGTACCTGTGGCATTCCCTGCAGCCTCAGCAGCAGCCTGCTGTCTGAGGGGTTCAAGAGAGGAACATTCTAACTGCGCCTGCCTCAAGTCTGCCCTGGAAGGTCCCCCTGTCCCAAGAAACTCAACCTGTTCAGGTTCAAGCTCCTCTTCTAGGACAGTTCCTTCTGGGGTCTCTAGGTCAGTCTCCTGTGAGAGCTGATCCTCCACCTGAGGCAGGGGGGAAGGCACTGCCTTAACCCTACTGTTCTTTCCCTTGGAGAGTGTCTGGTCCATTGTTCCAGGATCCAGCACTTATTCAGCTGGGCATTTCTTGGCCTGTGACCTAGTCACAGAAAGGACATGTGCTGACAAACCTAACATTTCCACATGAGTCCTATACTCCACATCTGACCATAAGGAGGATTCCAAATCATTGCCCAAAAGACAGTCCACTGGGAGGTCTGAACTAACAACAACCCTTTTGAGGCCATTTACCCCTCCCCAGGAGAAATTAACAAGTGCCATACTATGGGAGGTAGTGGCATTGCTAGCATTGGTCACCAGGTAGTCTGAACCTAGTATTACCTGTTCAGGGTCCACAAAGATTGGTGTCACCATGGTGACACTGGCACAAGTGTCCCTGTAGGCCTGAGCCATTTTTCCATTGATCAAAGGCGTTTGCCTGTACTTGCCCAGAGTACTGGGACTTATTGTAGGGGTCATATCCATGTCCCCAGTACAAACAAGAACAGCCTGAGTAGGTGTCCTGACTAAGTCAGAACCCACCTCAGTTCCCAGGGTTAACCCCACTATAGCCTTGGGAGGATTACTACCACTACTAACTGTACTAGGGGGTGCAGATGCCTTGCGGGCAGTAGTGGTAGGAGTTGGGCCTTTCTTGGTGCACTCACTAAACCAGTGAGTATTACTTTAACAGTATTGGCACCATGGTTTCCTCTGACCATTATTCTTCTTCTTTTGGGAATTCTGGGAATTCTGGGACCCACCCTCTTTAGTTTGTTGGGGCCCTGTTGAAGACTTCTGGTCATTTTGCTTATTCTCATTACCCTTTTGGTCTGCTTTCTTCTGGCCACCACCCTGGTTCTGGTTCTGCTGCTTGACCCTTGTCCTGACCCATCTGTCTGCCTTCTTTCCCAATTCTTGGGGAGAGGTCAGATCTGAGTCAATAAGGTGCTGATGCAACAACTGATTTTGACAATTACTTAAGATTTGTTCTCTCATAATTAGATTATACAATCCTGTGTAATCAGTAACTTTACTTCCCAGTAACCACCCTTCAAAAGCCTTAGTGGCACAATCAACAAAGTCAGCCCAATCCTGAGACTGAATTTTCTGGGTGTCTCTGAACAGCAACCTGTACTGCTCAGTTGTTAAGCCAAACCCATCAACCAGTGTATTCTTCAGGACTTGGTAATTGTTAGCGTCCTCAGCTCTAGTAGCGAGGAGCTTATCTCTACCTTTACCTTCAAAGGAGAGCCACAATATAGCTGCCCACTGACTCTGGGGGATGCACTGGACAGTGTAGGCCCTCTCCAAAGCAGTCATCCATTTGTGGATGTCATCCACTTGTTTAAAGGGGGGCACTATTTTACTCAGGTGTCTAGTATCAAAACTCCTGTCTTTATCTCTAGGGATAATGCTGCCACCAGTGGGGACTACCCCACTCAACTGTTTCTCTCTAGCAAAGGCAAGCTTCTCCTTGGCAAGGGCAAGTTCTTCCCTCTGGATCCTCAGATTAGCCTGTTTCATCCTTGCTTCATGCTCTCTCCTCTGAGGGGAAGTCATTCTCCTCTGGGGAGAAGTCATTCTCCTCTGGGAAGAGGCCTGAGAGTGCACAGATCTATTGGAGTCCCTAGAATGAGATCTATCTCTTCTAACTCCAAAGTTATGCCTGCTTAGGGTCAGTACTGGGGGTCCCCCAGATCCTTCCCTATGTAGGTCTAAGTTGGCCCTAGTAAGTCTGCTGACTAGCTCAGGACCTTTGTCTGCCTCATCCCCAGAAGGATCCTCTTCATCCTCCTCCTCCTCTACATTCTCAGTTTCAGGGAGGTCTGGCTCACCAAGGGTACCTTCTAAGGCTGGCATGCGCCCATCTGTATGAGAAGCCTTTCTAGCATCATATGTCTCTAAGAGACCTAACAGAAAAGGAGTGGTAGGGTTAGAACCCTGTTTCAATTTCCTGGAGGTACACAATTGTCTCATCTCCTGGAAACTGAGAGCTGCATATCTGGAAAGGACCTGTGGAGGGTCACTAACCACTAGGGGAGTCTCTGAAGACTCTCCATGGGTAGACATGCTTTCTAGTGAGGTGTAAGTGATGCACCTACCTACACTATGGGTTTTCCTACTGATCCCTTGCTAAGAGTTGTAGTCAGGGTGTGCTAGGCCCTTTCTACTACAACAGCTGGTTCAGTAGAACTCAGAGTATTTCTAAGCTTGTTATATGTACCTATGGTACCTTATGTGATCTTTCAAATGATATCTCAAGATTATATTTGGTAAAAACAACAGCAAGCTCAAATCCCAACCGCTGCACACCAATGTGAGAAGTTGGCCTGATATATGATGCTCACTAGTTCTAGTGATCACCTTGTATCAGTCCAAACAACCCTTATGGTGATTGGTTGTAAGTCAACCTTATAGACCAGCTATCCTAATGGTAGCATGGACAAAGCAGTCTTAGGCTAAACTCTTTTGGCATGTGAAGCCAGCTGTTTTACCACAATATAACCCCTTGAATACCAGATGAAAGGACACCACACAGGTTGTTATGAAAATAAACAATATATTTATTAATAACAACACCTCTGAACTCTTTATGAGATCAGAGGGCTAAGCACATGACAACACTAAGAAGGAAATACGAGTTAGCACAATATTTACACGTGTGCCTTAGGGGCACGACAAACCATATACTAGAAACAATGGAATGCGAGGAAGGAAAGTACTGTAAGGAGATCCAGAGGCTGGAGGATCGCTGGGACTATGCTACGAACTAGGTAAGTAAGGAGCAGGAGGCCCACGGGACTCACGTGCAGAGTGCAAACTCTCACGCGGGATGCGTACCAACGTCTATGGATACTACAGTTTACAAAGTTACGGATTCCGGACGAACCCGGCTGGATGGAGGGAAAACAACAGTGGACCTGGACACTAGGATAGTGAACACTGACTTCAGCACCTAGAAGCTTTAGTTACCTAACCCACAGGCTGCGGGTGCATAGGGCTGAAGTGGTGTCGGGTTCGCTGCGTTGATCCCGGTGATGCCTGAAACAAAGAGTTGCTGGCAGGCAGCCAGATGGAGGAGTCTGGTGGTTCCAAGGATGGAACTAGGAAGGAGAAGTCCTGAAAGGGAAGGGGACAGAGTCTCGGTCACTAGCCAGTGACGGTGGTGGAACCAGGAGGGAACCAGATGCTGTCGCCGCATTCAGGTGGAGGAAAGGTCGCTTCTCTCTGTAGCTGCGCGGACCAGGAGCTGTTCTTCACGACCAGGCTGGAGGCACGAGCTGTCAGGGGCGGTGGGTGACATTTGAAAGTGGTGGGGCGGCAAGTGATTTGCATACAGCACCGTAGCGAGCGAGCGCAGCGAGCGACCCCGTACCCCAAAAGGGGGGTTTGGGGGGATTCCCCCCCGCCAAGAAAATTTTGAAAAAAAAGAAGAAAAATCGTGCATTTTCATGCAAATTTCAGAAAGCAGGAAGGTTAATAAAGCAATTGTGAAAGTGCAGTTATTACATTAATAGATGGCATAACATAGGTAGCTGCTTATTCAGTATAACCACAGAGCTTCATTCATTCCGTCCTATTACGCTCTTACGCTCAGGTGCTGAATTCAGACTATAAGACTTTCATGAAAATCTCAGCTCTAAGAGTAGAAGAAGTTGCACAGCAGTTGGGAAACAGCCTTCACAAAGCATTAGGAAAATGAGAGGCAATTACTTGAGAGCAAACTGAAAGCAATGCATCAAGTAGTAACTTAAAGCAATGCATCCAGCAAAACAGTGCATGCAGTCAACCATACAAAAGTAAACTAAAGCAAGTGTGAACCTGTGAACCTTCACTTTGAAAGCAGGGTGCTAGTCAACAGGCCAGTCACATACATTTAAACTGAAGAAGAGTACACCTCAGCATGCAGGCACCAACATAAAAGCACCAAGCAAGTCAAACAGTTTAATGAAAGAAAAATGACTGGTCTGGGTCTGGATCTGACTTGGTACGAGCAGGATACAAAAAGTAAACGAGTAGGTGGTAACCCACTTCAAGTGAAGGAGCTGTAAGGAACCTAAGCGCACTGGTGTTGATACCAATAACAGGGCAGCTCTGGCTTTCTCAGGGTGGGTGTCAGCTGTGTGATAAAACCAGCATGTGAAGCAGTTACCTCAAACAAACTAAAACCAATGCACTCATCAAGACAAGGAGTTACATGAAATCAAATAGAAAACCACCATCAAGCCAGGTAGTCACCTAAAGGCAAATTGAAGTGACTGCACACTATGGGAAGTACACTTCACCAGCCAGCCTATTACACTAAAGGAAAATAAAAGCAATGCTCCCAGTAAACAAGACAACATAAATTGAAAATGTTTCCCAGCAGGACCAACAGTCACAAAAAGTAAAGAAACAGAACGAAGTCAGAGGCACTCCAGGAATCCAGGAGGGTGGTCTGGTGGACTGTTCATGAAGGCTGAACCTGGTTCCCCAGAACGAAATTCGGCAGCTCTGGCGTAGTGCCACATCCCCCAATGAACACCATACTATCCCACTAAGACACCCACACTGTCTTCAGCTACAACCCAGTAGTGCCCGGCTACATATACCTGGATGCGGCTCAATTTAAATTATGCACAAGAGTGATATGCTGCCTGGAAAAAAAGTACCTTCCTGGAAAAAGCAAACCCTCATATGGATGCAAGATTAAGTAAAGCATATGAAATGTAAGTAGAACAACATGGCTACCTTAACACTTTTATACTTATTATTCAGAAATCAAGAGTGTTTTTTACTGAAACTTTAAGCACCACTACAGATCCCTGGGGGGACCAGTATCACGGTGTATTGCTTATATCCTGTGAACCGTGAGCAGTATGGTTTAAAAAGACTACATTACTCAACACAGAGCCACTGCTTGTTTTTCTTTTTTTTTTCCTGTTTCATTATTTTTCATCCTTCCACTCCCTTATTGTTTCGAGGTCTCAGTTACTTTTCTTTTGTCCTCCACATGATAAATGCGCCTTCCTTCCCATGATTTCCAATCTTTCCCATCCCCTCCTGTGATTTAACCTCTCAGTTCCCAGGTCACCCAATACCTGAAAAGTGGAACTGGGCCCCAGGACATTTATTAAATAGCCCCACATCCTCCACTGTCTCTCATACTCAGGTACTTATGAAGTATTTGGTGACCTAAACATGGCCACCGAGATGGACATTAGCCATGTTGAAGTACATGGCTTTGAAATCAGGCACAAGTCAAGGGTGCACATGGGTCAACAACAGACCAATTCGGTTGGCTGAAAGCCCCAATAGGTAAGTATATTGTATACAATTTTAGGAAAATCAAAATGTCTTGGCTACCACAAGACCTAAAAACATCCTTGTCAAAGTCAAATTGTGGACCGCTGTTCCTGAGTGTCTGAGAAAGTGTACCTCATTTTTTTAATTTCAGAAAAAGCTGAAGACATGGTTATTTTAAACAGCGGCTATGTCACCTTAGCTTATTGACGCGCGTATTAATAACGCTCATATACTTAATAACGGTCATATACTTAATGCCAGTTGACTGAATTGTTTGTAATGCATTCATTAATACTGCAAATGCTCAACAAAGCTACAAATAACGTAAATCGTGCGCAATGTCAATATCATCATTCCTTTGTTAATGCGATGGGTGGATTGATGGGGAGAGGGTGGGTGGATGGATAAAGGGTGTATGGTAGGACTGGTGAAAGGCTGGCTGGATGGATGAAAGGGTGGGTGGATGACGGATGGCTTGCTGGCTGAATGAAAGGGTGGCTGGATGCATGGACGGATGAAAGGGTGGGTGCGTGAAGGATTGGTGGATGGCTAGATGAAATGGTGCATGGATGAATGGATGTTTCAAAGGGTGGATGGGTGAAGGATGGCTGGATGGGTATGTGGATGGATCAAAGGGTGGGTGGATGGATGAATGGGTGGATAGTTCGCAAACAAATACTTAATAATTGCTTCATGTAAGTCTGTACAGGGTGGATGGATGGAATTGCAGGCATAATCATTTCAGGGCCTTTTGTAGACGGGAGGAGTGAGCTGCAATAAATGTATTCACAAATACCTCTGTCGTTCCATTACGTACATGAACTAGGTTTAAAAAGAAAAACTAGCCATGTTTAAAGAATCAGGTCGTAAATCATGTACAGTCAGTGCCAGTTTGCGTTCCCATAGAAAACACTGTGCCTCAAAAATGTAATTTCAAGCGAAAGAAACGTACACAGCAGAAAAGAAAAATGCACGTTAGAAATCAGATTATAAAGCTGATCACATTTTATGCACAGCGAACCAGACTATCCCGAACACTAATGGTATTTACATAGCGCTTCGTACCGCTTTGGGTGGCGTACAGGTGCCTTATCGAACGGGTAGCAAGCGCAATCTGCGAAATGCGTGGCTGACGAAATATGCACCGATATAAATTGCACTTTAGGTAACAGATTTTAAAGCCAATCACAATTCATGCACAGCGGACCAGACTATCCCCAACAGTAATGATATTTACATATCGCTTCATAACGCTTTGGGTGGCATCCAGGTGCCTTATAGGACGGGCAGCAAGCACACTCTGGGAAATGTGTGGCTGGCTAAATACGGACCGATATGGGATATGTATTCTTGTCTTTTTTACAACAATTTCATTTCAGTAGGATAAAAGAGCAGTTCACACATGAAACAGAGGGGTACAAAAAACAAAACGCGTTGTCGGGCGTGCGATTTCGTGGTCTGCGAAGTTAAGTACTGCCCAATAGCAATCAACGTATTGGCGTTGCAACAACTGCCTCTCCCTCCCTCTGTGTCACTCCATCCCTCACTCCCTCCCTCTGTGTCACTCCATCCCTGTGTGTCACCCCCTCCCTCTGTGTCACCCCCTCCTTCTGTGTCACACCCTCCCTCGGTGTCACCCCCTCCTTCTGTGTCAGTCCCTCCCGCTGTGTCACTCCCTCCCTCTGTGTCACTCCTCCCTCGATGTCACTCCATCCCTCTGTGTCACCCCCTCCTTCTGTGTCACTCCCTCCTTCTCTGTCACCCCTTCCCTCTGTGTCACCCCCTCCTTCTGTGTCACTCCCTCCCTCCCTCTGTGTCACCCCCTCCGTCTGTGTCACTCCCTCCCTCTGTGTCACCCCCTCCTTCTCTGTGTCACCACCTCCTTCTCTGTCACCCCCTCCTTCTGTGTCACTCCCTCCCTCTGTGTCACTCCCTCCCTCTGTGTCACCCCCTCCCTCTGTGTCACCCCCTCCGTCTGTGTCACTCCCTCCCTCTGTGTCACCCCCTCCTTCTATGTGTCACCACCTCCTTCTCTGTCACCCCCTCCTTCTGTGTCACTCCCTCCCTCTGTGTCACTCCCTCCCTCTGTGTCACTCCCTCCCTCTGTGTCACCCCCTCCCTCTGTGTCACTCCCTCCCTCTCTGTGTCACCACCTCCTTCTCTGTCACCCCCTCCTTCTGTGTCACTCCCTCCCTCTGTGTCACTCCCTCCCTCTGTGTCACTCCCTCCCTCTGTGTCACCCCCTCCCTCTGTGTCACCCCCTCCGTCTGTGTCACTCCCTCCCTCTGTGTCACCCCCTCCTCTGTGTCACCACCTCCTTCTCTGTCACCCCCTCCTTCTGTGTCACTCCCTCCCTCTGTGTCACTCCCTCCCTCTGTGTCACTCCCTCCCTCTGTGTCACCCCCTCCTTCTGTGTCACTCACTCCTTCTGTGTCACCCCCTCCCTCTGTGTCACTCCCTCCCACGTTCTGTCCCCTCTTCCCTCACTTCCTCCTACTGTCCTTCATCTCACACGTTTCTCTTCCACCCACCTATCTCTTCTCCCTTGCTTGGGTCACTCTTTCCCTCAACTCTCCCCCCTATGTTTCACATGCTCTTCCTCTTCCTTCGTGCCTGCCCTCCCCTCTCAGCAGTGACCTAGCTTCTCTCCTCACCCCCCCTCTCTCTCTCTCTCTCTCCCTCTCTCTTACATTCTCTTATCTTCTCTCAGGGCTGTCTTCTCTCTTCTCGTCCCCTTGTCTGCACGTCGCCCCCGTCTCCCTTTCTGCGTCTCGTTCTCTCCGTCCACGCTCTTATCTCGTTTTCCTCCCTCGGCCCCCTCCACTTCACTCCCGCCTCTCACTCGCTCTCTCTCGATGTGAAAGAGATGAGAACAGCTTTGCGAATTGCGATGTTAATAAATGGACAGGACACCTCACTCCTTAGCATGCCTGCTCGCATGGGATGGCTGCTACTTAAAAAAAACACTGCACCAACATCACAGTAAGTTGATAGCACCGCAATAGGAAAAACAGTGTTGAAGGTGATCCGTCTAAAACGAATCATATTTTTAAACAAGGAAACAAAAGCAGTCGGCAGCCGTACCTAAACCGAAAGCGCGCCATGCAGAGCCAAGATATAAATGTGTGGCAATATCACGATTATCATTTATAGTTGCTTAATTTCCAATGAAAAGTCCAAAGCTGACCACTGGGCATGACTTGCTTTTCGAATATACACTCCATCTTCTAAAACAGTCTTTGCAAGTTAAACTTCTGAAATCCGAAACGTCTCTGTGCCTATGTTTATTGCTTTTGCTTTTAGTCCTTACTAATCAGGGATCTGACTTATTAATAGCGTGATGTTTGCATCTTTGCTATGAACAGCATCACACTTCACACAGCCCATAATAATGAGAATCATAATGTTAATGGAGGTGAGAAGACAGATCTCTGGGGCTTTGATTTGGCCACCATGAGCAATGCACCCTGCTCACTTACCGTGAAGGTTTCATACTCTGTTACGGCCTCAATCACTGAAATTCTTTCCAGATTAATCATATTTCCTGGACAGGTCATGCAAAGCAGCACCACCGCCTTCCGATTTTCTCTTCACCAGAGCTAAAATTAATTGGAAAAGTCGCTCACTGTGCTGTGGAAAACCGGAATCGGGCACCGCCGGCACCAACGACCAGTCCTCCTTGGCTTACGACGAGACGAATGCTGCCGCCGGGCCAACCCCACGCGCGGCATCCAATGGGATGCCGCGCAGGTGGACCAGCCAATCCTGGCGCTGCAGCAGCGCCAGGATTGGATAGGGGTCACATTTGCTGCTCGCCCTTTCGCCCTTAGGAAACCCGGGCTACAGCAGCACTGTGAAGCACCCCAGGGTCCCACTGGGGAACTTACAGTGCGCATGCTTGACAAAGTTGAAAACTTTCTCAAGCATGCGTACTGTAAGTTCCCCAGCGGGACTGCGCACTACGGCCTGCTGCAGCCTGAGTGAGTGGACTGTCACTCAAGCTGCAGCAGGCCACCCCCCCTGCGCAATTGTTAAGATACGGCCGGCGGCCGCGATGCGTCCATGGTGGCTGGTGGGGCTCCGCCCCTACGCCCCAATGGACGCACCGCTGCTGCGAGCTGTCCCACGTAGTCTGCTGCTGATGGCGGTGTTGGATCGTCGATCTGGTCAACAGGCCTTGGCAAGTGCAAGCCACGCGGTGGAACAAAGATGGCGACTGGTGCGGACCAGGAGGGTCCGGGTGCTTCTCTTTCACAAGGGAGCAAGGGCCAGTCTGGGGGACCAGACCAGCAGTGTTGAAATCTTCGGGTCATCGTCTCAGAGGTCACGAGCCAGCCGGCAAGTGACCAGACAACAGGAAAAGCAGCAACCAGGCAAAAGGGCCCCACGCAGATCTCGTGAAGGCTGGGGGGCTGATCTTTGATGCAGGAGCTGTGTCGGTGTGGGGCTTCTCAGACCCCGGTGCACTCACTCGAGAATCCCTCGGTGGTCGTGCTGGAAGCGCTGTGCAGGTTTCTTCAAGGTGGCCGTCTCCACGTTACTCGTGGGCACCCACGGGTCCCAGCTGTGCTGTGGATGTGGGTAGAGGTCAGAGGGGTCTGGAGGTCCGGATCTCGTTGAGCTGGGTCGTCAGGTTCCAGGAAGGAAGGACTTGCAGCAAACCGCACAGGAGATTGATGGTGCCTGCCAAGCAGGATGGTCACTCCCTGACCATAGGGGAGATTCTTCAGTCTTCTGATGTTCAGGAGGTCGAAGGTCAAGAGTTTCTTCGTGGAAGTTGTCAAGATTAATCTAACTGGGAATGTGACCAGCTCCTACCTTTATTCCGCTAAAGGGGCTGTCTACGACTAGGTCCCTCCCCTGGGTGGGACCAGGAAGGGGGGTGGTTACACACCCTATCCTTTGTACGGTTTCCCGCCAGAGCTGGGGCTGGAGTGACCCAGCAACTGGTTGGAACCGGTGTATGCACAGGGCACCTTGTGTGCCCCAGGCATGTCTCATTCCTTTCAGCCCTGGCCTACCTAATACACAAAATCCTGTTTGGGGTGGTGCTAGCACCTCCCAAGGCAGGAAACCCTTTGTCTGAGCCTCCCTCGCTGGAAGGACTCCCAGCAGTAGGAGGTCAAACTTGTGTCTGTGGTGGCAGCATCCATTTTGTGATGCTGAGGCTCGAGTTACCTTTAACCGGGGTTCACAGTTACATACATGTCGTGTCCCTCTGGAAGGATGGAATGCTACCCCCGTCGCCAGAATTGGCGAGGGGGTAGTATTCCAATTCGTATGACACCTTACTCGACATGTTTTGATAATGTTATACCAGAGTTAGCATTTAACCGCGAGGATTATAATGCACTTAAGAGTATATGGTATAGCGTTATCATGGAACAGCTATTAGGACTTGGTTCCGCAAGCTGCAAACGGGCTCAGCTCATGCCAGAGCACCATCTCACATAATTCCAAGCACTCTGCCTTCAGGATTGATAAGGCCTTCCATAGGAGTGACTGATAGGAATATATGTGTCCATTTTAGGTTTAGATATAGGGAACTATATCTAAAGCAAAGGGTGATTACACCACCTTGCCCCAGCTGTCGTGCAGCCAGTTGTGTCTGTTTAGATGGCCAGCCAGGGGTGGCATAATACATGCTTCAGCCCCTGGTAGGCCCTGGATACACCTATGCCCTGGATACCTAAGGTATACTGTACAGGGACTGATAAGGTGGCCCAGTACCAATTGGTAAATGCACCTAGGGTACATGGTTGTAAATTTAGAGAGAGAACAGCTAGGCTGTGGGTCTGATTAGCAGGCCCACAGCCAGGGAAAGTCGTAAACCAGTGAAGCAAAAAGCAAAAATCGGGGGTGACCATAGGATTGCAGACCCCACTCTCCTACAATGACTACTGAGGTGCAGTTACCATGCAGTGGGACTCAGAGCTTAGCAGTCTGATGTATCAAAACGTGTGAGAGACAGGTGTTTCAATTGGCTGGCAGCTTAGAAACAACTCTGCAGGTCCTGTTTATGGTATTTCTTATGATCACAGTCTACTAAGCTGGTTACTACACTGGATTGTCTAATTCAGAGATTTTTTGTTTAAACGTATGGTACTGAGAAGGCACAGATTTGAGGGAGATCTGCTGGAATGGCCTTTTTTACTACCATGCCTAATAAGATTGTCATGATGAGATGTCATGCTATGTAGCTGATTGGGGTCCACAGAGGTGAACTAAATTAGGATTCCTCTGTTGGCCAGCCATATATAGCTGTTGTCTTTAGATATTTCCAAGCTTGTTCGATAGGTGACGTACTGTTTATTTTTGTGAACAGGTTCAGTACTGGGTGATGAACATGACCTATAAGGGTTCTGTTGTGAGTATAAGAAAGTAAATCAGTATAAGTTAATATTTTGCATCCAGTTTGAACTGCAGTTGACTGCCTGACCTCTGGATATTTCTATATTAGTATTTGTGAGGGCTTGGCGGTTATATCTGGATTGATACCACTGTATAATACCCAGACTAGATATGGGTCAGCTTTACATAAGTCATATGGTAAGCTTGGTGCTGGTTGGGCTGTTTCAGATCAGTCTATTACAGATTGTTCTCGAAGGACTGATTATTAGCTCTATCCCATCATTATGGGAAGATATACTTGTCTAGTAAATACCCATGTTTTCACTTCAATTAATCAATCCGGATTTATAAAGCGCGGCTAATCACCAAATAGGGTATCCAGGCGATAGAGTATCCACTTCTGAAGTGTAGGAACTCCTGGACGCTTTGTATCTAGGCAGGTAGTGGGTTTTAGAGCTTGGTGGCTTTTACTGATAAAGCATTGCCTTCTATGGACTACTTATACTAAAGTGTATAACGATAGGTGTGCAAGCCTGAAGTGTCCTATTTTGTTTTTTATTGCTTGAATTCAACTTGTAAGTTAGTGGTCCTTTTCACTGGGAGGCCCTGTGGATGAAGAGTGCCTTGAACACTTATTCTCTTGCTAATTGATCTACTTCAACCACCTCTAAAGATTATAGTCTTGTGCACCATTTTTGTTCTTTTGTGTCGCGTTTCTGTTCAAACTTAATCTGCAAATATAGGTAAATGGTCATGCACAAATAAGTAAAATAGTTAAACAGTCCTGCCATGTTACACAGGCTCGAGTGTGATGTGCTACTCCAGTCCAGGTCTTTATTCTTTGAATTATAGGACATGCAGCTTTATTTATTCCATTACAAAAAAGAAGAACAAGGCCAAGAATTAGAAGGAAAAACATTGGACTGGAGCAGCACATCAGGCATGGATCTGTGATACTTGGCAGATATAAATACAGCAATAAAAATGTGAAGAAAGTAATAGCTTAAAATATATTGCACAGTAAATAGAGTAAAAATTAGTTACCGAATCAGGTGTATGTGAAATAGTTACTATGAACGTTAATTAGATGAAAATACTTAAATTACTTTGGTTAGTGATTTAAGTATAAAATGCACCACAAATATCATCAGGTTGAAGATTTATGCCAGCACAAGCGCTCTCACACCTTCGGGTAATGTTCGCGCCATATAAAATCTAAATAAATAAATAAATAAATAAGTAAGTAAGTAAATAAGTAAATAAATAAATACATACATACATACGTGTAAGTAAATGTTTATTGTTTAGTTAATTAAAACCATAACAATATAAAAGAATTGTTATACAAAACAGATTAAAAAAGAATTAAACAATATCCATACATACATAAACAAATAAATAAACAAACAAACAAGAAGCCCCCATACATGCTTATTCTGGAAAAGCCCCTGGAATGGACTGCGTCCCGGCAGATCTATTCAAATACGATCAGCATAATTGGGTACAATACATCACGATATTGCCAATGGGGCTAGGGTCCCAGATTCATGGAGAGGTGCGGAGATCTTACCGGTCTTTAAAAAAGGTGATCGTTCGTCTCCAGGGAACTACCGTCCCATTAGCCTTATAGACGCCTTGCAGAAGGTTATTGCAAGAATGGTTTTGGTAAGAATACAGACTTGGATGAGTACAGACAAAATCTTATCTCCGATGCAAGCGGGTTTTAGGTCATGTACTAGTACAATAGATCAAGTGCTAAGATTCATTATGATTTATTGGAAGGTCGTGTTTTTAGGAGGGGGGACTATCTACGCAGCGTTTGTGGACCTCAAATCCGCATTTGATCTTGTACCGAGAGAGAAGATGTGGGTTGCACTGGGGAAAATGGGAATGCCACCTGAACTTTTGGAATTAACCATAAGACTGCACGAGAACAACTTTGCAAGAGTAAGATGGGGTAGGCAGGACCAGGTGACAGAGCCCTTCCCGGTCACCCGTGGCGTAAGGCAGGGCTGTGTGCTCGCTCCCACCTTATTTCTTTTATTTATTAACCAAGTAGTGCAGTTCCTCGGAGACACCCCCACAGATGCCCCAGTTTTAGGAGGCAGAAAATTCCCTCTACTAATCTTTGCAGACGATACGTTGATCCTGGCCAAAACTCAATCGGGGTTACAGTCTGCGATTAATAAGTTCATGGACTTCTGTAAAAATAATGATTTAGAGATAAATGTCTCAAAAACGAAATTCATGGTCTTAACAAAAAATAAACCACACTTTAGCCATGTCCGTATGAATGGCATTGACCGTGAACAGGTGAATGTCATGACTTATTTGGGTATAGTCTTAGACTATAGGTTGCGGTGGATGCCACAGATTGAAGCCTTATGCCTTAAATCCGCCCGCCTAACGGGGTGCTTGGTTAAGGAGCAACGCTGCTCACATACAAAAAGGATAACACCAGCAATAAAAATATATAACGCAAAAATTAGATCTGCAATCCTTTATGGTGCAGATCTATGGGGTTATGCGGACCTGGCACCTCTGGACAAAATACAAAATAAGTTTCTGCGGAGCTTGGTCAGTCTCCCACAATCCACCCCGATACTACCCCTTCTCTCCGATATGGGATGTCATTCTATTAAGGATCTTGCACGTTATAGGATGGTAGCTTTGTGGTGCCGCATTTGGTCTACACCAGAATTGATCTTATTTGCTAACGAAATCTTGGACCGAAGATCAATTATGGGGTCTGGTAACCTCCCGTGGTTTCGGGTAGTGAAGTCCACTTTACTAGATATAGGCTTAAGTTTGCAGTGGTCTGACCCAGGAAACAATGTTTTTCCATCAAAACAAGAATTTAAATCACTATACTGGGCGACTGTAAAAGCCCAACATGTCAAGTTATCTCAGTCTGCCAATCTGACAGGAGTGTTTTTGAGCCATAAGATAGATTTCCGCTTAGAGCCATACTGGGATAACATCACTAAAAGTTTGGATAGGAAAATCTATCATCAGTTTAGAATAGGCTCCTTACCAGTTAGGTCGTACACACATAAATGGCCTGGTCAACTAACAGAGTTCTGCCCCTGGTGTAAATGTAAATGTAGTTGAGCTTATATAGCGCACAGCTACCCACAGTGGGTTTCCCGGCGCTTGCTTAGGGAACCCTTCCTGGTATTCCCCTGTGAGATAGCAGGCTATCCACAAGGTGAAAGTCAGGCATCCCGCCGCGAGGGGCCGTTGTGGAGATTAAGCAAGCTATTGCCCAGAGTCGCAGAGTGTGAACCCGTGAGTCGAGGAGGCACCGGGGCGAGAATTATCAAGGCCATGGAATTTTTAGCCCAAGACCCGCCAAGGCGGGGAATTGAACCCTGGTCTTGGACCGATCTCAGTTTCCGGGTCTGCTGCCTCTAACCCCTGAGCCACACTTCTCCACACTTCTTTGGTGTAATGACCAAAAGGAATCTCTAGGTCACATTTTTTTTGCCTGCCCAGCTTACATTGCTCATCTGCAAAAGGTTAAAGACAAGGGGGTGCGGTGTAGCTCTTTGGATTTTAAGATCCAATACCGCTGAATGCTTATGAGAGAGCGCAAACTGACCTAAATGTATGAGTACATCACACTTACCTGTAGTAAGCACAAATCATGAGGAGAAATGCCATGAGTGCTAATAGTATCTGTAATTATATTCTGAATGTATAGCTAATGTAGAGATTTAAGTAGAAGTGGAACTAATACAGAAATGTGTGACACTATATGATTTTAGTAGATGTGATTATTTCTGAATCCATGTCGTATAGCTGTTAAAATGTAAGATGGTATGTGGTTAAACGCAGAATGTGGTAGGCCTCAGGGCCAGAGCTAAAAGGGAAGGTGTTTCTTTTCACGACACAGATTGTATTAATGTTTTGGTCATTGCATTAAATGGGCCATGATTTATAGAGATGTTTACTGAATAATAGAATAAGAGTATTAACATGCTTTAATTAATGAAGAAGTTGAATGCTATAATCATGATGAGAAATATTGTAGGCCTGAAATGTTTTAACATTGATTTACACGTACATGTCTGGGCTGAGAAATGTTGCAAGCCTTTTTTTTGGAAGTCTATGAGAGTTGGGTTCTTGGCTGCAGATATCTGTCTGCAAAGGAAAAGGGGGGATCCAATTATAAATGAATGAATAGAGGTCTGTTCAGTAGACGGCCCAGACATGGAGGAGGGTTCCGGAATGTTTAAGGGGTATCAGCGGGCCGGAGAAGAGTCTGAGAAGCAAGGTCAACTCTAACGTATGAGGCCCAATACAAAGCATCATGGAAAAAGCCAGAAGCTACACCACGTGAGGGGCGTCTCGCAAGGGGCGTCTCAAATGTTGTTGACTGTTTTGTATTAGGGACAGCACCCCTGGGTGGAGTTAGAGCAGATACCTGAGGACCCTTTAGAGAGCGGATGGGTAGGCAGAGAGGGGTCATGACTGGAGAACTATAGGTTTTCACCAAGAGACTTAGAGTGAGTGACTTCCCTTGGGGGTCATTCACTGCTGACACCTTTGTTAGGTTGGGACTTGGTTAAGTAGGGATACCATCTAGAGCAGGGTAGGGACAGCCTAACCTGTGCGTTTTCCTCCAACTTAAATGAAGGAGAGATATGCGTCAATGCTGATAGCTTTATTATTCTTAGAACTTGTGTTAGTGATTTCCGTTGCTCGTCTGAGGGCTTTCCGAGAGCACATGTATGTAATTGGACCTGTGTATCTCGTGAATCTCATTCTGAGATGCCTGTATTTGCAGCTTATCATATCTTTACAATAAACTTTTGAAAGCTAGAAGTTGTTTGTGATCTTTGGGAGCAGAGTCCTTTATTGGGTGAACTAACTTGCAGAGAGGGGCATTTTCTTCCTCCAAGACAGGCAACAAAGGTTCAGTCGACCAGATCGAGGTTTGGATCAATAGTGATGAGGTATCGATCAAAATCTCGCCCTTCCAGTTGGTAGCTATAGAGGATGGTTGCCTTCTTGAGGACGGTGACCTAGGCCAGGTTAGCTTACCCCAAGGCCCCTAGAGATCGATGATCGGAAGAACAGCCCGCTGAAGAAGATCCGGATGACGTGAGACAGAAAAGGCAGCAGTATCGGTCGAGAGTGAGTATAAAGGGTTATGCGTGTTAGATTGCGGTGTTTTGTATTGTATCTATGTTGTAATGTCTGGCGGAGTTGAATGTCTGTAGAGTGACTGTGGAACAGGTTGTGAGCGCGCGCAACCGGTGGAAATCTTAAGTTCAAGGAGAGCTTAAGTGGTTCGGGTGTATCGGACACCCAGAGTAATCGTCAACTAGTGTGAAGGGGGTCATGAGGTACCATTGATCACCCGAAAGACCGAGATAGGGGGACCGTAAGAGTGAGTGCGTGAGTAACGGACGCTGGTCGGAAGTTACTGTGTGTGTAAGCAACCTATCAGAGAGACGATAGACATTTCGTCAGTTGTGTTGACAATTACATATAGACTGTGGACGTACAGTCGAGAGAAGTGACCGCTTGGTCGGAAGTAGTCATTTTTCGGTGTATGAATGGGACGCATGCATAACCGGGAAACGAGTTGAGAAAGGAGGGGTGCTGCTGCGAAGCGGAGAAAAGTGACGTCAGAAAGTGTCGCGACGTGATTGGCCGACCGAAGAAAGACCGCGCCGTGATAGGCCAGCTAGAAAAGACGTCAGAAAGGGTCGCGACGTGATTGGCCGACCGGAGAAAGACCGCGCTGCGATAGGCCAAGCTAGCAAAGCCGCGACAGGATTGGTGGATTGTCATCAGGAAGTAAACAGAGTAGCGAGGCTGGATATTGTGCGCATAATTATGAAGTGTTTTAAATGGCTGAGAGCGGTGTTTAAAAAAGAGAAGCGGGGATCGTATGAAGGGGAAGAAGCCCCGCCGGAGGGTACGCCAGCTCGTTACATGGCAGTGAATGTTGGGCTGCATACGATCCTTTGGATATCAGAGTGGAGTAAGATTACTGAAGGAAATGAGGAACTGACGTTCCCGAAGTACGGGACGTTCAGATTAGAGGTGTTACATCGATTAAAATCAGTCATGACCTCAATGAGACCCTTGCCTAGACCGACCCAGTTTGAAGCTCTTGATGCATGGATTAGGGCAGCGCATGAAAAGAATATGAACAGACGACAAGAAAGGGTGAAACGATCGGTGCAGGCTGCCGAGGTTCCATCGTGCCAGGGCCCGTGCCATGACCTGTACCCTGGGGACTGGGTCCTGGTGAAAAAACATGTGAGAAGAAGCTGCTTGGATATTCGTTGGCGTGGGCCCTTCCAGATCATCCTGATCACGAACACAGCTGTGAAGGTGGGAGGCCTGCCCAATTGGATCCACGCGTCACATACGCGAAGGGTTCCAGCACCTCGGGAAGAAACAGCTCCTCTCTCGGATAGACGTCCAGAAGAGGACCGAGAAGCCATAGAGGGGGCTAGCCAAGCTGTAGAGGTGCCAGCGGAAGCAGGGAACGAGTCTGACCAAGCTGAGGACGGTCAGTACAACAGCGAAACGGAAGACGCTACAGAAGGAGAAAGTAGCTGGGAGTACGAGTCAGACACTGACAGGTCTGACAGAGAGCGAGAACAGACAAGAAGGAGAAGGAGTAGAAGGGCACGTGGAGAAGCTAATTGGCCGCAAAGAAGGAGCTCTAGCCTGAGGTCAACTCCAGAGGTAACCCTTCCTCCGATATCAGAAGACTCAGACCCGGAAGAAGGTGCTCAGGGCGCTGAAGCACCCGACCGAAGAAGGTCAAGAAGAGTGCGTGTGCCTAACAGAAGATACTCCACACCTGAGTGGACATATCTGGCGACAAATGTCTGTGAAACCGGAGACAGGGAGGATCCGAGCGGTGGTGGTGTCCAGTTCTGAGCCCATTGTCACCGTGGAAATACGACTGTTGGTACCCGGAGTCGAACAAGAAGGGTCACTAACATTCATGCTCCCCAGACCTCCCCGCCTCAGCAAGTTAAAACACATGTTTCTTTCAGAATTGCAATTCCCCGACTTTGGTACAACGATAACAGCACATGAAGAGCACAATCTTCGTTTGGAAATACTGAACTATGCTATTGAAGCTACAGGCACAAACCTGATAGTAGACTGTTAAAGGACTTTGTAAATAAAGCAAGCAGAAAAAGAAGATTACCTAGCGCCCAGGAAGCAGAGAATTTTAGGGAACTTCCCTTGAGTTGATGGAGAAGGGCTAGGGTTGTCTTTTTTGAACTGCTAAAGGACTTTTGCGAAGAAGGTTGTCAGCTTCCAGTTGTGTGGATTCTAAAGACAAAAGGATTAAAAAGAGACTGTAAAGGAACGAGAGGAAAAGAACTTTTTGCTAAGATAAGAGAGAGCCATATTGTCTGACGAAATGGAGGCCGGCACCCAGAACCGCAGAGCTAAATGTATAATAGGTACACTAATAGTAGGAGTGATAATATTAATAGCTTTAGTGGTAACAATTTCTTATGTAAAGGGACATGAGGAAGAGGCAAAGGTAACTGACGTGAATTCTGTAGAAACGCTTACACCTACTGTTGCTGGTGAGAAAAGGGAAAACACTCAAGAGAAAGCGTTATTAGCTGCAGAAGCCCGCAGGTTACACGTAGATGAGTCCCAAGGAGACTTTAGGTCAAATGCTTATGCTAAACTTTTATATGAATACGTGGATGCCATGGAGGTTAAGGATTGTTACGTCTGCATGCAGTTGCCGGCGTCTGTAGATGAAGGCATTAGATACCATCACCTCCCGCTGACATATGGCATTACATGTAGCTTATTGCTTAGTATATTTTATGAGAGAGATAGTTTCGAATACTATTTCTCCAATTATGATTCAGTGTTGCCAGAAGTCCCAAATTATAAGCAGATGAACAAATGGGACTACTGGAAGAGTGAAGACAGATTGGCCAAGTTCTTCATTCCTTGGATTACCTTAGATACTTCACATGCCCGTAGAAATAACCTGACATGCAAGGTGTCAGAAGTCGAGAAGAAGTTCATAGGGCAGGTGGATGATCGTTACAGGAGACAAAAGATTTTGAAAAAATCAGGACAATGGAAAACAGATTGGACCGAGGAAGAGAAGGCACACAAGAGAAAGGGTAGTAGTGGTCCAATATCTTTAGATAAGACGCAGAGAGGAAAGCTATGTCTTCACCGAGCCAAAACGTATTATGAAAATGTATACGTGGGAGAAGTCGACTGTGAACATGCTTTCAATATAGAGTACTATACTAAAGATTTCCTGAAAGGAATGCAAGTGATTCCAAATGTGTATTTTGTATGTGGAAGAAATGCCTACGTGAGACTACCTGACAACTGGTATGGATCATGTTACTTAGCAATTGTCTTCCCCAAAATATATCATGCACAAGACTTAGTGATCATTGAGGGCAAGACATCATCGAGGGGAAGGAGAGATATAGGAGATGCAGAAATGGTTGGAGATGTCTTTGGAGCTATGTTCCCTCTTTTGGGAGTAATCCTTAATGATGTTAAAATTAGACGACTGGCAACAGTTGTCGACAGGTTGTCTGCCAGCACTGCTCAGTCCTTAATGCTGGTAGAAGGAGAGATGCAATCGATAAGGGCTATGGTTCTTCAGAACCGTCTTGCGTTAGATGTCCTACTAGCAAAAGAGGGCGGAGTCTGTAAGGCTTTGAAGGTCCAGGAATGTTGTACTTACATTCCAGACAATTCAAAGCCCCTTGAGAAAGTTATTAGGAACATAACTAATATTCACAAGGAGATCGAAGACTTGAGTAGAGAAAATGTCTGGGAAAAGGTGGGCCATGGAATGAGTGAAGTTGGAGGGTGGATTTCCACCTTAGGCAAAAGCTTTGTGTGGTATATACTAAAACCTATCATCATAATATTGATCTGTGGGATTATATTGTGGGGATTGGTGAGGGTATTCAAATGGTACAGAGCAAGAAGGTCAGAAAGGGCCCAAAGAGAACAGCTGCAGAGATTGGCTGCCATACAAGATAATCAGTACAGGAGCCTGAGGGCTCTGGAAGCGCAGAGACAAATCATGCCAGCAATAACTGCAGTTTAAATGTTAGTGATGACCCCGAGAGGTCATCAAAGGGGGGAACTGAGAGAGCGCAAACTGACCTAAATGTATGAGTACATCACACTTACCTGTAGTAAGCACAAATCATGAGGAGAAATGCCATGAGTGCTAATAGTATCTGTAATTATATTCTGAATGTATAGCTAATGTAGAGATTTAAGTAGAAGTGGAACTAATACAGAAATGTGTGACACTATATGATTTTAGTAGATGTGATTATTTCTGAATCCATGTCGTATAGCTGTTAAAATGTAAGATGGTATGTGGTTAAACGCAGAATGTGGTAGGCCTCAGGGCCAGAGCTAAAAGGGAAGGTGTTTCTTTTCACGACACAGATTGTATTAATGTTTTGGTCATTGCATTAAATGGGCCATGATTTATAGAGATGTTTACTGAATAATAGAATAAGAGTATTAACATGCTTTAATTAATGAAGAAGTTGAATGCTATAATCATGATGAGAAATATTGTAGGCCTGAAATGTTTTAACATTGATTTACACGTACATGTCTGGGCTGAGAAATGTTGCAAGCCTTTTTTTTGGAAGTCTATGAGAGTTGGGTTCTTGGCTGCAGATATCTGTCTGCAAAGGAAAAGGGGGGATCCAATTATAAATGAATGAATAGAGGTCTGTTCAGTAGACGGCCCAGACATGGAGGAGGGTTCCGGAATGTTTAAGGGGTATCAGCGGGCCGGAGAAGAGTCTGAGAAGCAAGGTCAACTCTAACGTATGAGGCCCAATACAAAGCATCATGGAAAAAGCCAGAAGCTACACCACGTGAGGGGCGTCTCGCAAGGGGCGTCTCAAATGTTGTTGACTGTTTTGTATTAGGGACAGCACCCCTGGGTGGAGTTAGAGCAGATACCTGAGGACCCTTTAGAGAGCGGATGGGTAGGCAGAGAGGGGTCATGACTGGAGAACTATAGGTTTTCACCAAGAGACTTAGAGTGAGTGACTTCCCTTGGGGGTCATTCACTGCTGACACCTTTGTTAGGTTGGGACTTGGTTAAGTAGGGATACCATCTAGAGCAGGGTAGGGACAGCCTAACCTGTGCGTTTTCCTCCAACTTAAATGAAGGAGAGATATGCGTCAATGCTGATAGCTTTATTATTCTTAGAACTTGTGTTAGTGATTTCCGTTGCTCGTCTGAGGGCTTTCCGAGAGCACATGTATGTAATTGGACCTGTGTATCTCGTGAATCTCATTCTGAGATGCCTGTATTTGCAGCTTATCATATCTTTACAATAAACTTTTGAAAGCTAGAAGTTGTTTGTGATCTTTGGGAGCAGAGTCCTTTATTGGGTGAACTAACTTGCAGAGAGGGGCATTTTCTTCCTCCAAGACAGGCAACAAAGGTTCAGTCGACCAGATCGAGGTTTGGATCAATAGTGATGAGGTATCGATCAAAATCTCGCCCTTCCACTTAACCATAGGAGTGGCTAAATTTTTAGGTTGGGTATGGGCTATTAGAGCTAGGCACCCATCAGTTATATAACCGGATGCTACTCTTTTATTCTCCCTATGACTTCTGCACGTCTTTAAAGTATATTTAATCTATTTTTAATGTTTAAAGTACTGATGATGTATTTATGAACACTGTGGTAATTTCATGTCGTTTTATGTATAATGTTTGTATTGATTATGAGGTCTTTTATGATTTTAACACATCGAAATAAAGACGTTTGAACTGAACTGAATTGCTTATTCTAATCCCCGCATGACAACTGTCCCTGCATGTGACCAGGGCGGATTTGCCGGCTCCAGCAGGACTGTCTCTTCCTACTTCCGGCGCCGCTGCGGTCGCCGGCCCCCTCGTCACGTGACCCCGGCCCGGCACTGCGGCTGCGCAGCACGAGCGGTTTCAGATAATCCGGAAATGGTGGCCGTGGCTGCTGCGGCTGCGCCCGGCTTGGCGGACTGAGGAGCGCGAGAGGTAGAGAGCAGCGCGCAGCCCCCGGGCGGGGGAGGGAGAGAGGAGGGGCGCCGGCTATCCGCCGCCATCCGGCCCCGGCGAACGGGGAGGCCGGCCACGCTGCGGCCCCGTGGCTCGCCCTGCGCTCCGGGCCTCGCGTCCCCCGCCTGCCCGGGCGGGAGGAGGGAGAGCGGGCAGTGCCCCCCGCCTCCCTCCGGAGGGACCGTGCCTTGTGTATTGTACCGCTGCCTCGAGGGCCTCTCCTCCCTTAAATAAGGGTCTTTCCCCACCTCTCAGTGCCTCCATCCCTCCTCCTAAAATCACCTCTTCCAACCCTTTACAGTACCAATCACCCCCCAAAAAAACACTAAATGCTGAGACCATCTCTATGCGCCCCCTTATTATCCCCAATTTCTAAAACCTTTGATATTAGGGCCTTCCTTGTCTCCTTGTGCATCCCTATTCACGAGCACCCCCTCTCACGTACAGCCCTTTCTCCAAATGACAGGTTGCAATCCTCCAGCCCCCCCCCCCCCCGTGGACGCCCTTCAGATAAAGCACATCTGAACCCTTCTCACTGCAGGTGCAGCCTCTTTCAGTAATAAAAAGTTTACTTTATTACTGCCTTGCTCAAACCCGCGTGCTTAATGAGTACCAATTGTGTCAGTCTTAATTTGTTTCTTTTGTGTCTAGCCGGCCAGACCCAGGATTGGCATCAAGAGCGCTAAAGCCCTCCCTGTATATTGTTGCTTTTATGTTTGAAACTTATATATATATATATATATATATATATATATATATATATATATCCTTATTCTTCCTTCACCACGTGTTCTGTTTGAGCTGGTAGGACTTAGGGTCTCCACCTGCCCTGCAACGCACATGATGTAGCTGGGTCTTGACAATATGGGGTATTTTTCAAAGACTTGGCTACAAATGTGATCTGTTCTAATGATGTAAGCGAGAGCTACACCTGCAAGCTGTTAACACTGGTTTGATGTGATTGCCTGCAAGTGTGGTATGTTGGTTGGTAATCTCCCTTTCCTTTAATTTATGTAAACTACCTTTTCTGTATGAAGTGTATATGTATAACTTCGCCCCGCTTGATCTCGTAAATATATATATATATATATATATATATATATATACGCCGCTATGTACAACTGCTCTCCGTTGATGAATGAATTGATGTGGGCAGTGCACAACTGCCGTTTCTACCCACAATGGCGTGGCTTTGGGGGTCGAACGATCCTTCCTTTTTTCATAGTTCCTCTTCAGCTCTCTGGACCATATGTACTTCTCGTCCTGGAACTCTCCTTTACCATCCATGTGACCCCTCAACCCTTTTCTGGAACCACATCCTTTTATTCCCTTCTTCAAATGGCATGTGTTGATTGCCTCCTTATCACCATATGCCATGCATCCTCCCAGATTAAATGTCGGGCACACGTTCCTTCGTTTTCTTTGCCTCGGTGCCCCACAGACATGCCACCCTCCGTTCACGTGAGCGGCGTCATCACATGAGCCCTCCTCTTCCTCGTGTGTGATCCCCCTCTGGACCGAGCAGGCTTTGGATGGAGCTGTAAGGTACGGGCGCCCGCTATCCCCGTGGACCCGTTGTATTGAAAAGTGCTGGGTGCCTCCTGTCAAAAGTAGCGCACCCCATTGAGATGAAATTACCTGGCCACTTACAGCGCCGTGACTCACCCAAAGCACGTGAAGCGCCTCGCTTCCCTCAGTCCTCGACTCTTCTACACCCCGAATGTTCTGATGCGTTGTCTGAGTAGGGACCCCTGCTCTGTCCCTGCACTCAGTGTCTGTCTGATTCTGCGAGGGACAGTGTCTGTACCCCCCCCCCCCAGTCCCTGCCTGTAGGCTTTACCGGGCTTAGCACTGCCAGTCTGCTCCTGCGACTCTCTCATTGCTGCGCACCCCAATACTGCCTGTCTGCTCCTGTAACTCCCTCAGTGCTGCGCACCCCAATACTGCCTGTCTGCTCCTGTGACTCCCTCGTTGCTGTGCTCCCCTGGTCCCTGTCTGCTCCTGTGACTCCCTCATTGCTGCGCACCCCAATACTGCCTGTCTGCTCATGTGACTCCCTCGTTGCTGTGCACCCCTGGTCCCTTTCTGCTCCTGTGACTCCCTCATTGCTGCGCACCCCAATACTGCCTGTCTGCTCATGTGACTCCCTCGTTGCTGTGCACCCCTGGTCCCTTTCTGCTCCTGTGACTCCCTCATTGCTGCGCACCCCAATACTGCCTGTCTGCTTATGTGACTCCCTCGTTGCTGTGCACCCCTGGTCCCTTTCTGCTCCTGTGACTCCCTCATTGCTGCGAACCCCAATACTGCCTGTCTGCTCATGTGACTCCCTCGTTGCTGTGCACCCCTGGTCCCTTTCTGCTCGTGACTCCCTCATTGCTGCGAACCCCAATACTGCCTGTCTGCTCCTGTGACTCCCTCATTGCTGCGAACCCCAATACTGCCTGTCTGCTCATGTGACTCCCTCGTTGCTGTGCACCCCTGGTCCCTTTCTGCAGGCTGCCTGCCTGCTCCAGAGGCTCCCTGTGCTGCGCACCCCAATACTGCCAATCTGCACCCCTGGTCCCTTTCCGCTCCTGTGACTCCCTCCTTGCTGTGCACCCCTGGTCCCTGTCTGCAGGCTGTGCCGGGCGTCACACTGCCTGCCTGCTCCAGTGGCTCCCTGTGCTTCGCACCCCAATACTGCCAGTCTGCTCCTGTGACTCCCTTCTTTCTGCGAACCCCAATACTGCCTGTCTGCTCCTGTGACTCCCTCGTTGCTGTCCGTCCCTGTCTGCAGGCTGTGCCAGGTGTCACACTGCCTGTCTGCTCCAGTGGCTCCCTGTGCTGCGCACCCCAATACTGCCTGCCTGTCTGCTCCTGTGACTCCCTCGTTGCTGTCTGCAGGCTGTGCCGGGGTGTCATACCGCCTGTCGGCTCCAGTGGCTCCCTCCAATGCTGCACACCTAGTACTGCCTGTCTGCTTCAGTGACTCCCTCGTTGCTGTGCACCCCTGGTCCCTGTCTGCAGGCTGGGCTGGGCGTCACACTGCTTGCCTGCTCCAGTGGCCCCCTCAGTGCTGCGCACCACGGTACTGCTTGTCTGCTCCAGTGACTGCATGTCTCCTCCTGTGACTCCCTCGTTGCCCCTCAGCTGCAGATCCCCTGTACCGGGAGACTGAAGCGGTGTAGAATTAAATGCCATTTGACAGGCCCCATTGGGCGTACGTTTCAGTGATTTGTGCAGGACACACACAGTACTATTAACTGCAACTCCGGATTCGGCATGAAGCCGAAGGCTGACGCTGTCCCGATTCCAGCTGGGAGGACGCATTGGCCGCTTGAGGCACTGTGACTGCACACTGCCGCCTTAGGACGCGTCGCTGTGCCACTCGTGAATGCCGTCTGCAAAGCAGTGCCTTGTGTCTGCTTCGGTGTCTAGTGACACGCTGCTGTCGCTCATGCCCCCTCCCCCTCCGATGGATTCAAATGCATGTTATAACTGGCTCCCCTGGTTAATGGAGTCACCCAAGGGAGTCTGAACTTTTCATTACAGCAGGGAGCCTCCATGATTAAACTTCACGTGTCTGGTGCTTTCCCTAGTCTTTGACCCTATATATTTTAGCTCTGCTCCCACCAATTTGGCGTTTTGACTTACTAACTTTTTGTACACAGGTGCACATCTTATCATCTTGGCTGAATTTACAATCGTGAGGTATACATACATTAAAGTACATTTATCAGTGGGTGGACTCATAAAATATATACTTGTTCAAGGAGGCGAGGGCACCCCGTTTGGTGCCAAGGACTGACATTAAAAATTACGGCATCCATCTCATTATGTCAGAGCTCAATTAATCGAACTCATTAATTGTTATAATTCGGTAGGAAGTCGTGGTTTCAGGTTTGGAAAGCACCGCGAGCCTCTGCATACCTAGAAACGTACATGTTTGTAAGGGCACTCATCCATTTCTCTCCAATCATATCCCACACTGGAAAAGGCTGACCATTTACTTTTGATAAGGGCAAGAGTAAACCTTTTCCCGCAGTGAGGAATTGAGAGAGAGAGAGGGAATTTGCAATTGTTCATCAGATTGTGTGTATATAACATTCGAAAATTGAATTCACATAAGTTTGGGAGGAGTGTGGTTCCCAGGCCAACTTCTGTTAACTTTTTATGAAGTCCTACGAGTCATAAGTCTGCACTGATGCAAAGACGTGTACCTGGGGGTGCACCTTTGTGGCTTTCATTAAGAATCCTGCATCTACTTTTATTTGATGTTGGCTACAGTCCGATTCTCTTTTTTTTTTTTTTTTAAACAATAGTAATGCCTGCATCAAGCTAATGTTTCTAATTGTTGCCTCAAAGAAATGACATTTAAAGTTGATAGTGTAGGATGCTGGCTCTTTATGTGGTATATCAATAAGTTATTAGACTGTGTAACAAGTCCAGGTTTCCCTTACAAGGGGCTTGCTATGCAACCCTGAAGTGCTCTATTAGGGGTAGTGTGGATGAGCAGCCTTCGGCTTAACACAGAGGAGTGCAAGTCATTTGCAAAATACACACCATTATAAACGATAGCACGACTCAAGGAGATCACACCAACTTATAAAAAATACCAAGTATCTTTTTAAATAGGAGTTCGCATCAGAGAAAAATCATTCGTGTATGTACGTTTTTCAAATATAAATTCCTTTCACAAGTGGACACAGTGCAATTTCTGATTTCTGCAATGCCTTCCTATGGAAGGAAGGCACGTTCTGCAAACGGGTACAGTATATCAACCTGCAGGACCAATCTCCAGGAGTTAAGATGTGGTGGGCAAGGTCCAAGGCAGCACCACCAGTAGCGGCACAATGGGTGCAAATCAGCATCAGTGGCCTAATTCGTTTCATTGGGGATGTCACTGTAAAAAGATTGTAACCTCTGGCTAGGAAGCCAGTCGGCCTGAACTAGCAAGTGGGCTCAGGTCTTGCAATGCTCTTGGGGGTCAGGGGGAGCACTGTTGGCTTTTTTCAAATCCCAGGGGCGACGGGTGCAGGGGTGTCCTTAGGCGTTGGGTGGTGAAAGGGGCCTGCGTGCAGAGGCTGCAGGCGGATGGGGAGTCCAGGAGGGGTGAAACCACGATAGGCTCGGGCTCTGGAGGGCTGGGGATCCTTTTTGGGCCCCAGTGGCCCACTTCAACTTGGCCAGAGGCAACATGTGCAGTGGTGGCTTCAGGTGTCTGGTTTTGACGGTTCCAGAGGACTCAGTCTTGTCTTCGGGAGTTTCTTCAGAAGAGGTCTGTTGTTCACGGAGATCTTGAGTCTTTTCAAAGGGAGGCAGTCCCCCCAATTTTCTGGAATCCCATCTGCAGGACGAGTCGACTTATGCACTGTTTGTGACGAAGGATGCAGACAGGCCGGCAGGGTTTCTACCAGGTCGGCTGCTTCTCCCCTCTTGGCTTTTGTGCCACTTTGTGCTCTCTTATGCACTGTTTGTGACGAAGGATGCAGACAGGCCGGCAGGGTTGTTACCAGGTCGGCTGCTTCTCCCCTCTTGGCTTTTGTGCCTCTTTGTGCTCTCTTATTAGGTAATCAGGATTTGCTTCTCTGGTGCCTGGGACTCTCCTAAATACTGAATTTCGTGGATTGCAGGTTCATAGCCAATGGGCTATTGACCCTTGAGGTCACTATGCCCCCTATATGCCCTCTTCAGTGGGAAGTAGGCATAACCCTGTCCCAGAATTCCTAAGTATACCATCACAAAATGGCTACTTCTGGAAAAATGGTATCCACCTCACAGTAGCCCACCATAGGCGTGCTACTAATATGAAGCTAGCACGCCTACCTGACTAGCCAATTTTCCAGGTGCCAAGGTTGTCTTGGACAAAGGGGTCAGCTTCCTCTCCTTGTAATGAGGAGCCAGCATTGTATTGCTAAGGCAGCAGCGCTTTGAGGCTTGCCATCCAAGGAAGTTTAATCAGCAGGTCATCCAGTGGGAGTTGGTGTTATACCCTCTTCCTGGATAGGCTTTTGTTCTGGGTCTCCTGAGAGCATAGGCTCTCCCCCAGGGAGGTAAGAACAGCATCTCTGGTGGCAGGCTGGCAGAAAACAGTCAGCAAGCACACCAGAGGCTGGCTGACCTTTAGGGGGGGCATGTATTAATAAATCCAACACTGGCATCAGCTCGGGTTTACCAATATGAGATTTGATACCAAACATTCTTATTTTCAGTGAAGCCATCATTTAGCTGGGGAAAGTGTTTTCACCAGTGTCCAGCACACTTTTTTAAAATGGCATCGTTGTCCACTTGCACTGGCAGTAATAGGACTGACCAACATAGGAGCATATCTACTTGTGCAGGTGTGCCCTCACATATAATAATCACCCTGCCTTTTGGCTGTTAGGCCTGCTGTAGGGGTGACTTACTAATGACATGCATTGGTAGGGGACACTGCACACAGGGATGTGTGATAGGTAGTTTTTTCATTTTACTCTGCACCAAGACACGCAACCTACAATGGCAGTCTTGCATGTGCTTGGTGAGAGGTCCCTTAGGGTGGCACAATTCGTGCTGCAGCCCTTAGGGACCCTCTGTAGTACCTCAGGCCCTGGGTACCATTTGCTAGGGGCTTATTGAGGGTGCTAAAGGTTTTGTCAATTGGGGGAATAGTTGTGCAGTTTGGGAAATAGCTTCGGCACGGGGGACCTGGTTAGAAGGAACCCAGTTCACTTTTAGTCTAAATCACATAATTTACCTGGCAAAAAGTGGGGGTGACCATGTCAAAAATGGGCACTTTCCTACCCGTAGTAAATATATTTCAGCAAAACGTATTTCAAGTTGCAGTTTGTGTACGTTTTATTTTGAAACCAGACACTAACCAATGTTGCTATCGTGCATATGCGTTAATTTTCATATGTACAAGGATTCCAGAAACATTATGACTAGCATGCATGTTCAGTTTTGCACATGTGTATACAGTTTTTTATGCTGCAACTACGGTCAGAAATGCATGTGGATATTAGTTTGTTGCATTTCCTAAGAGTACCTGCCATAGTAATAAATGCTTAGCGTTCATGATTCGTATACAAATTTGAACACCTATACATGGATAGAGATCTTGCATTATAGTTAGGTGGTACTCTTTCACAGATCCATACTGTGGTGGTGGAAACTGACATCCAAAGGACTTGGGCTGCAAGGGATTAGGCTGGTTTGTCCATTGGCCAAAATATACATGACCCGTTGTACCCCCCCCCCCCCTCCCCCAAATGTCCTTGGCGATATGAATTCTATCCACGACCCATACATGTGTGTACAAATGGGGAAAATTGGCAGTATGTGATATTTAAATCCTAGAAGTTAAGATTTTCTCAAAGCAGAGTTGTGTAGAGCATTGCAATCTTTAAAATGTTAGGGCTTTTGCAAGAAATTTATTGAGTTTGTGCGAGAATTTATTGCACATTCCTAGTCTGACTTGCTGCTTTGGCATCCTTGCTTTTGCAGAATCCTCTACCTTTCTTAATGGTCTACATTCTCGAGTTGCTCTGCTTATTTGCCATTGTTGGCCTCTCATGTTGTCTTCTCGACAAAAGCCTCCAAATCTTGTGTGGCATAAGGTGTTTTTGCACTCCCATAATGTCTCCCAGGGCTGGGGTTCCTGGGCGCAGTGACTTTTTGTGGTCGCAAGGGAAGGTGCACTTTACTAAACTCAGGACGTAGGGGATGTGTCTCAATAAGGGTTTTACTCAATAGGTTGATACATAGATTATGAAGAAAACAATCAACTCTGTTCCAAGCGGCGTAATACAGTTAAAAACTGTTTTAGGTTGAGAACGAGATGGCTATTGACAGAAAAAGGAAAGATGCAGATAGGATATGGGTAGAAATCACAGAAGCTGTTGAAGAAATAAATTGTAGGTCCTTCTTTAGTATCATTGGAGAATATATTGGTAGTAGATGTAAGCCCAAAATTAACATCTCTAGTGAAGATTGGAGCAAGTATATATCCTCACTGTATGCCTCAGATAGCTCTGGGACGTTTGTTAAGTAATCAGAACTTGCTTAATGCCAGTTCTGGATGTAGAGTTGAGATAATCCTTCTTTGTCAAAGTCACAAATTAAGAATGTAATTCTGGGTGCAAGGTGTATGTACTGGGGTAAGTAGGCCTGATCAGTTGCCTTTTACAGTGATTAAGTTGGAGGTGGAATGATGTGCAACCTGTCTGGCTGCTTTGTTTAAATTCTGCTACATATCCGGGGAATTGCCTGAATCCTGGCTGGGCAGTGTTCTACTCCACTGCATTAAAAAGGCACCAATAATATACTGGATAATTATAGACAAATCGCCCTCTTAGCCGCAGCTCTGAAAATCTTTGCGAAGTCTGCATTAACCCATCTACAGAATTGGGTAAAGGAACAGCAGATTTGCCAGTGAAACAGGCCGGTCTTTGAACAAACTGCTCTACACTAGATATATTGGAAATTATGTCCAGAAATCGGGATGCCAGTTTATGCAGCATTTGACTTCTCTACCACCTTTGACCATGTAGACATACACACCCTGTAGAAGAAACCTATGGATTTTGAGTATTCCAGTGGTCCTTTAAAACTGATTCGCTTTCTCACTGCCACATGGTTCCAAGTAATGTTGGGGTGGCAACTGTGACCTTACGCCCAAGATTAGAAGAAAAAAATAACTTCTAACAAGCCTGTTTGTAGCGCTTCTCCTTTTTTCACTATATGTGACTGACCTGCCGCGGCAGATGGACAGAGTGGGAGGAGATTCACCAACGGTTGAGTCCTACCCCAAAGGGACTTTCTTATATGCAAATATGTT
This sequence comes from Lissotriton helveticus, assembly GCF_964261635.1. Classification (NCBI taxonomy): domain Eukaryota; kingdom Metazoa; phylum Chordata; class Amphibia; order Caudata; family Salamandridae; genus Lissotriton; species Lissotriton helveticus. The sequence goes on from NC_136072.1 coordinate 68,479,479, forward strand.
GCTGAACTTGACCCCCAAAGGTTTGCATAATCGTCTTCATTACCTAGCAGCCTATGCGGATAGATGTTACTAGAAAGTTAATGTAAATTAAAGTAATTCAATTTCATAGGTAGGGAACCCATCGGAGGACAAGTTACAGATGGTTCTTGCGTACTGTGCCTCTAAAGGTAAATCTTATCCGTACCTAGGAAATATTGTTCTAGATAATCTGAGCGAGAAATAACATACTGTCCATTTGACCAATAAGGCTTTGTCTCCTGCAAATGCACTTTCAGCAGTCTATGGCGCCACATGCCGAAGGCACTTTACTTACTTGTCAACTGTATACAGGATGAAAATTCCTCTCGCACTATTATACGGAGTGGGCTCCATACATGCCAAGCAATGGCACTTTATGAATAAAGCAACATGATATTTTTGCAATCCATTTGTAATGGAATCAACATGTCAATAACAGAGGCACTACATATCTAAATGGGGTTGGTCAGCACCTTTTGTACGGGGGTTGGCATCTCTAGAAGAGAATTCTTTGAGGGAATGTAAAAGTATTGAATGTTTCACTTCAATAGAGGGAGAGTATACTTTGATGTCGAACCTTATTCAAGCACTTGAGCAGTTTAGCCTGAAATTAGTAGGCCTGTAAGATATGAGCTATGGTTGCCTCGGAGCAGTGATACTCCAAGTACGGCCCGGGGGCTGCATGCTGCCCTCCTCACCTTTACATGCGCCCCCCTGTGCAGCAGCACTGGGCTTCTGTTTACTTGACTCAGCACTAACATAGAATAAAGAAAAATATACAGCAATCGCTTATTTAAAGGTTAATTGCAGTTAGGGAAAGGAGGTAACTTGGCCCTTCACATTAGGAACACCTTAATTTTTGAATACATGCTTTGCTTACCCCTACACCCATTTTACACCCCCCTGCTGGCATCATAGCGGCCCTCGGTCACACCATGGAACAAAATTTGCAGCCCCTGGAAAATGTTGGAGTATCCATGCCTTAGGGGCTACCTAAAATCCTCAAACTTAGATCTGAGTCAGGATATTCACCATTGTGGGAAACTAAAAAGGCTGGAGGAAGTAACCAGATCAGGAAGCATGCTGAACCCTCAGCCCTATTTAAGGTGTGACATGGGGTTTGCCGCTGCATTCTTATGTTAAGATTAAAATGCCGCCACTTAAGCTGTGTTGTGAATGTGGCAGCAAATACACTGGGTTGATGGGCAGTGTAATTTGTGCAATGGCACATTACAAATGGTGAATCATGTTGGTTTGCCTTGTTTTAACCTCATCCATGCTCATGACTAGCTCAGCTTGTCATGAGCCGTAGAACGCTCAGACGCGGGGATAATTCCCCTGCTGTGCTGAGCGTTCCACGGGAACGGGTGTGGTCATGACGAGTTGAACTCATCATGAGCACCGGGGCACTGCGCGCGCCCCTGCCCCCAAGCACAGCGGGCGAACTACCCCCGCACGGAAGGGGTTAAAAGCCTGCTTGATGTTTTAAATTGGTTTTTTTTTTGGGTTGATGGTATTAAATCTGCTGGAGTAGCTGCTCAACTTTTTTATATAATCTGGCTAATGGAAAACGTTGTTTAATTTTTAAAGAGTTTATTTAAACATGTATTAACTGCTGTGTCATGTAGTCGAATGTGTACATTTTACTATGTGTGAAAGCAATCTTATTGTATCACGTTTTATTTGTTGATATTTTACTGTTCTTTGTAGATCAAAAACTAATAGAAATCTTGGAAGAGGCACTGTAGAACAGGTGCAGCAGTCTTTTGGCACAGCTGACGGCTATCGTCACTACCCCAAACATGCATACAGTTTTTGAAACTCTTTTCTTACGGCACCCCTGAACTATGACATGCTGGCCGGTGCTACTCATACGAATTAAATAACCCTTGTTCGTGGCCGATGCGCCACAAGTTATTTTTAACACATCACTACATGCTGCCTTAATTAGGTCTCGTGACCTACAATGCGCGCAAGCGCATTGAGGGATCGAGAATTCAAGTGCTCAAAATCCTCATGAAACCACCAGCTTTTTGCTGGCGTTTTCATGAAGTTCACGTGGCCACATGCACGCGCTTTTGGGCCATAAACTAGCATTTCTCCTCCCCAGCCAGCTTCCCCCAGGCCGTAGCAGCACTCCTCCCACACCAGCACCTCCCCTCTCTCTCCCCGCAAACACAGCCTTGCCCTAGCAGCACTCCTCCCACACCAGCACCTCCCTGCAAACACAGCCTTGCCCTAGCAGCACTCCTCCTCCTACACCAGCACCTCCCCCCTCCCACACCAGCACCTCCCCTCTCTTACTCCAGCACCTCCCCCCTCCCACACCAGCCCCCTCTCTCTCCGCAAACGCAGCCTTTCTACGACACTAGCCACAAGCATGCGCTAACGATATACAGTACTTAAATCAGCTGTTCAGTGAACACACCGTAAGCGTTTCCATCATCTTAATGATCTGCTACGCACTCTACCACTCTACACAGCAAGCATTTACTCACACCTCTCCTAATCGCACGCGCACCCGTACTTCACTCCCCCCCCCCCCCCCCCCCCATCGCTCCAGTGGACGCGCTCACACCGTCGCCGTTGTGTATTTAGTTCACTCATCGCTCCTATGTACTCGCACATTAGCACTAAAGTGCACGCACAGCAAGCACCAGGTAGCCAGCTCACACATGGGCACTATCACACAGGCTCAAACAACGACTTCTGTGCGCACACTCACAAGCACCCACTAAAGCCATCACGCAGAAGCACGCACCTGCACTGACACTCATTAACACATCGATCCCATCACTACAGTGAAAATACCAACTCTGTCATGCTAGACACACAGAAGCAGCATCGGCAGACAAGAGAACAGGGAGTGCAGTAAGCAGAAGATTAGACTACAGCCATACTCCATTTACACCACAAAAATATAAAGGAGCCCCGCGGTCCCAGCCGCCACCCACCACCCCTTCACCGCTGCAGCAAGAGCTGGAGACCTTGGCCCGTGAGCCGAATCTCATTGTAGTGGAAAGTGTGAATACCGGGCTTATCACAAGTGTGCTCCATTGAACCCATCTCTATTTCCCCTACCGTCGTGAGGTATTACACCCCGTCCCTATTAATACCTTCTCCTGTGTCCACCCAGTCTCCTCTCTTCCTTACCCCAACCATTGCTTGTGTTTTTTGCAGTTTGATATAGCGCGACTCGAAGGTATTGGAGCGCTTTACATGAGCATCAGTTACCTTACACAAGGACACATTCATTTTTGGTAGGCACGGAAGATTGAGTGATTTGCCCAGAATCCCAGCATGTTGAGCTAACGCCAAGACTCGAACCCAGCATCTAGTGGGGTAGCGCTGGCCGTTACGCCACACCCTCGCCCCATTGCTAACTTACACATGCCTCATCTGGGAACAGAAGTTAATACTTCTCCTAGCAGTCATTCGACAACGTACGGTGGTGATAAAGACCAGGGAAACTAAGTTAAAGTGCAAACTTCTCTTCACTGACGAGGCTGAAGCCATGAAACGTGGTCTGCTTAAGGCGCATCCGCTGTAGGCGCTTTCTTTCGAGCAGCAGGACGCTGATTAAGGTTTTGATGAGTTGAATTGAACTTGTTAGTTTGTGAGATACAATTAGATCCATTGTTACATTATAACAAGCTATCGAGGGGCAGCATGCTTCTTTGTCATATAACAGGGGTCAGAATTCATGCCGATCAGTTTTTAACATTTTATTTTTATACTGGAATAAATGTCAGCATAGTTTTCTGTTTGGCTACTGAGATAAGAAAACATGTTTGCTGATGAGCTGGTTATCTCGATTGGCAGACCGAAAGGATTAAATAAAACACCAACTCCATTACATATGGAATGAATGCCTGTGTTGAACGTGAGTAGAAGGGGCTCAGTGTCTAGCGAATTTAGGCGGGGAATTAGCTCAGATGGTAGAGCGCTCGCTTAGCATGCGAGAGGTAGCGGGATCGATGCCCGCATTCTCCAAAATATATTTTAGAACTTTTAAACTCAAATTGTAGATTATTTAAATTCTCGTACGTGTCCAGTGGGGTGAGTGGTACAAGAGCTAAAAAATCTGAGCTAATGCTAGTCAACGGGAGCCGGCTGCAGCATACTTTGATGCCACGTGCTAAGGCAGAAGCCATGTTTTTGTGAGTGTGCTGCCCTCAAGATCTGTGGTATACATTTTTATGCCCTTGTTCTGGAATGTTGTATCCCTAAGGAGTTAGGCCCTTATGAATGGTTGAGACTAGACCTTATATTTATGTGAAACAAAAATGATCTCAACCACAATTATTTCAAATAAACTTAAATGGATGGAAAAATAAATATTCATTCCAAACCAGGCAAATCTTTTATTGCCATTTACTTTAGTATATTTTAAACAATTTGAAGATTGTATTAGCAAAAAACAAACACTATACATTCATTGTTCAAACACTATTTACAAACATCACAACAAAATACATTGAGACAGTGTCAAAGCAAGCTACAGAAAAAAACAAAAAATTCAACAATACATATAAACAGCAAATGATTGCTTCAAAATGTGCGTGGAACATGTGCCAGATGAATGGCAATTGTTACAAATCGCTAGACGACTAGCTCCTAGTTCTTTTACAAAATAGAATAAGTTCCACAAACACAAAGCCGACGCGTTTCGAGGCCAGGACTAATGTCCCTGGTCTCATCAGGGCTTTCGTTCTTTATATCTGTAGGATGTAAAGAAAGGAAACTAATTACTGGACTTTAAATGGAAAGATTGCCTCTCCTGAACTCTGCAGTTGTAAATACCGACTATACATACCGGGTTTGAGGATAATGTGGCGAGGGCGTCGCGTTCTTAGTGAATCAGAAATGCCAGGGAATTTGTTCACAGGAGGGTATCTTGTAACTCAAAAAGAAAAGGGGGGCGCCTAAAATTATTGCGCTGGAACGGAAACTTACTAACTACTAAAGAAAACCCAACCAAGAGGGAAGACTGACCTTCAATGTGCCGTCTCACGGCCAAACTTCAAATAAGGTGTCACCATGTGCCAGACGTTCTGTGTTAAAAAAAATATGTTGAGGAAATAGTCAGTGTGACTGAAAACGCCACTAATCGTCACGTGTTGAACGAAAAGCGGGCGCTTACCTTAAGTAATTCCGCACTCGCCCGTAATGTTTATTCTGCATCAAATAGATTGGCAGGGGACGGGGCTCCGCGCTCGAACCTGGCGCGGCAGAAAAAGAAAGAAGAATCAATCTCCGGGACTGCTCGGCTTCAAGGCTGATCCATGGAAGGAAACCGCCCAGCCAGGGGTTGCTTACCGATTGTATCAGTGCCTTCTCCAAACCCGTTTGGGAATCACGGCGATTCAAAGATGGCCGGCGCACTAAGTGCTGGTGTTTATACTCGTCTCAGACAAGTGCATTCTGGTTTTTGGAGTTGAATTAAAAAAGGTTAGGACGGGCATGGATTTAGCGAATAAAACTTTTTTTTGGGGTGTTATAAAGGTGGCACATGGTGGGTCAACAATTGAATTATTGGGCAATAGGCATCTAATTAAACAAAAAAACATCTGACTGAAATGAGTGACTAAAAATGTACCCAACTACCCTGGAACGTTATTAGAAGGATGTGAGGAAAAAAGGCACTTAGACCACACGCGGGTGCCACGAAAGAGAACAAAGTCACTTGTCAAATTATTAGTCTTACAGGCGCGTGACCTCAGACAGGGTATTTAATCCAGTCTGTGCACTATTAAATTTTAGAATTAAATATGCTTCCTTTTGAAGCAAAACACGATCAGTATCTTGAAAGTTCTTTTTAGAATTCACTACATGCAGAACGGACCATCTGAAGTCTTGCTCGGTGTGCCCTTTGTCAAGGAAATGTTGCACCATGGGTGCCACCGTCACCCGCTTTTTGATGCGTGAGCGATGTTGGCTAATCCGGTGGTTAATTTGTTGGTTCGTCTTGCCCACATAAATCTTAAGACAAGGACACTGAATCACATATACCACATTTTTGCTGCGACAGTTCGAAAATTCATTATGTGACCATTTGGTCCCTTGGTGGATAAATTCTTTACCCTCAATCGTGTTGGGGCAGGCAACACAGTTGCCACACTTGTGGTGGCCCTCAATGGGTTTCAGTTTCCACTGGGCCATCAAATCACTTTTAGGTTTAGGAAGAGCAATGTCTGCTCGAACCAACTGCTGTCCAATGCTTCGATTCTTTCTAAATGCAAAAATGGGCCTCGGGAAAGGACAATCTAATCCTTCCAGAAGTTGCCAATTTTTGAGTACAGCTTGCCGAAGTTTGTGTGTGTCAGGGCAAAATGTCGTGACACAAACAAGTCAGACTTGTTTGTGTCACGACATTTTGCCCTGACACACACAAACTTCGGCAAGCAACCCCTGGCCGGGCGGTTTCCTTCCATGGATCAGCCTTGAAGCCGAGCAGTCCCTGAGATTGTTTCTTCTTTCTTTTTCTGCCGTGCCAGGTTCGAGCGCGGAGCCCCGTCCCCTGCCAATCTATTTGATGCAGAATAAACATTACGGGCGAGTGCGGAATTACTTAAGGTAGGCGCCCGCTTTTCGTTCAACACATGTGACGATTAGTGGCGTTTTCAGTCACACTGACTATTTCCTCAACATATGTTTTTTTAACACAGAACGTCTGGCACATGGTGACACCTTATTTGAAGTTTGGCCGTGAGACGGCACATTGAAGGTCAGTCTTCCCTCTTGGTTGGGTTTTCTTTAGTAGTTGGTAAGTTTCCGTTACAGCGCAATAATTTTAGGCGCCCCCCCTTTTCTTTTTGAGTTACAAGATACCCTCCTGTGAACAAATTCCCTGGCATTTCTGATTCACTAAGAACGCGACGCCCTCGCCACATTATCCTCAAACCCGGTATGTATAGTCGGTATTTACAACTGCAGAGTTCAGGAGAGGCAATCTTTCCATTCAAAGTCCAGTAATTAGTTTCCTTTCTTTACATCCTACAGATATAAAGAACGAAAGCCCTGATGAGAGACCAGGGACATTAGTCCTGGCCTCGAAACGCGTCTGCTTTGTGTTTGTGGAACTTATTCTATTTTGTAAAAGAACTAGGAGCTAGTCGTCTAGCGATTTGTAACAATTGCCATTCATCTGGCACATTTTGAAGCAATCATTTGCTGTTGTTTATATGTATTGTTGAATTTTTTGGTTTTTTCTGTAGCTTGCTTTGACACTGTCTCAATGTATTTTGTCGCGATGTTTGTAAATAGTGTTTGAACAATGAATGTATAGTGTTTGTTTTTTGCTAATACAATCTTCAAATTGTTTAAAATATACTAAAGTAAATGGCAATAAAAGATTTGCCTGGTTTGGAATGAATATTTATTTTTCCATCCATTTAAGTTTATTTGAAATAATTGTGGTTGAGAGAATTTTTGTTTCACACTTGTTCTGGAATGGGCACATACATATTTTGACCCCCATCTCCTTTTTAAAACATTAACCCAAAATCCGTGATAGAAATTATGTGAATATGGAAAAAAGACTATTTTTTTCACAGATTTGTTAAAAATGATTGTCAGCAAAACATGGGTTACAATTGGGCAATATGCAGCGGGCTGTTTGTAGGTTTGCCACCTGCAGGGTACTTTACCCCTCCAGTTCTAGTCCAAGTCAGCGAAACAGTAAAAACAAGCATTTGCAATGCAATAGGTCTCATTTACGCAAGTTTAAACTATTGGCATTGTAAATGACAATGCCTTTTGTCTATATTTTAAAAACGAAAACAAAAATAAAAGGAATTTTCATTTGCAATACCAATAGCTCAAACTTACGTAAATGCGAGACCTATTGCATTGCAAATGCTTGTGTTATACATGTAATGCTACTGCTTCTGTGTACATCTTGTGTCAGCACTTCTCAAAGGACCGCTAATCACTGTGGAATGTAATTAGAGATAGTTAGCAAACGCTGGAGTGAGTTTACCCAGTACAATGATCTGTCAATCAGCTGACTATAAAGCATCAGTATGACACTCATGCTGACTAATTGTAAAATGCAATTAGCCAGCCATATAAGTGGCATTGTTGCTTTTCCGCGAACAGCCTAACGTTGTATGTCATAGGGTGATAGATGTCAGGGCCTGAGGTTATGCAGTACAAACTCACTCTCGGCCGACTTCAAAGCTTTTGTGTGACTTAAAGGGTGAACACATGTAAAAATAGAACATTCCTTGGACCTAGGGCATCCATGCACTTAATCAACCTAGAGCTGCAAGGCTTGCTCATAATTGTCATTTCCCATGACCTTTTCCCTTAAGTACTACATAAAATGAAACTACCTGTTTCTGAAGCACCTGCAGAGAGGTTCATGTTTCACAACAGTCAATTGACAACAGTCAATTGACGTGTCCTGCTTTCTGATCTCATGACAGTGAATGGGATGCTGTAGACTCCACACACCTAGCCTACTTGAGGGGTCACATTTTCCTAGAAGGCTGGGAATATGGTTTTGGTCAGTAACCAGAACAGTACCCTTCTCTTCCAAGGGAGGCCTGGGGTGTTTAGTTTAAGTTACGGCAACCTACTTGAATACCTTCTTGGTGTTTGGCAACTATGCCTTGTATCTTTCAACAATGAACTTCAGTTATATAATAATGCGAAATAACAAATGATGCTGTTCAGATATAGCTGATCCAGCTGAACATAGTGGCTTCTTACGAATCGCATAAACGTTGTCAATTTTTGACTCTGAAATGAGTTCCTCTGTAGGTGCCTGTACTGAGAAGAATATGTTGGTACAGGTTGATTTCTCCTTGGCGCCATCATTTAATGTAGTCCCAAGCTTAATTTTGATGATTTCTTTTTTAATGTTAAAAGTAGACAGTTTGCATGTTGTGACATTCCAGTCCTTTCACTTTAATGGTGACCATGCTCCACATATGTTAATATGCACAGTAGTAACTCTAGGGCAAGTTGCAAAGGGCTGCACAGCTTGCTTAAGTGGCACTTTGGATAATTGGCCCACTTAATTATTAAATTTTTGATGAGTATGATTTCAATAAAGCAACGCTTTACATCAGGTTTCATTCTAATGTTTGTTTAGTTACTTCCAAGTTATCCCACTGAATCACAAGTAGCATCTCTTCAACCAGTTAGCACAATATTCAATAAACGGCAAATTCTCAAATGGCATTTGTGCGACATAGTTGCGATTTGATGGAAGGTTGTGGAAAAAGTTGGATATATATTAGAGGTCGGTTTCAGCATGTCTCTGATCAGTTCTGAAGTGGCTAGCAGTCGATTGATGAATATGCTTTGGATGCATGTTGTGTGTGTGTGTGTGTGTGTGTGTATAATCCGTACCAATGGAACAACTCCATTGTTATCCTCTGCGGGGACAGTGCTTTAATCGAATATTGCACCTTTTAGTGTCTTGTATGTCTTTTTGGCGTCCATCTGCTACACACTAGAGGTTGACCTCAACTAAGGTATTTTTTTTGTTGAATCTTCTAGTATTGGGTGATGCTAGGCAGTATTAACTAAGCCAGTTTGTTCTATTTGCAGAGGTGTAGGACTTTCTCATATTTTATGGTAAGAATTGTAGTGTATATCTTGGAGACCAAATTGAGTATGCCTACTGACAGTCTAAGAATAAGGTCTATTTTAGGAATTAGCGCAAATACTGGTAAGGCCACATACATTTTAAGCATCTTGATGCTGTGAACGAGGTAGAAAAGAATAAGTAAACAAGACAGACTCACTACATACCTGCAAATCTATGAAGTCACAATGAGATTTCACTGCACATTTGTAAACTGAAGTTGGAAAATCCATAAAGAACTATTGGGAGGGCCCTCCAGAATGTAGGCCCCATCACCCAAAATGTTCTAAGGCCAGATCGCTAATGTCTGAACTCAAACATTTCTTGGTGATTGGAGACACTACTCACTAAAGATCCTACTGGATTGTAGGGAGACATTGAATAGGTAGAAAAATGGGGCCATTATTGTATAACACTCTGAAAGGATTAAACTAAAAGCACTCTTCTTGACACTTATTCGAAGGCCATTTCAGGTTCTGTCATCTCTGCGAGATGTGATGAATTTCCTAAGATCGTTCAGTAATCCCTCTGCGGCTCCTTCTAAATATAGATTACTCTTTAACGCCTAGATAGAGCACATTGCAATTGCTTGATGCGCACCGACCCAGGCCTCCACACCTATCCAAAAACTTCCATAGGCATAACTAGGCGAATCCTTCGCTACATTTCTGATTGATACTTTTAACCACAGATTCCTTTCCTTGGAATACTCTGAGACTGTATCTGGATTTTTTTCCCAGCAGTGCTGACATGCACCTATACTTTCCGATGCAGATTGAAACTAGCTCCTAATGTTGACAGCCTTCCGATGATTTCTAAAACAGATGGAATTCAGTGTGCTTATAACGCTGTCCTCCTTCCTAAGACATCCTGTTTCTAGCCATGCTGTAACTCTAGAAAACAGGTATCCATCACAGACCCTTTAAATTGGTTTCGTGCTTTGGCTTGGGAATAGGACTTGAAGCCTTGCAAAGAGTATGCTCTCATGCACCCAAATGTGTCCCGGGACAAAGAAACAAAGCTGTATTTTATTGAATACAAGAAATTGCAGGCCCTTCATATGTGCCGCTTGAAGTAGAGTGCAGACTTGTTTCTACTCTAAAAGATGCTCTCATGAGGGAGGTCAATTTCGTGTTCTAAATCCTACCTGAAATTTAAAGTGAATTCATACGTGCAAGAAATCGAAGCAGGACTCTATTCCATCCCATCATTCTAGCCGCCACTCTTGCCAAAGATGGTCCCCCCTTATTAACCGGTCCCTTCCAGATCTCTGGTTGAGAGCAGATTCCATAGATGGTCCTGGTGTGCCCGACTTCCCCAGACCATTACTGACACTATGCTGCAGATATCTGCTATCTTCCCGCTTTCTGTCATTCCTTTGGGAATCAATGATTTGGAGGGACCCTCGGTTGGATTGCTGCAGGTGGGTCTGTCTTAATTTAAGTATGACCCCCTGCAGACCTGCTAATGGGCCCATAATAGTAATTGCCCCTGTGCGAACTTCCACCCCAGCTCCACTATACATTGGCCCCTTCCTTGTAGACGCCAGTACCAACGGTGTTGAAAGAGAATACCTGCAGATTCCAGTATCTGACCCCGAACAGATTCCAGCCTGATCCTGACCGATTTTGCACTACCGAATTACTATGGCACAACCGGCTGACTGTCTGCTTAGATCTGATTCTGTGCCTCTACTTTGGTGGATAGGTCATCGGAGGCCCTGGCTACGTTTCTGACCAAAACGTACCATGATCCAGAAATGTTAGGGATGGAGATGATTTACATCCCATTTTGACAATTTTTACATGCTCTTACAAGAAGCCAGTGGACTTGAAACTATCCTTACACACTGCTGAATTCGCCATTTGGCTCTCCAGCAGAAGAAAGTGCATCATTTGCAGTAGTAATCAGACAAGCAACAGAGGTCTTCCACCTACAATTTCCCTCTATTGAGGTTAAGGCAAATGTTCTTTAAGAAAGCTTACACCCTAGGCCACACATCTTAGGCCTTGCTCCCTTCAAGAAGGCACTCGCTGGTCCCTTAATGGACACCTGGTCGAATCGCTGTTCTTGTGCACTGTTTAATAGCCAGGCATCACAGACTAGTGTCAAGGGACACTTATTTTTCCCTTTAAATATATTACTCCATAGTCTGGTTGTTCATGCTTCTAGCAACAAGGTCCATCACAGTTCATGCCCCAAAACTACTACTCCGCACAGACGAGAGGATTGAGGTGGTTAGAAAACAAATGTTCTCTTCAACTATCTTGGCACTGAGATTGGTCAATGCAGCCTGGGCCCACGTATGGACACACCCTTCCCACTTAAAGCGACAAACTTAAAAAGAACAGATGACGGACAGAATGCTGAACAAATCAAAGATTCGCTCCTAGTCGCAGATCTGGGTTGAATCCATTGCTGTCAGCAAGATCTCACTGGGGTCCTCGAAGACCATAAGGCCTTACCAGCACGATCCATTCAGAATGGTCAAGGTGTAGCAGAATACATGAATTGTGCTGGCCTTGATACTACAGATTGTCTTGGAAGTGCAATTGGTATCAGTGTGGTTCCCTAGCACGATGCGTGGATGCGCTTCTCTGGATTTCCTGTAAATGTTTAAGCCGCTCATTCGTATGCCTTTTGATGACTCTTGCCTGTTCATAGAAAAAGAAGATTCTGCATTGGAACATTTAAAAGAAATCCGAGCCACAGCACACTCCTTAGTTCTTTGGATCTTTTAAAGCAGTTTCCTCACAAGTTTAGTTTTTTCATAGGCTACTCTAGTGCAGGCCTTCAGGCAATGTCAGTTTCTCCAGCCACAGCTGCAATCGCCCTAGTTGCTCGAGGCAAGTGATGTGCATCTGGCAGGCAAGTTGCAGGCCTACAAGGGGTTCAATCCTCCCATTCCTCTGCAGCAACAACTATCATTCCCTTTGGCTTGCCATTAGTAGTACACAACCACCCTGTGGCTTGAAGCAGGAGACTGGATCAACCATGGAGATGAGCCATCTTGCTCCAAATCATTCAGCATAGTTTTGTTGGCCTATTCATTTTCTTGTTTTCCTCTTCTGCTCCACCAACCCTTCACCCAGCATCAGAGTGAATCTCAGGGCAACAACTGTACTTTCTGTTGCAAGGGATATGAGTTTTACTTTCCGGGAGAGCCATCGAAAAAAGTTTGACAGAGGGAATGATCCTAAATTTGCAATTTCATTTTGGCAAAGTATCAGCCCTTTGATCTCTGCGTGCTTGAGCATTTTGAAACTCTCCTTCTGCAGGATTCAAAGGTACTGTGCCCTCAAGCAGCCAAGGGTGTTCACAAAAGTGATGGCTCTGATCAGCCCATCATGGGCCAGGGATAATGGTTTTCACCTACCACTGACAGGCTGAAGGTGGGCTCTCCAGTCACTCGTTCCATGTCCAGATGTCTGTCGACCCCCTGATATCATTGGAGTTTTCTATCGACAAGCCAAAGTCTCACCTGACTCCTTCTCACAGGCATCCTTTCATTGTGGCAGTCATGGATTCTGTACAGTTCAAGACCTTTCCTCTGTTGCAAGGACTCAGGATATTTGGGCAACAATCTTGATATTTCAGCACATGTCTTGGTGAGAGTAGCTCTGATGCATTTTAGCCTCCAGCATCCACCTTTTTGGCTACACAAGGTGACACATGCTGGCCCTGCAATGGGATCTAAAGTTCCAGTAGGACCAACTCCAAGGAAACCTATCGAAGGAGGCTTCACACGATCTTCAATGGAGGCTACTTGAATGCAGTTGAACCAGTGGCAGGCTCCTCGCCAATCCGCACCCAGAGCCGATGGAGGTGATGGCTCATCAGTGCTGGGTTTGTGAGGTCATTTGGGACAGGTAGGAGGGATCTGGTCTCCAGTAGACGCATGACTCAATATCAACTTGTTGGCGATATGAGCCATTCGCTCGACCTTCAAGTTGTTCCTACTGTCCATTCGTGCTATCCATCAAATGGAGGCTAGTTGCAGGTTTTCACGAACATCACCACTGCCATATGGTATTACATCAAGCATGGTGAAGTGGAGTCCTGGGCCCTGTGCAAGGCTCTGCGCTTCTTGAGTTGTTAGGAGTGTCGGTATCTTCCTTATCATGAACCACCTTGAAGGGACTTTGAATGCCTTTGTGGACAAGCTCAACAGACTGTGACATTACATGAATGGCAATTGAATCCTCCAGAGGTGGTGCAGGACATATGCCAACAGTTTCAACAATTTTGCGCATTCGTTTAGGTGAGAAGACTCACCGAGAGATGTGTTCTGGCTGGCATGGAACTCTTGAGACCTGTACATCGTCTCACCTGCTGCCACTCCTGCCCAGAGTTCTGGAAAAGATCATGAATGATTAGTTAGGCCTATGCATTCTAGTGGCTCCAGATTGAACCATGCAGGTGTTGTATCCTTAGTTTCTGGGCTTGAACACTGCTCGGGCTGACACTTGGGGATGAACTCCTTTCTCTGCAACATGGCAGTGTCCTCTACCCAAACATAAGCAGTATATATACCTCTGTGCGTGGAGTTTTAGTGGGAGCAGTTGACTGTATTTGATCATCTGCCTGTTGTGATGGAATTATTACAAGTTTGACAAACATTTCCTCCTAAATACTGTATAGCTGCTTGTTGTGTCTCTTGACTTTAAAGACTGTTTTTCTCATTGCTATTCATTCAGTTCATTGCATGAGTTGAGCTGCAGGCACTGTTGGTGCATCTGCTGCACACTATCAATTTTATTGACCAACTTGGCGTTGAGAACTTGGGCAGCCTTTACATGCAGATCGGCGACTCCTTTCCACATCAGTCTATTACATTCCCTGCATTCTTTGAAAAGAAAGAGAAGCTCTTTCAGTTGAATCTCAAAAGGAGCCTTAAGGTTTTGTATTGATCATACTAGGATACATTGTGTGGGCGTCTGCTTTTTGTTAAGTTCTCTAGTCCGAAGTAAGGACAGCTGTGCAGAAGAGGACCCTGTTGAGCTGTATAGTCGAGGATTAAGATCTTCTACTCGCTGGCCAAGGAGCCGTCACTGGAAGGTCTCAGAGCCCATTTCATCAGAGCTAAGGCTTCTACCACTTCAATGGTAAGTGGAGTGCCTGTAATCGACATCTGCCAGGTTGCAACATGCTAATTGGTACGTACCTTCACAATGCACTATCGCATGGACTGCGAGATCAAGCGGGAAGGACATTTCGTCGGCTTGGTCCTGAATGACTTCTTGGTTTGGGTCTACTCCATTTCTCCTCCCTCTGGGGAAGTACTACTTTGATGGCTACGGCAAGGAATCTGCAATTAGCAGTATCCATCAAAAAACCAACTTACTTACTTTTGGGTACTTCTGGTGGATACTGTTATCTAACCACAGGGTCCACACTGCCCTTCCACCTCCCCATTTTGTGTAGTGGCTTTCTTTCTCCAACTAGAGTCCCAAGTAAGAATCTGCACACTGATACTACCAGTTCCCACTCCGGGCCTGAGATCACGGAAAAAGACCAGCAAGAAATGAAAGTCCGTGTACCAGGGTTGCAATTATGAGGCTCCTCTCTCACTTCCAGGGCTGTATGGTGTAGACTTGGAGCAGCATGATATCACTTAACGGCGTGTGGGTGCACTGCTGGCAAAAGATTCCTGGGTCCAGTCTGGCTTCTGATGAGCATTCTAAGGCGAAAGTTAACAATGCAATGGGGTATACACCAGAGAGCATTGCAGAAGGTAATTAATTTGTTCATCTAGCTGAGAAAAACTTGACTAGCCCTTCTAAGTTACTGGTAAAGAAGACACTTTGTCTGCCAGGTTCTGTACTTCGCCACCAGTGGAGTGGAGACACCAAACTGAAAAGGTCAAAGATCAGTAGACTCGTTTTTGAGCTAACCACTTGCTGAGATCTCTCAGAAATATCTAACCCTTCCTTACCCCAAATGATTTCAAGCAAGTGGTCCAAGTGCTTGTCTTGCCGAGTAAAGACTACGGCAGTGCTACCCTCTGTGGCCTGCCCAAATACGCCCTGGCTCCACTAAGGGCTGTACTTATTAACCCGACTGGTTACTGATACCAAGCGAAAAGATCATCTATCCCCAGTCCTAAAATCCCTCAATTGGTTGCCCTTTGAAGCACGAATTCAATTAAAGATTGCTGTTCTTACTCACAAAGCCCTTCACCTTAACACTCCAACGTACCTTGCAAAAAAACTTAACCTATCCTGTGGCGTAAGAGACTCAGTAAGTGACTCTACCCTCCTCCTGAAACCACTCGTCCTTAAGAGAAAGAGAAGTTGTCTCTGAGCTTTCTCTGGAGCTGCCCCTAAGATTTGGAACTCTCTCCCACCGGAAGTTAGCACAATCTCCTCACTACCGGCGTTCAACATGGAAGCCAAAAGATTCCTAATGAACAAATTCATACCCTAATAGGTTTAGTCGCACAGGCCTGTTGACATTGCTTCCTGCTGTCCTTGTTCTTACTTTTGATACAGCTCCCCCATGTACACTCACCCTCGCTTACCCGCCTACACTTGTTTTATTGTATTTTGCACTGTATTTTCTTTCTCTCCCTACTCTTATATTGTTATAGATATTTTGTCCTTCCTCACATCATATTGTAAAGCGCTCTGTTATCCCCCGGGATCTTGTTCGCGCTATAAAAAACTTTATAAATAAAATAAATAACCAGACCCGTAAGTACCTGAAAGTCTGAAGAATGTTGGTAAAATTTAAGTGAGTGTTTGCATATGTTAATGTGCTTAAGTACCGTAGTAGACACGTAATGAATTGATGTGCAGGTTCCACAAAGTCTTGGGAAACCAAAGCAAGGGAACTAAGTCCACGAAGAGTCAAAGGGACAGCCTGATGCCAATTGAGACATGCTTGCTAAAATTTTGGAGAACCAGCTAGGGGCCTGTTTTGTATCCCAGTGAATCTGAGATCAGAGTTTGCCGAAGTGTCAAGTAGTAGAATTGCCCAAAACGCTGTTCCTCATCCGCCCATTAACAAAGCTGATCTATAATGACCACTAGCACGGATTTGATGCTGTCTTGAGCAAACCCTGCTTTTCTCTTATCCAGCAGGCTTGAGTCCTCCAAGTCGTTCATTGATCAGCCAACTAGATGGGTTTCCTTGATCTTGAGTGAATAGGCGGGATTTTTTTTTCTTGGACCCCTCCACCTGTGCTTCACCAATCCTTTCTGTTTTTGTTTTAATCCCCTTTGACGCCCACCAAGCCTGCAAGGAGACAGATGAATTTTTGGAGTGGAATTCCTAAGGTTGGTTGGAGACCATTAAAAATGGCTGAGGACGAGACCCAAATTTCAGAGCCTGCAGTGACATTCAGATGTGTGACGTATATGGAAGGAAGAAGTCTTTGGCTGGGCTGCACACCATAGTTTTTGTAATGCTCCCCGGGGGTCCCGTTGTTGTGGCTAGAACTCAGACCGTTAGATAGGTGTGTTTTTGGCTTGGCAAATGATTATTTGCATGCTTTAAGGTTTGTAGTGGTGGTGAGGTGTACTCTAAGTGATGTTCCATGATACAATTGTTACTCGGGTGTGTTAAGTTACTTGAGGTTCTCACCTTTGGCTTGATTTTCACTGGTGGATGGGGCTTTGTAGAATTTTGCAATTTGAATGTATGATCTTTTTCTTGAATTATGCTTGTTAAACTTTTTCTTTTCTTGGTCTTTTTATGTAGTTTGCACATTTGTTTTTCTGGCTTTATTGCAACCTAAATCGCGGCTTGAAAAATCTAAAAATTCTCACTAGACCTGCAGGTCTAGTAACTTCAAAAATCTACTTGACCTAACTCTAATGCACTTTACCATTGTGAGCAAATGTGACAAGTTAACAAGATTTAAAGGCATTTTTATTGCACACTCACTTTGTGCGCAATAAAGATGACTTTAAATCTTGCTATCTTGTCACATTTGCTCTGCTTTCAGACAGAGGTCAAATGTCAGTCTTCTTCCTACTCGCCAGAAAGGGCGAGTAGGACCGAAAAATAGCTCTACCTAATTAAATCTGGCTCGCAAATGGATTTTTCGAGCCCCGTAAATGTTTCACTGAATTCCGAGTTGGAGCATGTTTTGATAAATTTAGGTTTGCTTTATGTAACATCCTACAGTATGTTTGGAGTTACTTCACACGTGATTCTAGAACTTTGATAGTCTGAATTAAGACATTTTTAAGCCACTGTTTTGGCTTCCCAGAAGGGAAATGTGGGTCTCTGTAACTGAAAATGTACGTGCTGTTAAAATGATGTCAAAGTATTTCAATTATTTGTAATCTATATGGGAACATCTGAGTTTCTGCATATGCCCGTGAATTTGCTATTTCTTAATGTTAAACTAGGTGGTGTTAGGAGAGTGAGCAGGATGGAGGAAAGTTAAAAACCAAAAAAAAAAAGTTTAAAGCGTTCTACATGGGTTGCTAAATGCCTTTGAGTCTCTTCGTGTTGATCTCCTGGAATTAATAAATAATTGGCCGTAGGAAGGAGCACTGTTCTTCCTCTACAGTATGCTATCTCTTTTGATGAGAGACCGTCTTAATGTCTTTTATCCATAATATGGGCTACACCAAAGTCTGACAATACAAGTTAAGACTGTAAACTTTTGGCATCTAATTATCATAACTAGTACCCTTTTTGTGGGTCTTGCGCGTAACCGCACATTCACTACATGCACTCTCACTTGTAAGAGATTGTAGACTACGGGCTTGCAACCTGCCCATTGCTATCCCTTTGTTAACTTCTTTGTCACTTATTTGCTGGCTTCTAATTGGCCATTACATGCCAGCTTCACTTCCTCTTCTTTTGGCTGGAGCATGGACCAAGTACTGATTGCTTCAGCTTGATTGCTGTCCTTCTGCAGACTGATCGCTGAAATTAAGGCACTACTTTGTTTGCGTTGCTTCTTCCCATCTCACCCTGTCTGCGCATTGCTGCTTTTCACTCCCATCCCCTTGGGAATCCTGTTTCCCTACAGTTTTGTAAGAGGAATGTCAAAACGTGTCTGGGTGCTTATTATGAAAAGTTATGACTAAGGCAGTAGACTATAGTGGTCAGTTTATTATAAGCTGTTATGGCCTAGGCTGTATGCCAGACTTGTTATGAAAAGCATTTAAAAAGCCAGTAGGCATTTATTGGTTGTTTGTTTTTATACTTTTAGACTGTAAAGTGTTTTTTACATGGGCGTTCACAAATCACTACTAGGCAAGGATGCTGGTGTTGGTTACCCCTTTTGACAAACTCTGCAGGTAGAGCATTTGCTCTTGGAATCCACGCTATGCCCTCATAAGAGGGATTGTATATTTTGCCAACTGTAATTTATACATATTTGTAATTTTAAAACTGTTAGCATTGTTTATCGTTTGGGAGAGGTTATGCTCAACATAGCAGGCTAGATAGAGTTGGTTATTGTCGCAAACTCATTCTGAAGGATGCAGGCCCAATTGCTTTGTTATGTTATCACATGTGATGGGTCGATCTACATTGCGAGAAAGACAATCGGTCCGATTTTATTTACTTTCGCAAAACCTATGTTGAACCCTGTGCCACTGGAATTATGGGGCAAAGAAGGACAAAATTATAAAGCAGGATGGAATTAATTATGCAGCAAGAAATGGAAAATTATGCGGCTTAATGCACTGTTTTGTAAGTATTTCCTTATTTTTCTTTTACCCAGGATCACTGCCTGGGTAAAAGTTTCATCTCGGTACTCGTTTAACACTCAAGTACAGCAATAAACAACAAAAAAGGGACCAGTTAACCTTTGCAAATGCGCTTCCACTTCCCTGCACCGTGCAGCCTCGTTTTTAGCAAACTTTGATCTGTTTGAGCTAGAATTTTTTTTTTTTTTTTTTTAATAATCTGCAGATAGTCTATTTGATGAACAATGTGGCAAATCCATAACTCTGCAGCCACTACGTTTTCTGGTTAATCTCATAATTCCAGTCGCCCTCTTAAAGGTCAAGAAGTCTTAATAGTTTATTACACCCCTTTAAAGCCTGGAGACAGGTATTTTGTTATATGAAGTCTCACTAATTACCATAGCAAGCAAGTGGGTTTGGTGTTGAATAACTTTTGACAACTTGGAAATAGACCCTCCGAGTAGGACCTGAAAGGTTTAATTGTGGGTGCCCATCCCCCCCCCCTCCCCCACCCCCTTCCTTCCTTTTAGGCTTGTGTAATACAAACCAGCCAATAAAGCCACATGCCGACATTCATATACATACATAAAGGTCTTTGGTCGGCTCTCTTCTGCCATCCGGCTGTACATGTCTCATTCTCACTCTGTTCCTTGACAGCATACAGCCTATGGCAATGGGTCCGACCCACTGTATTCATTCACTTTATTTCCCTACTAGCAGCCCGCCCCAGCGTTGCCTGGGGCAGAAGGGGGCTGGGGGCAGCATTTCCGGATTGCGGCAGCGTTGCCCGGGGAAGAAGGGGGCTGGGGGCAACATTTCAGGCTTGGGTGCACTCCCGCCCCGGCCTCCGCCCGCCCCGACATTGCCCAGACCGCCTCCCGCCCCAGCGTTGCCTGGGGCAGAAGGGGGCTGGGGGCAGCATTTCCGGATTGCGGCAGCGTTGCCCGGGGCAGAAGGGGGCTGTGGGCAACCTTTCAGGCTTGGGTGCACTTCCGCCCCGGGCCCGTCCGCCCGCCCCGACATTGCCCAGACCGTCTCCCGCCTCGCCTTTGCCTTACCTGAGCCGGCGCTCTTCCCCACGCTCTGGACTTCACCGCCACTCCTCGCTGCTCGTCACCGCTCATCCCCGCCTGTCGTCGTCACGCACGTTGCGGACATTGCTAGGTAGCGGCCAGCGCTACGTCGCGGCCGGCGCTACTTTTAGGGGACTACTTTGTTCTTAAAGTTTAATTTTTTAATGTACGTTTTTTTTATTTTATGCAGCCTATGTCCATCTACACCCCCTGAGGATTACAACAATGTATTGGGTGTGTGGATTGGCGCTGTGGTTCCTGAGTTTACCTTGCCAAAAGGTTTCTGTTCTCTCTTTTATAATCAGACCCTCCAGTTTATCGCGATTTCGCGATTCACGAAAAAATCGCGAAATCGGCGGATTACCGCGATAAAAACCATATTGGCCGCGATATTAACAAGTGAGACAGCAAAACAAAGAATGCCTGGCCGCCCCCCCCCCCCCCCCCCCACTCGTGTGTGTCAGCAGCTTCCCGGGACACACACAGAGAGTCAGACTAAGCCTCATTAACAAGTGAAAGGTCTTTAAATGACCTGTGAAGTACTCGGGTGCGGCTGGCAGTTCAAAACTGCCAGCCGCACCCGAGTACTTCACAGGTCATTTAAAGACCTTTCACTTGTTAATGAGGCTTAGTTTTTCACGCCCCCGCCTGTTATCCTCGGCTCTGGCAGGTGTCAGGGGATTGCGGTGGTGCAAGCTTTCATCAGACAGTCGGCTTCCTGCACGGAGGATCACAGACCGGAGGGAGAGAGAAAGAGGGGTTGGAGGTACATGTGAGGAGAAGAAAGGGGTGAAAGAAAGGAGGAGTGGCTGGGGGCACATGTGTGAGGAAAGGGGTGAAAGCAAGGGAGAGTGGGGCGTTTAGAAGGAAAGGGAAGGGGTAAAAGAAAATGGGAGGATAAAGGTGAAAGGTGGAGCGCAAAGGTAAAGAGGGGGGCAAGAATGAAAACTGAGGGTATGGGGCAGGTGAGACGAGAAAGAAGGGGTGAAAGAGAGGGGGAGTGAGTAAAAGAGGTCAGAGAGATGGAGAACGAAGGAAAGGGTAGGGGTGAGAGAAACTGGGAGGATGAAGGTGAAAGGTGGAGCGCTAGGTAAAGAGGGTGAGCCAGAATGAAAACTGAGGGTATGGGGCAGGTGAGAAGAGAAAGAAGGGGTCCAAGGGGGAGTGAGTAAAAGAGGTCACAGAGATGGAGAAAGAAGGAAAGGGTAGGGGTGAGAGAAACTGGGAGGATGAAGGTGAAAGGTGGAGCGCAAAGGTAAAGAGGAGGAGCAAGAATGAAAACTGAGGGTATGGGGCAGGTGAGACGAGAAAGAAGGGGTGAAAGAGAGGGGGAGTGAGTAAAAGAGGTCAGAGAGATGGAGAAAGAAGGAAAGGGTAGGGGTGAGAGAAACTGGGAGGATGAAGGTGAAAGGTGGAGCGCTAGGTAAAGAGGGTGAGCCAGAATGAAAACTGAGGGTATGGGGCAGGTGAGAAGAGAAAGAAGGGGTCCAAGGGGGAGTGAGTAAAAGAGGTCACAGAGATGGAGAAAGAAGGAAAGGGTAGGGGTGAGAGAAACTGGGAGGATGAAGGTGAAAGGTGGAGCGCAAAGGTAAAGAGGAGGAGCAAGAATGAAAACTGAGGGTATGGGGCAGGTGAGACGAGAAAGAAGGGGTGAAAGAGAGGGGGGGTGAGCAAAGAAGTCATAGAGGTGGGAAAGAAGGAAAGGGTAGTATGGGGTGAGAGAAACTGGGCGAATGAAACTGAAAGGTGGAGAAAAGTAGAGAGGAGTGAGCAGGAGAGAAAGAGGGAGGGTGAATGCGCGAGAAAGAGGGCGAGAGAGGAAGGGGAAGAAAGACAGTGTCTGGAAGAACGAAAGTATGAGAGTTAGAGAGAGAAGAGAGGGCGAGGAAGGGAGAGAGGGAGACAAGAGAGAACTAGAGAGGCAGGGTGCTAGAGAGATCCGAAGATGGAAAGAGAGAGGGACAGGGGATAAGAGACTGGGCTGATGAGAGAGATATCGATAAGGAGAGAAAGATGTGTGTGTGTGTGAGAGAGGATGAATGAATGAGGCACAGAAAGGAAGGGGCATGAGAAACAGAAAGCTGAATGGGACAGTGGAAAGAGTGTAACAGGAAGGAAGATAGAGGAGCTAAAAGCGGCAAAACACAACTAAGAGAGGGAGAAATGGGAGGCAGAAAGAGTGTAAGGAAGGACGGGTGACAAATGGGGTCACTGGAGGCCGCTTTATCAAGGTCCAGGGCCAAATAAAATGCCGCAAAATTGCCGCTAAATTTCCATTTTTGTGCCGCTAAATTTCCATTTTTGTGCCGCTAAATTTGCTAATCCATGCCGCTATATCCTGGGGGGTCTGTATAATAGTAGTATAGATGAGTAAAAGGCCTCTCGCCCAATTGCATGAGCACCTCTCCCTGAAAATGAGCGTGCTTTATTGAAATAGCTGCCAGAGCTGTCCTTTAGTTTACCATTTTCCCTTTTTATAGGTCCCTGTTCAGTTATTTCCCTCACTTTTTTAATATTATTTTTTGAGTGTTCTGCTGCTTCAGACATTGGGCCTCTTGATGCTCATTTAATTTGCAATGCCTATATCCTGCGTGGCCACTACTTCCAAACTTGGAAGCAATCTTGGAATTGTATTATCCACTATATCCTTCATTAACCCTTTAGGTGGCTAACACATTGGTTCTAAATGTGGAGGTAATGTTGACACTTTAAAATACACCTCATTTCAGGTTGGCTGCTCACTGATTTTCATTTTTGTTTTATTGCAAGCATTCAGATTAAGTGGTAGTCATGTCTTTTTCTAGTTAAATGCCTGCATATGTGCATTGATAGTGGAAGTATTGAGCCCGTAAAGTCACTCCTGATGAGACATTTTCAGGTATCAGGTAGATCTATTAGCATTGTCACTGCTTGCTTTTTGTTGTGTATTTTGATCTTGCTGAATCTACTCTCCAGGATTAGGGAAAATGCACCAATTGTGTATTAAAAAAATAAAATTGATAGTCCACCAGGCATTTTCAGTATCTTTGCTAGGAACAAACGCCAAGGATCTACACACCCTCTCTTACTTACCTTAGGTTGATGTTTGCCTGACATATTAATTTTGGTGTTTCTATTAAATCGCTGGTCTTCTGTAGCGGAGTAGTTGTGTATCCCCAGTGTTAGCATTTTTTTGTGAGGCCATTTGTTTGGTGGAAGGCCAAGGTGTCATTTTTCCTAGCTTGTCAGTTCTCCAGACATTGTTAGTTGTGGGGATTTGTTTGAAGAAATATCCGACTTCTTACTTGCGTAGCAGTGTATGCCATGTAAGGCTTCATGGCTGTTACTTCAGATTGGATGATATCCGTGTTGGTGCTTTTAGGATTGCCCTCCGGTCAAGGGCTGAATTCAGTCCAAGAGCTGTAGCTTGAATTAACTTACCCTGGGGTTCATTTCTCTGTAGAACACTGCATGAGCATACGTCCCTATATTTTTTGACTTGTTCACAGTATGCGTGTAATTGTTATTTCTAAGGTGTACCGGGGCACCTGCAGACATGGGAAGTGGTGAGGGTTTTGAGCATCTCCTTTGACATTAGGATGCAGAGTGTAAGGCTATGAATCAGCCTTTCTGCATTTAGCATATTAAAAAAAATATATCAATTTAAACCCAGTGTATCTTCTTGTAAGGGACCATCTTATTTTCTTAGTCCTTCGTCTCTAACACTAGATACCTAGAATATTTGTTTGAAGTCAGCTGGGGTTTGAGATCTATTGTGACCCGTTAGGTCAGGATCCTGCGTGGGTGCATGGTCAATTTAGTGGCGAATGCCTTTTTTGTACATCTGTGGTTAGTCTTTCAGGACCTCACTTTTGTGGCTTCTAGTACAATTATTTTTTAATTGTCAGTATTTTCCCTTAAATGTGGCTTACTTTTAAGAAATCTGAACACTGAGCAATTTGAGAATAACGTGCTGCATCTAAAATTGCCTAGTCTACATGTGTACTACTTGCCTGCTGTTAGCAGGAATTTTCCTTGGTATGGATGCAGCTGGTGCTGAAAAATGATCGGGATGAGTTACCCCAGTCTCTTGTCGGTAGCTTCCCTCTCTAGTTTGCAGATATGACTTAGTCTGTGCCCTACTCACTTTTTAGCCCACCTCGATAGTGGTGCTTGGTAGAGCATAGAATTTAGTTTGTATGACCGCTAAGTCGCTCTTTTTTTCTATCCGTGTTCAGTGGCCCTGATTTGTGTATGCCGTCCTGCTTACATGTTCTCATAACATGTTATCTGTAAACCAGTACAGTGCTCCATTGGCTCTTTCCTCGCTCTTCAAAATAGCGATTTTTATTTCCCCCTGTTGTAGGTTGAGTCCCTTCCATCGTTTGAAGAAAGCGTGCTAAGGCCCCAACAAGCTCTTTCTGGATTACAGAACTAAATATTTTTTTTCCCTTGGTGCAAGGTCTTTGAAGTATTTCTCACACAATTTGTATATTACATGAAAATTGACTTGATGTGTCGAAATCAGTCCAATAATCAACGTGAACTAGACGTTTCGACCCCTGAAAAAGCTGAGACCTATTTCGGGGTCCTAACTGTGGATATTGATTCGAGGCACACTGCGATAAAGGGCTCTAAATCAGAGTAGGACCCTGATTTATTCTTGCTCTCTTGTAACCTGCCAAATTTCTTTACTAGATTCTAGAAGATTTGACATGCACACCAGGGCTGTGAAGGACAAAATAAAAATACATATTGAAATGTCATTGATATATATAAATACATAGGACTACTAGTCTTAGTTTTTTGGGAAAACCAAAAATCATGATGTAGTTAAAGCACGATAACCCGGAAAAAAAACAAATGCAAGCAGCCTGGCAACCACTCATCTGAAAATGGATAATTTACAGTAACCGATTAGTGTAGAAACCTTTCATTGTGTGGGGCAAAGAGTAACTTTTCCTGGATATTTACTTGTAAAAAAAAAATGCTGTCGAAAATCCTCTCTTGCTCTGTACAGGTAACAAAAACAGTCTTAGAAAGACCAGAATCTAGGTAAAAATAAAAGTGCAAAACCCAACTTTTACCATAATTGCCCTGAAGAAGCAGGAGTGCTTACTGTGCACTCAAGGTTGCGAAAGACAAAGTGGGGCAGACTCACCCATGTTCTACATCTATTTATAGAATGTGAGCAGTAGCTGTGTTGGCGTTCAAGGGGCACAGACAGGAACCGCGAATAAGCATGGTGCAATTTGTTCGGGTATGGGAAATTTGCTGGATCAAAATGAAAAAATGCACAAAACGAAAAATGAGAATTTATGAAAATATAACCTTTCAAAAGCCACATGGAAAGAAAAGGCTTTTAGAAAGACTAAAAGAGAGGCTGCTACGCATTTGATAGACTGGTCCTGTACGATGACAGGTTTGGAAACAATTGAGGAGTATGGTTACACAGTCAACGTTATAGAATATCATAGGAAAAAACCTTAGTATGCAAAGGCTGATTGCTAAAATCTGAGTAATGTGAAGGATCATTTTGGGCCGAGTGGATATTGGAACTGTAAGCAGTTGGAATCTGACCTAATCGATCTGTTGCGGTGTCTCGGCCTCTGTAGAATGTTACAGTGCGCATTCGGTAGAGTGCATCAGAAAATGTTAGCACTCCTTGGAGTAAAACCTAACACGTTTGAGGACACGGGTTCCTGTGCTCCTCGCCTTCGTTTGGATGAGGTTGTAGTTGCTTTTAATGTGTTAACTTCTTGGTTTTAAATGATGGAATATAGTGCGGACCAAGAATTGATTGTAAAATTCTAGGTGGTTTGAAAATTTAAACTCTTATCCTTCATGAAAATATTTTTATTGTGAATCAATGCCAGAAGACTCGTACCCCACAATGCTTTGTGTTACAATTCTACATAATTTAAGTATGGTTAAACCGATTGGTTTTGAGTTTTTGGGGGGGAAATAATCCTGACATACTAAAATATCTAGTGAACTAGATCAGAATCATTCAAGCTTGAAATTAAGATTATTCATCTAAGAACATATTCTTATTGAAATTATCAAATGTGCATGCTTTACTCCCACCAGGGAGTTGGCTGTAAATGTGGTTAATATAATAATGTGAAGATGTGTGATCACAAGTGGGGTGTACCAAGAGAAGGAATTAGTTAATGGACAAAGTATCCCACGTTGCTGAGTGTGATTAGTTAAAATAAAATGTTTACTGTGAATAGAAATATTGTTATAAGGACTTCAAAAAGTTGGTGTGTCCCGGACACATTATCAGTGGAAGAGATGTATAGGGGCAAGTTAAGTTTCCCTGGTGAGTTTACAACCAAAATTAGTAGACCGCACCCATAAAACACATGGAGTGAGCAAAACTAAACAATCTGCTTGGATTAGACATACCCTAGATTAGAGAAGACATGATTGCTGTGAGGGTGTGTATTTACTGTATTTTAGTGATAAGGTACTCAAGTTAGTGTAAACCAACTTAACATATTACCTGAGAAAATGTGTGGAGATTGCATTCGGCATTGTTGGTCCACTACACCGCGGCAATGAGAGTACCTACATTTTGGCTTTTATTTTATTCAAGGTAGTCAGAAGTTAAAGTTTTTCACTACAGCGTAAATGCATCTGGTTATTGAATTTATTTGTGTAGTATTTTCCTGCAGAATTGCCAACATATAATTAGATGCAGTTGACATCCTGTGAAATGTCTAGCTATGTCTGAAGCGGGCAGTAAACAAAAGGGGTGCACTTATCCTGAATTAAATGCTATGATGTAATAAGGTATTAAAATGAGTTATCTTGTTGGGAAAGGTGGGTAGAAGAAGCTGGAAAGAGCTGAGAAAGGGGTCTTTTTATAGACAGCACCTTATACCTGTATAGGGAGGGCTCCTTCTGAATTGTTTACCAGTAGAAAGCCTACCATGACTGGAATGAAGAAAGGGTGTTGCAGACTCCTCATAGTTGAGAAAGTAGAGATAGAGGAAATGATTGTTAAAAGGAAGGAATGAAATGACCGTAGAAGAGCGATCAAAGTAACCAAAATAAATGGAGGAGATGGCCCAAGATTGGAGGTGCTTAAGGGCGATAAACTATTTTTTTTTTTAAACCCATGAGAATTAAAACCAATATGAACACAGATGACCAATCTGGAATTTGAATAGGAAGGTGAAGGCAGGTGAGCAGATCTGGAGAATGGTTTGTGGGCTTGACTCTGGTAAAGGAGAAAGTGGTGGGAAGCATAGGGAGGAGTAGTTGGGGAAAGCTACTTGAAAGACTTGCTGAAATAATTTGCTCTTGGTTCCCAGACTCTACTTTTTCTGTAACTTTTTATTAGAATTATAGTTTATTTTAGGATATAATTAGGGTGGTCTCTAAGTGGTTGTCTATTATGGGGTTTGTAGAACCATTCCATACTAGATTAGTTATGGGTGGAAGGTTGAATGGTTTTTGGAAGCGACAAATGGACAGGACACTGGTCTTTTGGTGGTTGGGTCATCTCTTTACGAGGAATAAGCCTGCGATTTAGATCTTAACCTCTCTTTGGCCCTGATGTTTTACTGCATTCTCTCCTCTTCCAGGTAAGCCACACTTTATTATGGCTTGTTGCTCACTGTTTACTGACCATTTTGAATATACCCTAGTGCAGTGGTCCAGGGGTGCTGACGGGTGATCTACTATACACTTCCCCGTGATTTGATTGGGGCAGGAGACTTGCAGCACAAGATTGGTGGATAGACTGATGGCCACGGCTCTTAAGTTTTCATATAATTTCCTCGTATTTTGTCTTGGCTTTGGCTATCCTAGTGAAAGTAGACCCTATGGTCCTTTAACATCCATTTATGCCAGTGATGCATCTGTTATTCAGATAGTTGGAAGTGTTGGTTCCCGTCAATGATTTTAGTTCATCCAGTGGGGATCATGCAGATGTTTCTGAGAAAAGGTGTTGACCCAGTGATGCACATTCAAGACAGCCATTAAAGCGGTATCTCCTGCCATTTGAACACCTAAATGGGTAATAATTGCTCAACGTTTCGTCTGTGCACTTACACACTCTTCACTCACCTCTGTCCCCAAAGGGGAACATATAGCCTTAAGTTATTTATTTACAGTTCTGTTTGTGTGTATTATCATTTATGACCATGAGACATTACTTTGACAGATTCAAGTTAAATAATTCCCACTGTTAACATTTCTTCGGAATTGTGGAATTCACTTCATATTCGTTCAGGCTTAATTTTTTGGTAATTTTGTCATATTATGGGAATTTTAAGATTGCTAGATAGCTAGCCAGCACACCAAGGGTTGCTTGTGAGTTTGTTTAGGAGTGACGTTTATATTGGAGATGTGTCAAGGCTCTTTGCTAATAAAATTTGTCATGTGCGGCGCAAGTAGTTAGAAAAATAACATGTCTCGGATGCGTTTATCTACCCTAATTGTCCTGCCCTTGAAGGTGACACATGACTCTACAAGTTATTGAAGGTGGAAGGGAATAGTGTGGGTTTTTTTTTTTCTCGATTCCCTCCTCTACCAGCTGTTTTGTGAGATTGTGGTATTCTCATGGTCACTGATTTGCTCCGATGCAATGTCCCTCTACCACGTGGCTGTTTTACTAACTTGATGGGAACCGCAAACCTAGGCTCTTCTCGTGAAATTTTCTTTACCATTTGGGGGTACCAGTGTTGATCTAGGTTTTGTCGTCATTTTTTTTTCTTTTCTGATGTCTGCATTGTACATACATGACTAGATGGGAGGAATGCTTGTGAGGACATCGACAGTTATAGTGGGTAGCGCTAGTTAAACCCGTCCTTTTTCACCCACTCAATCTTACTAGAGCCAGTCCTAATCAGTATTGACCCTACTCCTGACGGAAGCAGTCCATCCTGGACTGCCAGGAGAGACACCCCTCCAGAAGGGAACACAGAACCCATAGGCTATTTTTCCTCTGATTAAGCCTCGTCAATAAGGTATTGCTCGGATCCAGTTGCGCAGCGAACAAGAGACCCAGTTCTTGAGTATACACGCTCAACCACTTTGGTATTCTATCCAACATTAGGTGCATGCGTTTTTTAACTTTTTTCCTTGCACATGTAGTTGGTAATCTGTCAAAGTATTTTGTGTCGGGCTAAATCAACACTTTTAAATTGCTGTTTTCACATGGAGGGTGGATTGAACTGTTGCTTCCAAGATAAATTTGCGCTGCGCAATCACCCTTTAGTTGGATAAATTGTATGTGCAACAAGACATCAACAATAGAATTGCTGTGTTTAACAGGGCTCTTTGCCAGATACATGTTTGAGTGACTACCCTCAGTAATTTAATTTTTGTTTATTTCCAGAACGCTAACAGATGCATCAGCTTCGCCCGCCTGTCTCTTCCGTACTACATATGCTGAAAGGACGGACTGATGATTCCAGTAAGTTACATGTATGCTTTTCAAATACAGTCCTTGATTACCCACCTCACTGGAAAGTTGCATCTCGTCTGTCATGTATTTAGTCGGAGAGTGGTATTCATTTGATCGACAGTATGGGTTGTGAGACTACGCATTATGTATGCTCTGCTCATTAAAAAGATGGACATAGTTTCTGAGGTCATTGAGTTAACAAACTTGTTTTGCTATACTGGTTGTGACCTAGAAACGGCAACACATCTTTTATAGTTGCTGATCTAAGTAAATAAGACCTTTTCTAAGAACTGTGGTTAAAATGTAGTATCTGGACAGGCTTTTTAAATTTTTTTCATGCGGTGATGGTCAATGCAGAAGTCCACTTGTTGTACTTAAGAAATTCAAAATGTAAGTAAAATCCAAGAAAGGTGGTGGTAAATGTGAGTTCAGCAAGCGCAGTTTTAGGACTTGCAAATTTGTACTGTTTGGAACATCCGGTGTCCTCCTGTTCTCAGCTTGAGCACTGTGCCACCTAGTGACTACACTGCTTTAAATGGCTATTTAAGCAAAGTGTACCTGTTGGGATAAATGCATGCCCATCATTGCTGTGTTCCTTTTCATGTCGGCAGCTTTTCTACATAATCTGTGTGCTTACATTGGCGCTGGACCTTTATGAAACGGTGACGGAGCAAGTTTCCCCTTATTTCACAGATGCGTTGTAATGCAATGTGTGAACAAGCAAGTCTTCTTTTTAGGTGTTCTAGCTTCAGCGACCATGTACGTAATAGCTTACTTTTTTTTTCCCCTCTTGCCTTTTGCAACTAGAGTTTGAACAGGCGTTTAGTCTTGTGAGCCAGCTAGCCCAACTTTTGTTGGGTTGCAGGCTAACCTTGGTAGGTGATGTGGAGATTGCAGCTAGGACTAGAACCTAAATACTTCTGTTGTGTGTCATGGTTATAGCTAGCCAAGACCGATCCATTTTCTACTTCCTTATAGGCAAGACTGGCTCTTCCTTGGTTGAGAAGAAGGCTGCAGATGGTCTGAGTGAAGTGTCCCTTTGTCTCACTGCAGTGCATAGGCAGTGCTCTTACGCAGTTCTTCTCCTTAACAACACTCAAACAATTGAAGCATTAGATGGCACCGGCCTAGCCAATTTGTTTCCTTGTCAGGTTCTACAGGGCAGGCAGTGGTACTGGAGTCCGTGGTTCCAAACTTGTTTGACTGCCAACTGTATCGAACAGTCCACTCTAGTACTGTGCACTCCATCATTGCATCCTTTCCTTTGGCTGTCCGTTGGAGGCCCTGAGCCGCCCAGACATCTGCTTCCTTGCAGAAGGTTGGGAGCAGTGATGCCTTTCAAGTTGCCTTTGCCCCACCCCCTTTGAGAGCCATTGTTAATCATCCACCGTCTCAAATTATTTAAGGAAATTTGAAAGACACAGCTTTGAACTGCCAATCTTAAGGACAATAAGTGCTGGGACCTAAGGATATTCCAACTTTTTTCTTTTTCTGATGCTATACTAACTCTTGAGCTCTTTCAACTTGGGCACTTCATGGCAAGTTGAACCTGTGACACAAATTCAACATTTGTTTGTACTTGCCCTCCTACTGTTTTAGGAGTAGAAATGTCAGCTCTGCCTGTAAAATAAGCTGATTTAGCAGAAGCTACTGATGTCTTCAGTTTTGTGATGTCTTTTCAGATGTGGATTAAGTCTTCAGATAAAGGAAGCCCATAAAAAAGTAGCTAATCTGCTCCTCAGTGACAAGAACGCTTTTGAATCCCCCGAGTTCCTTCAGCAGTACAAGCCTGGTATGATCCTGGCCAAATTGCAGTGTGTCGCTGAACTGGTTCTGACCAGGATCAGAACCCTCCTTTCAGCTGTCTGTTCCAGTCGTAATACCAGCACCACACGTTGTTCCAAATCTTTGAGTGTTTTTGCCTCTTCTCATCCTTCTCACCAATGTGCTAGGGGGTTTAGAGCAAAATCATTGCTCTGCAATCTTCCTTGCCTGCATCTTGGAATGACTGCTCTTTGATGTTGGGTAGGCTGTCCCCTCCACCAACACCATTTGATGTAATGCGGACTAATTTACACTCGTTATACCAGCTGCCTGAGTGTAGCCAGTCACACACTGAGATTGAGCAGTCTGTAATATTACTACTGCCTTGCAACAAAAGGTATTGATGGGCCCTTCCCTAGTTTCTGTAAACTGAAACTGCTCCTCACTCTACAGAAATTCAGACTTATGTTCCTGGCTGTGTGATGTCCAGAAAAACTGGTTGTGCATTGTGGTTGTCTACATTGCGCCTGCTATGATATTCCTTCATCAAGTTCACAAAAAGTAATTTTGCTTCAGGGCAAGAAATGAGCACTAAAAATATGACTGTTTTTCATCTGTGATGTGATAACATGGCTCTCCACTTAGGTTTATGATATTCGCCTTGGACCTCTTTCCTCCAAAGCAACCATAGTCCAGCCCTGCTACCACAGGTGTCATTATAGAGCCCTACACATTTTAATATATATGTGATTTCCTTAGCCTCTCTTAATCGGAAGCTTTGGCTTTGAAGAATTACGTTATGGGAATTGTGTCCAACTGATCATGGCTCTTAGATTATCCTGGAACGAGGCACAAAA
Organism: Lissotriton helveticus; assembly: GCF_964261635.1. Lineage (NCBI taxonomy): Eukaryota > Metazoa > Chordata > Amphibia > Caudata > Salamandridae > Lissotriton > Lissotriton helveticus. Next base: position 68,511,842 of record NC_136072.1, read on the forward strand.
ACTTTAAAGAATACCTTACTTTAGTATACACCTGGATGAAAAACAGTTAATGTAAGCTGAAATCTGACAAGACCGATATTCTCATACTGGGAGAGGAAGTGCAGCAATGTTCCTAAGACTGGTGGATTCTAAACCTGGGTGTTTTTCACCCCATCTATGGTACTTGGAAATCTTGGAATCAAAGTTTACATGGATCTCTTTCATGCAGCATATAATATCTGTAGCTGCCTGTTTTGCATTTGTCAAAACTCTAGTAAACACCTAGTGTTTACCTTCCTCACCCCACTCCTCTCCCCTAGTTGACCCCCGCTAATTCTATCGAGACAGAACTTCATTGCTTCTAAATTAGCACATCTGCGCAGGCTGCCCATGGAAAACCACCTGAAATTGAAGGCCCTCTCTTTGAGCTAGAGCCATCCATTAAGAAAAGTAACAATCAGTCTACAAAAGCAAATTACTCCCTATTTGCCTGTTGGAACTCTGAGCTCTTAGATCTTCCTAATCCCTCAATCTTCGTCCTCCCAAACACCGTCCCAACCATAGGAAAGGCCGTGCTTTTGCACTCCTGAGTGCTACATTCTTGAACCAACTCATGATAAATGTTGGTTGGAACCACCTAGGGTGATCAAAACCTGGCTACGTTTATGGCTTTCGGGTATTACAATCTGTTGCATTCAACAACCTAGTGTCCAGAAGCCCATTCTATTGTGTTGGCTGCGCATTATATGTTTTAATTACATTACATTTAAAGGATTAGCCATACTGGGTGCAAGGGCACTGTTAGGAGGACAATCTCCAGTCAAGGATTTGCCATGAGCCACTGAAATACGATTTCCTAGAAAAAAAGATTAATTTAATCCGGGTCACTCGACTTTCAGAAGCGTCCTCTTTTGTAACATGTCCTGCAACCTGCGGATTAGTTCCTGGGAAACCTCCAACAGTTTGGCGCTTCTAGAGCCTCCTGGGATTGCAAGCATTGTGCTTCAGGGTAGCACCTTATACAAACATCCAGTTGTGTTTCTTGCTTCTCCAACTAGTAGAGCATGGTTAACAGTATGCTGTAATTAGTTGATGCCTGCTCAACTTCTAGGATGCTGAGACCATGCTGTAATCGTTTTGGTGGGATACCACTTTTGTGGCTGTAGATTTGCTCATGACCACTCCCCAGAGATCAGATTGTAAGCAGAAGCTCTACGTGGATCACCGCTACCCCCCCCCCAAATCCCTAATTGTTTTGTAGGGTAGGGCCCCTGCATGACTTCACATTAGTTTGCTGTAAAGATCATATTTGCGGTCTTAACATTTTCTCCTAGTGCCCAGATACAAAATGTGTATTTGGACACCAAGGGACAATTCTGCAGAGAATGAGGCACTTGTTCTCCACCGCAAGGCCACCTTGGTATCTTCTTGCCCATGATTGTGCTTGTGCTTGCAAGAAAACAGACATGCTCACTTGTAGTTTTCAAATCTCCCCCCCACCCCCCACCCCCCCAATCCATCCAAAACTAAATAGGGACCCCAGCAGTCCCCAAAACATAAACACAATCTTCGGGGATAGGTTTTCTAAGTAAGTATTGTTTGTGCCCCACTGAAATTAAGTTGCAAAAAGTCTCCTGTTCATTGATTTCCTATCCCTTGGGGATGAACATTTTTTGGTACTTTCCTATAGGCCTCTCCTTGCTCTCTGCCGACTCAAATACTGTTCATTTGGGTTGCCACTGTGGCTGCATGAGGGTGTTCTGTGACATCTTGTACCAATTCAAGAGGTAATAAAATAATCTGTACACCTCCATAGGGAGTATAAATATTTATTACCAAGTTTTTTTTTCCTCGCACAATTATCTGAGCGTATTAACTAGAATTGGTAAAGCCAGTAGGTCTTGGTTGCTAAGCCACATCCGTTATAGTGTATTTCTGAATGCAATAATATACAACGTTTAAGCTGTTAAACTTTTACGATAGTAATCCTAGTTGTTTTTCTGGGGTCATTCACAACTGGATTTTTGACTTTCTGTAACAGGCCTTTTTAAAAAAAAAAGTATTTCTTTATTGCCATTTAATCAAGTGTCCACAGTAAGTAACAAATACAATAACAAACCTTCTCAAAGTGGATGGACAGACCATCCCATCATGGTTACAGTGACAATACTCTGGTAGCAGTTCATCCTACAATGTGGATGGGGTATATATAGGAAGGCAAAAAAGAAAAGAGGGATTTTAACCCAAATCAGCATAGTTCACCCTGTCTTACAGAGGTGTAGCCAATGTGTAAATCGGCTGGCATTGTCATGCGCAGTGTAACAAGGCCTTTTGATGAATGAAATGGTCTTTTTATTCATGGAAAGGCCACAGATTGTTATATTTTTAAAGTTGTGCATAAGTCAGCTTTGCTGCATAAATTGCTGTTTTGACTTAATTCACATCCATATTAACTTCCTGGGTAACGTTTTTAACTTTGATTGCAAGGAGATACGTTTTGTTTACATACTTCTGTTTAGACGTGTGGCTTATTGCAACCAGAACACAAGCACTTGGGGGTACACAAGAAAAATGAAACTAGTTATTTTAATGGGTAGGCTGTACGTGAAGTGGTTTAGCATGTCCAGTTTTCTGAAAGAAGCAAAACCCATTCGAGATTGTTGCATGGGATGTCAACGAGGCTGAAAAGTGTTTGCTTTTCACCATTCCTGTGCTATTGCAGTAGACTTTCTTACTGAACAGAGAAAGTACAACAAAGGTTTACTTTTTTTTGATTTTCTGAAAAACTCTATTGCCATATGCCATTTTTATGAGTTCCTTGTACATGTGCATCAACGTAAAAACTCTGATTAGGGTGGAACACCAGCCTTACCTGAAGGTGGGGCCTGGCGAAACTGGCTGTAAATTGAGTCCTTCTAGCCAGTAGTTTGCTTTTCATGTAAGGACCACTTTGATGCCACAGTTCTTGATCTGACACCATCTCTGGAAGAGATGGTTCCCTTCCTATTGTATCTGTAGACTCATGTAGTGCTTTGGGTGAATCTCACAAGAATTTGTCTAGGACGCTCATGACACTCATTTCCAGAAACCATGCTGTACCCAACAAGGAGTGGATCACTGTTTCCAGATCTTTAGTTCCAGTGTAAGATGCCTGTAACAGAACTCGCTATGTCCAGGCAGTGGTCGTTTAAAGACATCCGGAAAGTGAAATGGGCATATTGTAAGTTGCCTTGGTCTTTGTTTCTGAAGTCTTAAGTGGTACATATTTTTAGTCACACACAACTTTCTTGATGTGGTCTCCTGACAAGGGTTGATACCTTAGTTTTATACCTAGCTACACAGGAAGTCGATGTACTATATAATAGATATTTGTAGTGGTTTAAGTTTAATGGTTGAGTTTTGTTGCTGGATACTCGAGATAGCATGACAGGCAGCGATATCATGCTTCTGGGGAAAAAAAATACATCAGCAAGAGGTTCTCTCGTTAGCAAACACTAGAGGCACTTTTGATGGCATATCTGGATAGTAAACTGTATACTGATATCTGGAGTAACCGCAAATAAAAATGCAATAAAGCAGAAAATTAACCTGTTTTCAGCAAAGATAAAGAAAGCTCTTCGAATGGAGGACAACTTGACAAAACACTTGGAGCAACAAAAAACGTTCTTCAAAGAGTAGGGACGATGGGGGCTTGGTGAACTCTGAACAAGAGTATAAGTAAATATTTATTTGTTGATTACTTAAAATCATTACAATCCGCAAAGTACATATACAAAACTAAATTAAAAATGTGCAGCTACAGTGTACCCAAGAGTATAAGTTGAGGAGTGTTCAAAAATAGCCTGTATCTAACTGACAAGCTCATTCAACTGAAGTTTGGTATTTTGCCACTACAAAAAAAGTTCCAGGTTGTGCTGTGGACCTCTCTCCAAAATCCACACTTGCTGACCCGTAAAAAGCTGCAATTGATCAAGAATATGTGATCGTTCTTCTGGAATGGAGGCGTGAGACCATTGATCAGGCTCCATACCCCGCAGAAAGCAGAAGTCCACAGCCCAGAAGTGTAACCCTCAAAAATCTTTAGTCTGACCTGAATCCTGTAGTTGATTTGGCAATCTGCTTGTATACAACTGAGTCCAAGCTATCTAAGCTCCAAGCGATAAGCTGAATTGGGCTGACCTGCAGAAGGTACCAAAAATTCGAAACTCTAACCATTTGTATACAGGTGCAAGTTGAAACATTGTTTTGTTTGTTCTCTGCTTAACTGTATATTTCAGACACATTGCAATGTCTTAAGTTCAGATGTTGCTTGAGGGTTCGTCTGCACAAGAACATGACACACTGGAAATTTAAGTTGGGCCCAAAAAAAGCCATTTACAGATGGTGTCCGCAGTAGAATTGTTTGTCTTAGTACTGTGTCCTGACTGAAGATGCGAACTATTTGTTCTGCCATGGTATTTTGGTGACCTTCTACTAATCCCTTCGTATTTGGATCTTGGGTTACTTCGTGTTTGCTGTTTTATCAGTGCCTCCCAGTTTCCTTAATGCACTGGTAGTCCTAGTTTTGCCCTGGCATTAATTGCCTTTTAGTTTATTCCGAAGTGGAGAATTTCTGTCCAGTGTAGTCTTGATCATAAAACTCAATGTACTGGCAGGGTGCGTGTGACTTCTGGATATTTGCTGGGACTTGTGGCCTCAACAGTCGGTAAAGTTTCTTTAAACTGTGGCCGACTTAGCATTCATTTTTTTTGTTAAGTGTCTCGGATTACATCTGACTTCTCCATAGCTCTTTGTACTGAACACCATTAAGTTGAATCATTGAGCACTCGTTATGCACCTTATCAGTTATGTAAATTGGTAATTTCAGGCCAAATGTTTTGAAGTTGGGCTTTTTTGTTTCTGATATCGATAGCTACCTGAAGTAAAAGGCTTTGCAGCCAAAACCAACTTGAGTCCACATGTGTGCATTGTTAAAATAGCACAAATCTTTTTGAACCGTTTCTTTGAAGGGTGTTCCCCACACTTCAGTGAGTAATGCATTACCAGTGCATTCTTTGGAAGTGGGGAAGAACTTGCATTCTTTCCTGCTTCCTTAACCACGCTTCTCGCAGCGTTTACACTTGCAGCTTTTAGAGGGCATTAAATACAAGCATGCTTTGTGAGTGGAGCTGCTTAAAATGTTGCAATAGTCTTTAGACTTCAATGTCATTACGTTCTCGAGCCTTGTACTGTGTAAGACATTGGTTTGTTTAATTATCAATGTGATGTTCAAGTAGGCCGTTTCATGTAGTCTTTGCTGTTTTTATTGATGAAATACCTACTTTTGGATCCCAGGTGGTGGTAACTACAGGGACCTCGTTGGGTATTAACTCGGAGTAGCATCTTTGGAGACTCAATGCCAACTGTTAGAAGAGCTCTCTCAAAAGCACTCACTACATTGTGCATGGACTAGTCCTTCAGTAGATGACTTGAGAATCTATTTCCAGAGCCAGAAAGTTTGACTAGCAGCAGATGTGAGTTGAACATAGGACCGTAACGGAGTTCTCTTGAATCCTCTCTGAAGAAGAATTTGTTAGTATCCTAAAACTAAGAAAAACAACCTCTACATAAGGTCTTTAACTGTATCCTTTGTACAGGCATCCAGAGAAGCATCTTTCTAGCATTTGAGACAGTCTATCTTTCTTATGCCTACCAAAGTTCTAGATCCTCTACGGTTTACACAGTGCTCTCTCTGGAAGAGCCACGCGGTTAAATGGTCCAAGCAGGATAAAACCAATGCAGACTATTTGAGGGCTTTACGTTTTGGGTTGGAAATGAAGGGTTTTTTATCAGTAAGATACGAAGTCTGGAAAGCCGTACTCGCTAGCTGGAAGGAACTCTACATTTATTTGCACCTTGAATGTGTCTCAAAGAACGCCAGGATTTTAACTCTAACCGCTAGCACCGGAAAGCGTACAATAAAAGGCGTGGGAGGGCCTAGATCCATGCCAACAGTCTCCACTTTTCCTCGTGAGCAGCAGTTCAGTCTTATTACCATTCAGTTTGATGGGGTTTCTGGTAGTTCGCTGAAGAATGACGGGCAGCTCTCCAGCTTTATTAGTGACTGGAGAATTCCGAATTTTTATTTTTCCAACAATCAGTTAATTTTATCTGCAGAATGACAGGTGTAGGAAGGTGGATAACTGACTATGGTCGCCCCCAACTTTTTGCCTGGTGTCTTGCTGGTTTTTCGACTTAGTTGACCTGGGGCCCTGCTATTCAGGACCCCAGGCCCACTGCTCTCTCTGTAAAATGGATTCCATGTACCCTAGGTACATGCCTAATTGGATACTGATTCACCTTATCAGCCCCTGTACAGTGTACATTAGGTATCCAGGGCATAGGTGTACCCAGGGCCTACCAGGGGCTGCAGCATGTATTATGCCACCCCTGGCTGGCCACCCAAATCTGACACAACTGGCTGCACGACAGCTGGGGCAAGGTGGTGTAATCACCCTTTGCTTTAGATATAGTATTCCTATATCTAACCCTAAAATGGACACATATATTCCTATCAGTCACTCCTATGGCAGGCCTTATCAATCCTGAAGGCAGAGTGCTTGGAATTATATGAGATGGTGCTCTGGCATGAGCTGAGCCCGTTTGCAGCTTGCGGAACGAAGTCCTTATAGCTGTTCCATGATAACGCTATACCATATACTCTTAAGTGCATTATAATCCTCGCGGTTAAATGCTAACTTTGGCATAGCATTATCAAAACATGTCGAGTAAGGTGTCATACGAATTGGAATACTAACCCCTCGCCAATTCTGGCGACGGGGTTAGCATTCCACCCTTCTAGAGGGACACGACATGTATGTAACTGTAAACCCCGGTTAAAGTTAACTCAAGCCTCAGCATCACAAAATGGATGCTGCCACCACAGACACAAGTCTGACCTCCTGCTGCTGGGAGTCCTTCCAGCGAGGGAGGCTCAGACAAAGGGTTTCCTGCCTTGGGAGGTGCTAGCACCATCCCAGACAGGATTTTGTGTATTAGGTAGGCTCAGGCTGAAAGGAATGAGACATGCCTGGGGCACACAAGGTGCCCTGTGCATACACCGGTTCCAACCAGTTGCTGGGACACTCCAACCCCAGCTCTGGCGGGAAACTGGACAAAGGATAGGGGGTGTAACCACCCTCCTTCCTGGTCCCACCCAGGGGAGGGACCTAGTCGTAGTGCAGCCCCCTTTAGCTGAATAAAGGTAGGAGCTGGTCCCATTTCAGATTAGATTACTCTTGACAACTTCCACGAAGAACTCTTGACCTTCGACCTCCTGATCATCAGAAGACTGAAGAATCTCCCCTATGGTCAGGGAGTGACCATCCTGCTTCGCAAGCACCATCAAGCTCCTGTGCGGTTTGCTGCAGAGTCCTTCCATCCCGGAATCAGACGACCCAGCTCGACAAGACCCAGACCTCCAGACCTCTACCCACATCCACAGCACAGCTGGGACCCGTGGGTGCGACGAGCAACGTGGAGACGGCCATCTTGAAGAAACCTGCACAGCGCTTCCAGCACGACTCCTGAGGGTTCCTCGAGTGAGTGCATTGGGGACTGAGAAGCCCCACACCGACGCAGCTCCTGCACCAAAGACAAGCCCCCCAGCATCCCCGTGATCTGCGTGGGGCCCTTTTGCCTGGTTGCTGCCCTTCCTGTTGTCTTGTCACTTGCCGGCTGGCTAGTGACCTCTGAGGCGACAACCCGAAGAAATCGACACTGCTAGTCTGGTCCCCCAGACTGGCCCTTGCTTCCTTGTGAAAGAGAAGCACCCCGGACCCTCCTGGTCCACTCTAGACGCCATCTTTGTTCCACCGCGTGGCTTGCATTAGCCAAGGCCTGTTGTCCAGATCAGCGATCCGACACCGCCGACAGCAGCAGACTACGTGGGACAGCTCGTGCCTCCAGCCTGGTCGTGAAGAGCAGCTCCTGGTCCGCGCAGCTACAGAGAGAAGCGACCCTTCCATCACCTGACTGCGGCGACAGCATCTGGTTCCCTCCTGGTTCCAGCACAGTCACTGGCTAGTGACCAAGACTCTGTCCCCTTCCCTTTCAGGACTTCTTCCTTCCAGTTCCATCCTTGGAACCACCGGACTCCTCCATCTGGCTGCCTGCCAGCACCGTCTTGTTTCAGGCATCACCGGGATCAACGCAGCAAACCCGACGCAACTTCAGCCCTATGCACCCGCAGCCTGTGGGTTAGGTAACTAAAGCTTCTAGGTGCTGAAGTCTGTGTCCACTATCCTAGTGTCCAGGTCCACTGTTTTCCCTCCATCCAGCCGGGTTCGTCCGGAATCCGTAACTTTCCAAACTGTAAGATCCATAGACGTTGGTACGCATCCCGCGTGAGAGTTCCCACTGCACGTGAGTCCCGTGGGCCTCCTGCTCCTTACTTACCTAGTTTGTAGCGTAGTCCCAGCGATCCTCCAGCCTCTGGATCTCTTTACAGTATTTCCTTCCTCGCATTCCATTGTTTTGTGTATATGGTTTGCCGTGCCCCTCAGGCACACTTGTAGATATTGTGCGAACTCGTATTTCTTTTGTAGTATTGTCATGTGCTTAGCCCTCTGACCTCATAATGAGTTCAGAGGTGTTAATAATACATATATTGTTTATTTTCATAACAACCTGTGTGGTGTCCTTTCATCTGGTATTCAAGGGGTTATATTGTGGTAAAACAGCTGGCTTCACATGCCAAAAGATTTTAGCCTAAAGACTGCTTTTGTCCACGCTACTAGGATAGCTGGTCTATACGGTTGACTTTACAACCAATCACCATAAGGGTTGTTTCGACTGATACAAGGTGATCACTAGAATTAGTGAGCATCATATATCAGGCCAACTTCTCACAACAGGGTGCTCTTTCCATCTATGCAAAAGGTTTGACTTGCCTCGAATTATGATGGGCAGTAGCTGGTTTGCTGTCCTTAGTAGATTATAATTGCCTTGACTGAAAGGGTGCCAAGATTACAGACTCTAAAACACCCTGCAGAAAAAGCCAACTAGGCAGCCACGATCCCTGTGATTCCCAGCTCACCAAGCCTGTTAATAAAAAAAAATAGCATGACCTACTGAACTAGGTTTGGCAGATACAACCAGTAGAGACTGTCATCTAAGGTGCTCCTGCGATCATTGAGGCACAACATAAGTTAAGTTTCTGACCCTCTGCAGTGCGTAAAAGCCAGGACAACTGTCCAGCAGTTTGTGCACTTCAGAGTATGCTGAAATGTGACTATCTTTTTCACTACCTAGAAAAGTGAGCTGAGTAATGGGGGCGGGGCGGGGGGGAAAGAGGCGGATGTGGTTGTGTTCCCAGGTGGGACGCAAATGGGTCTGCAATTACATGTAAATGAAGAAAGCGTATTTCTAAGCTCTCTTCCTTTACATGCAGCAATTAACGCCCATAAAACAAGCATTTGCAATGCAATTGGTCTCTCTTTTGGGACCTTGTATGTATTTGGCTATGCAACACATTAGCCTGGGTGCTGAAACCTCTACTGTTCTTTCACTTTGAAGGAAAGTAAGCACCAAACTGACACGCCAGGTATGGGAAAACATGCAGAGAAATATTGCCTTTCAGCTGGAAATGGTATAGTCCAAAGCTGTTTTTAATATAAAAGGGCCTTTGGTGGACATATCGCTGAAAATACAAGATTTGAAAATAATATTGTATACGGGTGCTTGTGGAAGACCATTTATATGGACTGTAATCTAGAGAATGCTAAAGTGATTCTGGTATTTTACTGACCTCTGCTGGTCGTTTTGAATCAAAGTTAAATAGAGGCAGTTGCCAGAAAAATAAAGTGCCTCACCAGAAACCAATTCTGGTATTTTACTGACCTCTGCTTGTCGAGTTCTATCAAGACAGTAAAACAGAGGCAGTTGAGCAGAAAAAGTCCCTAAGCGGAAGCAGACCAGTCCTAGGGCTGCTCTCCAGCGCCCACAAAGTACATACACATATAAATATATTAAATTATATGCGAAAGTGTGTATATATACTAAAGTATATACAGGAGGTCTCGAACGCTCGACCTAAAAATGTGGTCATTGTTCACACCCAACCCACACTTAATTAGCCCATGAGCACCGCACCTTATTGTTTTATTGACATCCAGCAAATCTTTCATGTGGTAAAATTCTGGTGTTATTTTAAAATTATATAAATAGGTTGTATGGAGTTCTAGGCAGGGTTCTGGCCTGTGCAGGTATGTTACAGCATAGTGAAAGGGGCTTCTTTCCCCCAGAATTGTCGCCCACCCAACTGGCCTTTGTGCAAGTACATCAGTGGGAACATTTTGGGACCCGTCGCTGTTTGGCAGCGGCATGTTTGGATTACCTTGACCTCTTTGTGCAGAATTGGTATGACCCAGCATGGCTAAACTGACTTTAGGTACTGTTTAATACTTAGTGTTTTCAAACAGTTCCCCAGTGTGTAGTTTTGTGGTGAATGTTGTAGTACTTTTTGTTCTTCTTGGAAAAACAACCATAGCCAACGACATTTCACAACTTCCATGCAGCCTGCTTTTTTATTGCTTCAAAAACAATGACAAAAAAATCCTACCACTTTATTAGAAGCCATTTTCAGCACAAGAAACCCACTTTAGAAAAGCACTTTTGTAAATCCCCAAAAGCTTTTGCAACAAAACAGAATTCTAGTGGAATAAGGTGTTAGATAATGCCTACTTGGAGAAATTGGTATGCTGAAGGAGTTTTGCATCTAGTCTCTTTGCAGACCCCGACTTGTCTGCAAGGTAAGCAGACTGATGAAGGGATCAGCTGTCGTAACATTTCAGCCATCTTAAAGTTCAAGGGAAGCTAATAAAATCATATTTGGGGTACCAGAAGTGAAACTTTATGTAGTGTCCATAAAAGATTTCAAGGGAGAAAGTTAAACTTCAATCCAACTATCTCGTATTATATGTAAATCACTCTGATGCCTTCAGGTCTAGCTAGCACTACATAAAACGTATAATTGAATAAACATCTTTTAAACCGACACACACCACTTGTGTTGTCGACATGTTAAAGAACAAGGGCAATGGAGGACTATTTTAAATATTAGGAGGCTAGGAAGTGTTTAATTTTTCTCTGCAAGGAGTTGATAGAAATTTTAATTCTTGATCTTATCAAATACTGGCTTGAAATAAAATGTTTAAAGTAAAACCAAGAGACATCCACATCTAAACAGGTGATGGACTATTGCCTAATGGAGAAAGTGCACTAAGCCAAATTTGAAGATGGGAAGATTCTGTGGCAGCTGTGCGCAGAATACATTTGTGTTTTAGGAAAATGTGGCTACATAAAGTTGATATCCACCTGCCTACTGCACCCAATGTTCCACAGATGTTCATCGTTCAGACATTACAATCTAAGATGGAGAGATCAACATATTGGTGTACAGATGCCAGACCAAACATCACATCTGCTTGAAATGCTTGGTAGATATTAACCCTTTGATCCAATATTTATACTCTGGAGTCTCAGCGAACCCGCTGAGTGAGTCCACTGCGCCAAAGGAGCCACTCACACTTGAGGTATGGTATGGCACCCCTTTCCAAAGCACTCCCTCTCCCCTTTTTGGGGAAGGGTCCAGTATGTAGGCCTTGGAGTCTCAGAGACCCCTCAGAGTCCATTGCGTAAAGGGAACCTCTCGCAATAGAGATAGGGAAAGGGATACCACTTCCCCTGGGATCACAGCTTACTGGACTTTGGACGATGCCTTGACTCGTCTACCGGTTTGTGTCCCCGTCACCTTTCCCCTCCTCTCCCCATGCTCTCTCTCACCCTCCCCTTTCCCACCTTCATTATCTGTATACTTCCCCTACTCCAACCCCCTCCCCTGAATCTCTCACCCTGCCTTCTTTTCCCCTTACCTATTTGTGCTTATTGTTTATCTCGACCTTACAAGTAACTATGTTGCCATGCTCTAAGAACTGTGTAATCTTTGTAACGATGTAACCTGTAACTATCATCTGATGCTCATGTAAAGCGCTCTGATACTTCCGGGTCTAGCCAGCGCTATATAAAACTTTAAATAAATAAAAATAAATAAATAAATGTAAGGCTCAAGTCCTAGAATGTTCTGGAACACTTAGGAAAGGATCCGTGATCAAAAGAGAATGGTTCACTTGTACCTGTGTAACCAGGGTCAGGTATGGTGGCAGTCTTTAACCCCTTGGGCGCGGCCGCGATTCTGCGCCTGTGCGGCAGAATCGCGAGTGGGCGGGTTTATGACGGCCCCCAGCCCTCATCAGCACACGAGCCCCGTGATGCATGACAGCTGGGGGCCGTCATCAGCATCGAAGGGGTTAAAATCCTCATTCACGTACATAGGTGGTCGGGCGGAATATCTTGGTTGTCTGCTGAGTTTTTAACATGACAGCAGCATCATCTGTTTTTTTTTTTGGGTATGCTATCCTCCACCCGGAGTTAGGCCAACTGGTAGTATAGTAGTGATCAGTGATGAATGGTGCTAAAGTGAGGAGTTAAAATTGCCTACATCTCCAAACTCGAAAGATACTTTGAGTTGGAGACGTGGAGTAGTAAAATCAAAGTGATGCGTATGAAGATAAAGTTACTGATCTAACGCACTCATTTGTCCATGTGAATGGTCGACCTGTTTCAGCTCCATATGTTCCCAGCCGGGTCGGGGGGCTTTCTTCAGGACCTGTGGTTAAGTGAGGTTGCTAATTTGGCAGCCTAGAAAGTTAAGTCATTGACCTACCACTCTTCTATAGTTGTTATTGGTCATTAGTACCAATAACTTGAGTTCCCTATTGCGGGCTTCCTCCGAGGACCGGTGGGCTTCGTAATCTGCTCAGGGAGGAACAAACAGACGAAAGAACAGATGGGAGAATAATTAAAAGTTACAATACGTTCTGTAGACTGCCTCGTGTCTCCACTGTTGGGTGCTTGAAAATACCTGACGGCATAGGTTTTTGCGACTTGAGCTCGCTCTGAAAATGGTGCCCTGGGTGACGTGGGCCTGTAAAAGAGCCTCTTATCTATTCTCTCTGGATGGTGGAGATAGAAGAGAAACTTGATTCTGAGTGTCATCTCAATTTATGGTATGCATTATGGATTTACACTTACTGCCTATGTGATTATAATACTGATGACACCGATATAGCGATTTGTAAAATATACAATGCAAAAATTTACAGAAAACAAAATGCAGCGAACAAATGTTGTATCTTTGAACAATGTGGTTTCTTTTAAGCTATGTTATCAGTATTTCTTAGGGAGTATCCTCAGGATAATGGTACTTTAGAGGGGTAGCAGAGATGATTATCATATTGCAGTTAGCGCCTCCTCATTGCTGCTGCGATGTTACGAAATATGTGAGTTAAGCGTGGAAGGCGACTTGTGTAATGAATATCTAGATCGTTATTTCATAGATTGGGACACCACATTGCAGTGGCAATGTTTAAGAGGGTAATTTGTCTTAAGTCAAGTGAGCTTTTGGAAACTGTTTTCTTTAGACCATTAGGTCTACTAATGCAGTTTATTTGGTAGGTACTTCCAAGTGTTATGGGAAATGGCCAATGATGTCATGGTGGCCGTCCCAGAGGACCTCGGGGTGTTTTTGTCCTTCATGCTACAGGATGATCCGGGTGCAGGCAAAATGTGTTTTGAGCTGGCCTGCGTAATACATACTGCATTGGCAGAGATATTGGCGCCTGCATTGTTCTCAGAAGGCCTTCCTGCATAAGATCAACCAGGTTTTCTGGAGATGTACAGGTGTTCCTAATGGACATGCCCTTCAGTGGTTCTAGACCCTTTGTAGAAAAAGCAGATTCTGTGTTCGAAAAATTTGATGATCGTCTCAGCACATTCTTTGGGGTTCTTGACACCAGCTAAACAATATCCCCACCATTACAGTATGTTCAGAGGCTATTCCCAGCGGCTGCCTTACAGATGTACACCCTCCCAACTTGTACTTTAGCAGGCAACTTGGTTGTTTATGGGCCGCTGCACCAGGAAACATTATTCAAATCCTCAGGAGAAGTACTAGTCGGTGTTCTTTCTGTTTCAGAGGCGGTTAGCCTGCTTTAGTATGCCATCCTGGGCTTATTTGACCAGTATGAGGCATAATATGGCATTTCCTCCCTGGCTGGACATTCATCATGTTGGGCAGATTGTTCAAATGGGCTATGTTGTGCTCTTTCTGTGCTCCCCCACCCCACATTCCTCATACACTGGGGCAACTCTTGGAAGAGCACTTTGCAATCCTGATGCAGGAAGTTGACTTGTTGTCCAAGGGAGCCAATGGGAAGGATGCTATTCATGTACCGCGCAGACTGACTGCTAAGGGTACGCTTGCTAAAGTAAGCCGCAGATGTCCAACCGCACAGCAAAGCTTCTAAGTATATGCCCAAAACTGGGTAATTCTAAGCTGCAATAAAAGAGGGGCCTAATTGGAGAATCATACAAGGAAGAGCAGGCGGCTGGACAAGATGTGGCCTAGTGACCAAACTGTCTACTTTCGAATTGTAGAAGAGGACTCTAATACCTGCTCAACATTCTGTGATTCTGAGCAAACCATCTAACTTGCGCGTGCTAAATAGAGACTTTGATTCTAATGTAAAGCTCCCCTGGTCCAACTCGCGCATTAAGGACCATAACATATGAGAAAAGGGCATACTTTCTAAAAATGATCTCTTGACATGGATGCATCTGCCATGCACAAAGTCACTCAGTGTCACACAAGGCTTGAAATGTCGCACACCAATTCAGTACACACAACGCAATGTCACACAACAAAACTGGAAAACTTGGCAGCCATGGCTCTCGTACCATAGAGATTAAAGTTTCACTGTGAACGTGCAGAGATATAACTGATGTAGCATTCCAGAACTCCCATCCGCAAGGGAACATTTAATCTCAAAACATCAGGAGCAAATCATTGCAAAGATTAGACTTAAATCATGACAATTACCCTTATCTTTTCTAACTGTCGGGCACACTGTCTCACCAGGAAATTTGCAAACTAATGAACTGTATTTAATATGCAATGCATAAATTTCATTTTTTTTTTTTGCTATAGAAGCCACTTCCGAATGTCACAAGACATGTATAGACAAGGAATTACATAATTGTTGTGATTGTGAACTCTTGGTAGAGTTAGCCAGGTAAACGAAGGGGAAGACTTTTCATACAGCGTCTTAATTGTAGAGAACAGAGCTTTTCATAGCTATGGTGGACCAAATATGCAATACTTTGCGCAGTAATGTGTTTTTGTGAGGCAGCCTTAAAGTCGAGAGCTCAATAACGAATGGTTGTTTATTTTATTGCTTCTTTTTACAACGAATCATAACTTTCTCAACCGTCTTCTGAATATCCTCTAGTAGAATGTTTACTGCAAAAGACATTCCTCTGACCAGTCATTTCTGAATGCTTTAAATGATAGACCCGCATGCCACTGGGCAGAGACTGCTTGCTCATCTACTTTGGGTCGCACTTTCAGTATAGCTTGCTCTCCTTGTCACCCGAGCCTATCATGGCTGCCTGGCATACCCCACCACTCGGTTACATAAAACTAGAGTTAACTTTCTGCATTGATTGTACAAAATCTGCCTAAACATGAGCTCCAAACAGATGACATTCTATAGCTTCTATGGAGAGTCTGCAGAAAACTCTGGCATGGAGTACAGAAAATACATGATTTCAGGCAAAGTTTGAGGTGTGCGGGGCATTGTGGATAAGAACTTCATGGGATCCATGCAAGAGACACCACCCTGGTTGTCTAGTTCTCAATTGTCTGTGATTTGTGGGTTTGCATGGGTGGCGCCACAGCACTGTCCCAAATACTGCTGCTTCTTTTACTGCTTATCTATCAATGTAGTGCTTTATGGCCTATTGTATCCTGGTCTCTTGACTCACCCACTCAAGTGGGGTACAGTTATTATCGGGCGACATGTAGGAACTCTGGGTGGTAGGGAATGTGTGGCTACCCGCAGATTCCAGAACTTTTGTGAGGAAAATGTGTTATTTTAAACCAAAGTTTGATGTTTTCAAGGGCTTATGGGTAAAATTACAGCCATGCAAGTCATGCACCTCTGGACTCCCATAGCTGTCTAGTGTTCAAAAATGTGAGTTTGCTAGGTTTCTTAACCCCTTAGGTGCTTGCGTCGGCCAATGGCAGATGCAAGCACTACCTCCTTGGTGCGGCGCAAGTCCGCTGGACGACGAAGCCCCGCCTGCTCATAAATTCTCCCACACTGTGGGAGAATTCGCGCTGCGGTTAAGGGGCTAAGGTACCTGCTGAGCTTTGGCCCAAAATCCCTTGTTACCCACTTCACAAACAAAAATCCGTTTTGAGTGGAAATGTGATGTATCCATGTTGCGCTATGGGCAGTTTCCTGCTGTGGGCACTAGGCCTACCCATACAAGTGACGTACTATATTTATCAGGAGACTTTGGGCAAATGCTGGGTGGAAGGAAGTTTGTGGCTCCCCCACAGATTCAAAAACTATCACAAATGTGAGCGCCCCGCACGTCCCCACACCCTGAATTGCACCAGGTGTCTTGTTTTCTGAAATTGTGCACGTTTGATCTGTTTCCCTGGGTGCCAGCTTAGCTATAGCCCAATGTCCACATCTGCCTACAATGGGGGAGAAAGGTCAGTTATGGAAAAATGTTCTGTGCCTAGGTTGCATTTTGGCGGTTTCCTATCGCAGCCACTATGCCTCTCCTCCCAAGTTAGGTACCATTTTTATTGCAAGACCTGTGGGACCATAGAGTAGAATATTTGCTATTGGATGCTGCTGTATTTGTGCCTTTCAAATGTAAGCCAGTGTGTATGACAGGCTCAGTGGTTCCTCAGGACCAGTAAGTACTCTCCATATTCCCACCTTCCGGCAGGTCCGACTCTGCAGTTTGACCTACCAGAGGTTCAAAGTTCCCTGACAGAGGGTTTTACGGAGGGTACTGTGGGAGGGAGATCTGGAACAAGAAGGGATCTGTTACTGTGCTGTCTTTACTACACCTTCCTATACTTAACACCCAAAGATATGTAAACCTTCACTGTCGGGTTCACCTGTAAGGGATGACATGCATTTGCAATGCAATAGGTCTCGCATTTGCGATAGTTGGAGCTATTGGCATTGTAAATGACTACCTTTTATTCATTTGTTTTGAAAATCTGCAAGTGGTGCATAAACATGCACTTTGTACGTATAGTTCTTGCTTACGAGCAGCAAGGCTGGCAGTAAGAGACTGCCAGCCTTGCTTCTCATAAGCAAGGACTATAAGTAATATAAATATGTTGGCGGCTTGACTCTGGGTATGGCTGTAGGAGCCAAGCCAGACCCTTGGCTAGGCTCTTCATATCAATTGGTGGGGTATCGATGCCCACCTCTACTTGGAGGCCCCGTCTCACACTTTAAGAAGCCTTACTTCAGTACAAGCCCAGGCCTACATTCACCCATACAGTATTAACACACATCAGATAATACCTCTTTTGTGCTTTTGGGAAGACAGCGACCGCAGCACAGCATGAAGAGTAACACATTCGGGGACTTCACCGGAGAACATTAAGGAGGATTGGGGGTGGGCAAGAATTCCAGGGCTCCAGTACTGGAGAGGAGAGATTCCATTAAGAAGGCAGACTGTCGACCGGTCACCATCCTCACTACTTTGAGAGTCTTGTTCCATCTAACCTAACAGACCCTCAAACGGGCTATGGTCTGTGACCTCTGAATAAAAGTTCTTAAATCACCCACCAGTGCCCCCCTCAGGTGGACTACTTCACGGCGCTAAGTGGAACTCTCTGGTATCTGATTTGGTTTTTGCGTTGCTCTTTTCCCTACAATGTCTCTAAGCACATCGAAGCCATCAAAGCAGCAGGCTAGAACTACCTGAAAACACCCAAATGGACAAATGCTGTACGGAAGCCGCTAGTCCTTGCTGCTCTGCTGTCGCAGAAAAATAAAGCCAATACAGATAGTGAAACGGAACCCCGAGAAACGATGCCTCTGTTTTATTAAATGTCGAAGAGTCTGCCTCGTCAAGCAGCCTTTCCCTGTTCCTCAGGTACTACGCGCCAAAGCCCTGCTGCTACTAGCCTGGCAGGTTTCCTCGAAGCACTCTGCTAATAGGCCTTCCACTGCTGCTGGGGATCCCCGTAGGTGGACGCAATGGTGCTGCAGGCGAGTCTAGTCTGGGGGGGGGGGGAGTTGGTGACCCACTGAGAAGCGAGAAAGAGCGCCACATGCGCGCGTTGTGCCTCACACACTGATACAATGCCTGAAACACAGAGAACAAGAGACACGTGCACATCTCCTGTCCGGGCAGGCATGTCAAACAGGAGACTGGGAGGGAACAAACATGCCTCTCATGCAATCAAAAGTCGGGATTTTTCACACGTGCCTATGAAAAGCATGGGTGGAGCTTCCACCCTACTTCCGAAGCAAAACAGATGACTATATTCTCGCAAGCGAGCAGTGCTTGCGCTGCGTCGTTAGGCAGACCTAAACATCCATAGCCCAAGGATACTTTAGCTTTTCTAAAGTTCTGAAATCCGGCAATTTGGTTGCTAATTAGTCCGATATAATCCTTACTCCATTTGCGCTTTATGCATGTATAGTATTAAATTACAATCATTAGAATCAGACGGAAGCCAAAGTCACAGGGTTAACACCTCACCATAAATCAAGGGAAATCTCCTACCTCGATTCAGTTGTTTTTTGCCTGAACGTGCAGGATTCCTACCAGAATTGGCACTGTGTTTATGCCACAGACACGTGAACCTGGAAAAAACTACTGAAACATTGACTCTCTGAACTCTCAGCAGTTATGGGGTTAAATGTAGCGCCAGTCCTTTTTGGCACTTCATGGGAGTATGTGTTTTCTTGTTCTCTTCCTTGTAGGCTGCTTTCCTGGTCAAATCCCCACTCCCCTCTGTGGTTTCCATGGTGCTCCAGAACTTGTTTGTTGCTTACTCCACCACCCCCCCATTTTTTGTCTACACTTTTCTAAAACAACGCCCTCCCCCGAAGTGATAAATAAAAATAAAACTACTACTACGCCATGAGTTATGCGCTATTTCACATTGGCAAACAACCATTTTTTTGTTTCTTTTTGGCAGTGCTTGTTTTTCAGAAGCACGTCTTACTGTCTTTAGGGAATTTCAGTTGGCACCATTGCAGGCTTTTTTTGTTTGTTATATTTTAGTTTTCAGTGAAACTTTGGCAGACAATTGTCCGCAACAGGTGCCATAGTCTTTGAATTTCTTGTGCCGAAACATAGACCGCAGTATACAATGTGGGCTTTGCAACCAGGCACCAAAACACCATGAAGACATACCAAGAGGATACCCAAGACAGTACAGAAACCACCATGAAGTGTTATCCCTCACAGCCCTACCTAGGCGCATTGTCATCTGCCATTCCTGAACATGCTCCCATCAGGTCCAGCCCATTAAAAGCCCTCCAGCAGCCCCGGCTCTTTTAAAATTTGCAGGGGCATCCGCTACTTCGGTATGCCACCTTTTCAGCTGCCATGTAATTGTCCATCCCATTCCTCCATGGTGTTACGGAGGGGATGAATTTTAGGTCCGGTGGGATTAGGGCCTCCAAGTATACTGGAAAGCTCCTAAATAACTCTGGTCCAATAGGCCTGTATGTGGGGGCATTCCCAAATTTGTGTGTAGAAAGGTGCCTCCGGCGAAGACGAGACTGGGACAACGCTTTGCCAATTTTGAACAGTATTGCGTCATTGACTCTAGGAAGAATTTTAAATTGTATGAGGCGAAGGCGTGCCTGAATAGGCACCTCCTGCGGGTGCATCAGTGCAGCCTCCAAGTCAATATTTTCATTCTCAGCCTGGTCTTGCTCCCATCTCTCTCCTTTGGCTTGGACAGAGTGCCAGGCATGTTGATGGTGCAATATGTCTGTGATGCTGCCCCTTTACCTACTTTTTCCATTAAAAGCAGGCATCAAGTGGGGCGTATTCCTGGAGATCCATGTCACCCTGTTCCTCCGCTCACCAGGTGTGACTGAGCTGGGCATATTTAAGGAATTGGGTTGGTGTAGGTGGCAATTAGTCTGAGTGGAAGAGAAGGACATAATATCTTCTGCTTTAAGAATATCTCCAACTTTGGAAATGTCGAAAGCGTCCCATTCCTTAAAACCCTGCAACTTCCTTTAGCCATGTCCTTCCCATAGGAGCGTTTCCTTTGTGATCTTATGCACCCATCCCAGTTTCTTTGTTGACTGGGCATATGCTGCCAAGGCCACCTGTGTTGCTGGTGACAGGCTGTGGGGTGTTTTATCTCCATATAGATGGTGCAGGAAGAAGCACTTCACCAGTCCGTGTTCTAATCTAAATTGAGGGTGGTCTTGTGGAGTGAGTTCAATGAGGGAGCCAATGATGGATCCAATGGATACGGATTAGATGCGATGCCCAGTTGTAGTCCTCCATATCCGGGAGTGCTAGCCCACCATTCTATTGAAGTGA
This sequence comes from Lissotriton helveticus, assembly GCF_964261635.1. NCBI lineage: Eukaryota > Metazoa > Chordata > Amphibia > Caudata > Salamandridae > Lissotriton > Lissotriton helveticus. Next base: position 68,532,317 of record NC_136072.1, read on the forward strand.
TTCTCAGGTGACCGACGGATTCCACAGCAGGGTCCGTAGACTCTGAATCTTAGAGTACGATGTCTGAGGGATAGGGTAGTATGTATTTTTGAGTGCATCGAAGCTTGAAGTATGCTCATCTTAAAGAGGGCTACCTGGTCCATCAGTGTGAGGGGGAGCCCCCTCCGCCTGCCAACATCAATCCAAAGGTTTACCAGGACTCCTCGGATTGCAGGTGGAGCAAAGATTCCTCTGTGCAGTCATAAAGTGCAGATTTTTAAATCCGCCAACTGCCATGGAGCGATTACGGAGAAGTTAAACCATGTGGGGAGTATAACAGACTTGCCCCAGTTAACCCTATATCCTGAGTGGGTCCGGTAGTTCCCCAGTACTTGAAATAATGCCGGTATGGTAGTCTCCAGATTAGTTGTATATAGGAGCATATCTTTGCGTATAGAGACCATTTATGTTCCTGCTCGCCAGAGGGTGATATTCGGAACCCTCTAATGTCAGGGTGAAGCCAGATCTCGCAGGCCAATGACTATTGTGAGGGCAAACAAGAGGAGGGTTAAAGGGCAGTCCTCCCTGGTGTCTCTGCCTGTGGGGAATTTATTTGATTACCTCACATTCACTTTGACTGTCCCCAATGTGTTAGGATACAGTACAGCCACCTATTTCCGAAAGCGGGGACCGGAACCAAACTTTACATCTGTAAGAGTAAAGGCCAGTGAACAGCATCTAACACCTTTTCTGCGTCTAAAGACAGGAAGACATGGGGATCCCGTCGGGGCCAGTCAGTCGCTAGCCAGGTGTGCTTGCGTCCTAAGTTGTGCCGTGCAGATCTGCTGGACATAAATCCCGACTGTTGGCGGTGCATCAGTGGTGAGATGACCTGCAGCAGATGTGTGGCCAGAACAATGGCCAAGAGTTTTGTTTCAGCTTTGAGATTTGTGGTCAGGCAGTAAGTCACACCGGTCCCTAGGTTCCTCTCTTTGAGGAGTACTAGAATTGTGCCACTCCAGAGATCAGGAGGAAGGCTCACCCCCCCCCCCCCTCCTGCCCCCCCCGCCGTACCTCCTGAAAAAGAGCTAGTAGGTGTAAAGCCAACAGGCTTGCATAACACTTATAGAATTCTGCTGGGATTCCATTAGGACCTAGTGTCTTCCCAGAGTTCAAGCTGGCGATAGCAGTGAGCACCTCCAACAATGCAAGCTCATCTTCTAGTGCCTCTTGTTCTTCTGCACCCAACATGTGGGTGTGGATTGAGGCCAGGTAGGTCACAATAGTGAAGGAGTCGGAAAGGGATCTAGTTGCATAGAACTCTGCATAATATCGGACAAACTCCTGTGCATCTGCTTCAAATCTGTTTCCTGCTTGGTCAACTATGTTGTGGATCCATTGGGCCTCCTTTTCCCTACAACCCAGCCAAGCCAGGACTTCGCCTGTTTCCCAGTATCGTACAGGCAGTGTAGGGAGGCCAGCACCTGCTGCTTAGCCTTCTCTTCTGCCAGATCCCTGTATTATGCCTGCTGCATTGCTAGCTGCTGCTGAATCAAGGGATCAGTAAACTATTCAGGGTTTCCCCTCGAGTTGTAGAATCAGATGCTCGAGTTCCAGAATCTTATGCTAGAGTTCCTTGAGCTCTGCCAGGTGTATTTTTTTTCTTTTCCTTTGAGCAATGCTGTTCTGTGCTCTATCTTGGAGCACAGTCTTTAACACCTCCCAGAGAACTATTTTGGAGGCCAGAGTTCTTGTGTTCAGTCAAATACAGTTTGGAGTCTACCTGAAGGCCCTTTGCTACTGTCTGGTCCCATAAGGCAAGGGCATTCAATCTCCACCCAGTGGCATTCTGTCCCCAGAGTCTGCTAAGCCAACCACAAGGAGTGAGTGGACCCAATAGGCCCTGTGGCAGGTGCTCAGTCTGTCACCTCTCCCACTTGACTGTTGAGTGCAACTAAGTATTGGCCTGTGTGTAAGGTACTGTGGATCTGTATCCATGTCAGTCATCAATGTAAACAATAAAAAATAACTTGCAGGCTTTTCTTGAGCCTAAGGTGAGTGCTGTCCTAGGTGTAGGACTGGCTGTAAACGCCACTTGCCACCCTCTTCCCCATTTAGTATCTGTATACTCTTCCCCCTTTTGTATCGAAGAGCGGAGCATAAGATTTGCAGCATTAGTCTGGTTGTCAAACCCTCTCCTGTTGTGACTGGAGGCTAGCTACATGAGGAAGGGAAGCGCAGTCTGCTCCCAATCGAGGTCTCAAACACCCCCCTCCCAACATTCGAAACACTCCGGGTTTCACCTCATTTAGATTGTTTTTTTCCAGATTTCCTAGATTTGAGAATGGGTGACAACCCTAGACTCTCCCTTCGCTAGTGCTCTAATGTAGGATATTTTAAACAAACAAGGGGACCCGATGAGTAGCTAAGGACCCCGGTTGTCAATGATATCTTGTAACAATGGTCCTTAGGGAAGCAACATACAATAAAAAAGTGACAAACCATGATAGGCGCTATATTTATGCAGTGTCCAGCTGGACAAAGAATGTAATGTGCAAGATTGAATCAATTAAACACAATTAAGCAAAAACAATGGAGCGGGGGCAATCCTGCATCCAGTACAGAAGACAAAAAACAGATATATAACAAAGATTTTCAGGCAAAACAAAAAACGGAAGCTTGGTTAAATCAGAAAATGTAATAATTAAAAGATCAGGGAGGTCTCCTTACAAATCCAATTAGGGACAAGGAGCAATGACCAATATTAGGAAAGAAGGTCCCTGTGTTTCCAAACCTGGAAAGGCATATACAGTGCAAACCTTTAAAACTCAAAAACCCATTACTGCCATAAATACATTTCTAATAAACCACAAAACAAGAAAAAATATGATCAAAAAACCAATTTAAAATGATGTTTGAAAAAATGTACAATGTATTCAATATTAAACAGTACTTTCGTACACAATTAAAGTGCCATAAGATACAGTTAAAATTGTGTCAATACACATAAAGAACAGTTAAAACACTACGCAGCGTTTCGGTTTAGTTATAACACCTTTATCAGGACAAAGTTCTAGTTAAAAAGAAACCTACAATTAGATACATATATACTTTTTTTGTACAGTACTTATTTGCATAGCATGCAGTTATAACACTGGATTCTGTATTCAACAAGAAACAATCATACAGGGCACTAGTTATTATTAAATAATTACACAAGTGATTTATTGGGTTTGAGTTTTGAGGCGCAAAAGCAATACAGAATCTCTTTATTGGGATCTGTTACTAAACAATAAGTCATTTATGAACTTCATTATGCATACCTTATAAAGAAATGGAATTCTTTCAGCCTCAATTAATCAATTTGAGGTCTTGTTGTAGTTCGCGTCACCTTCCAAAGGGTAGGCACAATAACTTGGATGTCAGTGTGATTCTACATCGTACCCATTCCTTTATTTAAAGATAGATGGTATCGCAAATTAGTTAATTTCTTAGCCATTTTTAGGTTTCGCCCTGGCCGTTGCAACTGCGAAATCTAATGTTATCTCAATAGTGGGGACTTGAAACCGCCCCTTCTTCCATTGGCTAGCTCCATAAATGGAGGCTAGCCATTGGAAGAAATCAGTGTCAATCACTTTCGCCCGGTCAGAATGCGAATCGTGGGCGTTTCTGACTCTATTTTTAAGTCCCGCCCCCCGATGCCGTGTGTCCCGGGCCGCGCTGTGATTGGCTGCCGGCCCGGGACACCCCCGTGACGTCATTCCCCGGGCCGCGCTGTGAGTGGCTGCCGGACCGGGACCTGACTTGTTTTGTTGTGGCGCTTGTTTTCATTTGGCCACGCCATATATTCAGTATACGGCATTCTTGCTCTGTATCTCTGTCCTTTTCTGTACATGGCTAGCATCAATGGATCCTGCTTCTGGGAAATATTATTCTTGTTTTTGAAAAGGCCAAAAGCATCCGAATCTCTACTTCGTGTTTCTACTTTGAATAACTCCGATTTTGACCCCAATTGCTGCAATGTTGTTAGCCGGAAAAATACACAATCAACAAGCTATCTCATCTTTTTTTTTTTTTTTTTTTTTGCAAGGGCTTTGAAATTCGGTTACGAGGGAGCAAGGGTTTAATTTCAAGAGAAATGACTCGAACTCTCGTATTCGTCATAAGAGCTGACAGCCATTCAAGCTGTGTTTGTGAAAATACAATGCGATACCCTGAGCTCACGTTATTAAGCCCAATAAAGACGTCTTTCAACGCTCGCTGAATTACCATGCTGTGCACGGCTTTAAACCGTGGCGACTTCAGACTTATCGGATCTCCGGCGCCCTCTGCAGAGACCATTTTATGCGCAGTTGGGGGTTCTTCTGCGCACTTAATATAAGCGTGTCTTTAGCAGCAATGGAGTTATTTTATCTTTAAAAGGCGCAGCTCATTGGGCGTTATCTCCCGCACTTCGAAACTTTTTTACATCGATATGCCGTGCAGAGGCAGTAAATTAGCGTTCAGAGATGTACAAGTGGCCCAGAGCCTATTTTACCTCAGGTGGGATGCAGTTGTGCGATCGTACCCCGCATTGAATTGAGAGAACTCCCCATCTGTCGGGTCAACTTGACATTTTCCACACATCGCTCTGAAGAGGCTTTAACGCGATTAGTGGCGCCCTGGCATTTTAATATTGGGATGAGCCCAGGTTGAGGTAACAGCTTTAGAATTCTGGAGGTGAACTTGGCTCAAGCTGTCCTTGCATTGTTACTGTGCAGAGTAAATCGTATTCACGTCGCCTGTCTGGGTCTACGCCATGCCAACAGCTCTTCGAATCGTGCACCACGAACAGCCAATCCCCTTCATGATTCACGTGCCCCAGGAGCATGGCGTGTCTCCATTTAAAATAAGTCTGCACATTAGCATCTTCTTGAACAGATCTTCTTTCACTGTAACCGAAAATAGATAGAACGCCCCCCACCCCCCTCCCAATTCAGAAAAGGCAGGCTGTCAACCCATTGTTTTCCTTTGACCCCAAGTGTACCTGTAGCTTTCCCATTCTACCCCGGTTTAAGGAGGGGGGTAAATGTCCGTGGTTACAGCTGCTATGGGGAGAACGTATGATTATCTCCTAAAAGGATAGCTTTACTTTCTGAGGACGTTTCTCTTCTCGGTAGTATAGACTGGTTGGGGCAGACAGGGCAGTGACGGCAACGCAAGCTGGGGTTTTGTGGGGGGGAGGGGGGGAGGCAAGGGGCTAATAGTTTCAAAACATGGTACCCCTGCAGGTCCCATCGCAGTTGATGTGGTTGAACTGGCATGATGCTAGCCCTGCCTGAAGTGTCATTCTGCACAGCTGTCTGAACTACCTGGCACTCCTGCATCCAGAAGCGTTATTTCCACCCATAAACCAGTGTAATCGAGCGCCCCCTAATGACTATTTGTGACGGGGTCACATTACGGCTCCCTCCCATGTCACTCGCACCTGTTTCCAAATAATGGCTGAAACACTGACTATTACGATACGCTCAGGGTTTTCTGCGGTCTTCCTGAACCGAAAGTGATCTGTAGATGGGGTGAATGTAGCTTCTATCAGGAGCTTTTATTTGCCTTTGCAAACAGGACTGGAAGAATGTTTGTGAAGTCACAAACTCTTACACGTGTTTGCTTTATTTTGGAAACATCTGCCAGTAATGACCTTTCCACAGTTTTCTTGAAACACGGAGTTAAAAGGACGGGTGTTCGAATTTACAGACTAAATGCCCGCCTTTTTTAGGAATGTTCGCAGAAAACTTTATTTAAAATGGTGGCCACTCACCTCCTTGTCCACTGGATTTTATTATGTCCTTTTTGATGAACTATAAGGGCAACTGTTAGGGTTCCTATGAGTGCTCCTATGGCCATTGGAGCCCATTGACCTTGGTGCTCCTCATGCCAGCTGTGTGCGCCAAGTACAGTGACTGCCTGAAATGCATGTACCCCACTTTGAATTTGACCCTGGTTAAACCTTCACGTAAATCTAGTTAAGAGTGCGCCATGAAGCTGTCAGCGGGCAGAATGTTTGGCGCTACAATATTTTTAAAAAAACGGAATCCTTCGAAAAATGAAATAATTTCTTTACACAGTTCTTGCAGCCAGCAGGGTTGTTTCACGAGGGCAGGAGTGGTCCCTTCAGCTGGCCTAGTTATCACACGGTCCCAGGCCGAGCGGTGGCGGAAGCCCCTGCCCAGGCCTGGTGGGTAGGATTGGTGCTGACCCCAGGAAGCTTCTACACTGATCAGGAAGCGGGTACCCTGCTGCTTATCCATGGATCGCCATGTATCCCACCCACAGCCCACTCCGCACACGCTCTTAACAGATATTATGTGTACACACGCCCAACTCAATGTGTTATTTTAAAAGAGCTAATTCCTTGCACTGCATTAAAATGTAATTTTAAGAATAGCTATAATTATACACTATTTTCTAGTGGACCTAAAAACACGTGCACACGTTTTCTTATTTTCCCATACAAGGATAGTGTGCTAAATGTATATCTACGGGGGATTATTCCCTGACCCTGCTTACCCCTGCTTACAGCTGCGCGGTAAGTATACAAACATCACGTTTGTCCAGTGAGCCGTACTGGGGTCACCGCCGCTGAGTGCACCTGAAGCCCCTGGGCAGTGCCCGTGCTGTAATGCACGGTAGTGGAAGTGTGTGTGTGTGGTGTGTGTGCCCGCATTCTGCGGCGGCTGACTGTGCAACATCTCCTCTTCTCTTCCTTTTCAGGATCAGGCTATTTTTGGTGCCTCTATCGCTGGCTCAGGTGAGCGTGAGATCATCGCCGTCCAATCCCGAGGCTGGCAGCTCGCCCCAGCCCGGAAGCATGCTTTCTTTACAGTGTGCAGCTGCCTGCAAATGTGTACTCATTACAGAGCGTTGGTGCACAGTCCTCAACTTATTTTCTGTACTGTGTGTGATGGGGCTCTGTGTGTGATGGGGCTCTGTGTGTGTGATGGGGCTCTGTGTGTGTGATGGGGCTCTGTGTGTGTGTGATGGGGCTCTGTGTGTGTGTGATGGGGCTCTGTGTGTGTGTGATGGGGCTCTGTGTGTGTGTGATGGGGCTCTGTGTGTGTGATGGGGCTCTGTGTGTGTGATGGGGCTCTGTGTGTGTGGCTAGCTTTTTTTGTAGGTGGCTCTGTGTGTGTGTGTGTGTGTGTGTGTGTGGGTGGCTCTGTGTGTGTGTGTGTGTGTGGGTGGCTCTGTGTGTGTGTGGGTGGCTGTGTGTGTGTGTGTGTGGGTGCAAATGCAATAGGTCTTGCATTTGCGAGAGATTAAGCTATTGGCATTGTAAATGACACTGCCATTTATTTATCTGTTTTCAAAACCAACACATAAATAAAAAATTTGTCATTTACAATGACAATAGCTCCAACTTTTACAAAGGCGAAACCGTTGCATTGTAAATGCTTGTTTAGTTTAATTTTACTCCTTACATACTAGTGCACTATCATTACCTTTACGTATGAGATGCCTTTATTTTCTTGCAGAGGTCAAAGGAGCCACCGTTTTGTAATGATTCAGAGCTGGTACTTAAATCACAGAAGGAAAACAAAAGGGTTTTCACTCTCTAATGCTTAACCTTCATGTAGTTCAATCTCTATAAGGGACAAAAACTCCACTCACCCCCTTATTTGGGAAAGAATTAGAGACTCAGCTTGTAACTAGATACTTCTGATAATTGCGCTGTTTGATGGGCGCTTTTAAGCGTTGTCATGTCCGTCTTCAATTTGTCTTGGACACCTGGATTTTATAAATGTCTCCGGCTCTATAATGTAAAATTGGTAGTTTTAGCTCGATCATTGTCGTCTCGTGATCGCTATTTAGTTCGTTACACTCCTCGTCTTGTTATACTGTTTACAAACCTAGCTGTACTTCTTTAAGACACCTTAATGGATATAAGTATATCTATTCAAAACAGCGGAAACCGCCGTACCTAACCCGCGGTTCACGTTTCTTCGTAATTTTTTTTTTTTAACTATGACTGTCTTCGACAATAGAAAGATATTAAGCATTTTTACAAATTCGCTATCTCATTCTGAAATCTACTTAGTGGAAGGGTGACGGACGTATCCTGTACCCGCTCAATTATTCTAATAACTTCTATGGGGTCTCAACGTTCTTACTCCCCCTCCCGGTACGGTCCTTCGTCCCGCCTTTAATACCCGTCTGCTTACCTGGCTTGATGTATGCGGCCTCCCTGCTCCGTTCGTACCTTGTCTTTTTGAAATGATAAGGTACTCGTTTGTATCTATGTTTATATGCGTAAAAGCATATCCGGCCTACAAACAGATTCCCGCGGGCAATGGCGTCACTTCCTGTGCGCCTAGTTCTTAAAGAACTACAACTGTAGTTTTTCAGGGTATAGTTATATTTACAAACAAGCCCAAATATTTAATATCTTATGTTTTCTAATGAGATGTAGCCCTGATACGTCTGACTATATTTTAAAAGTTAAGGCGGTATATTTGACGAAGCAAAATCGGCATTCCCCGTTTTTAGACCGATACATAATTGGCCTGATAACTACCAAATCTTGGACTACTGGGGTAGTTCTTCTTCAGAAGCTTAGGTTATCACGGATTGGTAAATACTCCCGTGCTTAAAATGAAATTCACTACTTAAAATGATAACCAAGAATTTTTATTAACTGTTCTAATTATCTGTTCCCGTATTTCTTTAATCATTTATATATCCATATTCATTATCCATGCTCTTCCCTCAAGCTACTATCGTTCTGCTTTAACTGAAAAGGTAGAATGATAGTATCTTGAGGGAAGAGCATGGATAATGAATATGGATATATAAATCATTAAAGAAATATGGGAACAGATAATTAGAACCGTTAATAAAAATTCTTGGTTATCCTTTTAAGTAGTGAATTTCATTTTAAGCACGGGAGTATTTACCAATCCGTGATAACCTAAGCTTCTGAAGAACTACCCCAGTAGTCCGAGATTTGGTAGTTGTCAGGCCAATTATGTATCTGTCTAAAAACGGGGAATGCCGATTTTGCTTCGTCAAATATACCGTCTTAACTTTTAAAATATAGTCAGACGGTATCAGGGCTAAATAATATCATTAGAAAACATAAGATATGAAATATTTGGGCTTGTTTGTAAATATAACTATACCCTGAAAAACTAGTTGTAGTTCTTTAAGAACTAGGCGCACAGGAAGTGATGCCATTGCCCGCGGGAATCTGCTTGTAGGCCGGATATGCTTTTACGCATATAAACATCGATACAAACGAGTACCTTATCATTTCAAAAAGACAAGGTACGAACGGAGCAGGGAGGCCGCATACATCAAGCCAGGCAAGCAGACTGGTATTAAAGGCGGGACGAAGGACCGTACCGGGAGGGGGAGTAAGAACGTTGAGACCCCATAGAAGTTATTAGAATAATTGAGCAGGTACAGGATACGTCCGTCACCCTTCCACTTAGTAGATTTAAGAATGAGATAGCGAATTTGTAAAAATGCTTAATATCTTTCTATTGTCCAAGACAGTCATCGTTAAAAAAAGTTACGAAGAAACGTGAACCGCGGGTTAGATACGGCGTTTTCCGCTGTTTTGAATAGATATACTTATATCCATTAAGGTGTCTTTTAAAGAAGTACAGATA